>NC_080792.1:69156316-69456316 GCF_028018385.1 Neofelis nebulosa
TGAATGCCAGAGACCCCTAGCCTAAGGCCCAGCAGCTGCCGGAGGCAGTAAGGGTCAGGTTGTGCTGTGCTTGGACATTTTGGCCCTTCAGCAGCTCCAAGTTCCACTCATTTCCCTTCTGCTGCCTGCACTCCTTCATCCCTCTGGGTGGTGTCTCTGCAGGAATGTCCCCTGGGGACATGGGATCGCAGGACCTCCATCCCCAGAACAGCCTGCCTGTATCCCATCGATCAGCTCTGACCTGCGTTTGTTTCCAGCTTCCTGAGATAGACTGTCCTCGAAGACTTCCTGACTCCACAACTGTCTGGAGAGAGAGAGAGAGAAAAGAGAGAGAGAGAGAGAGACCAGCCAGACCTCCCCAGGGGCCCTGAGTCCAGAGCCGGCCAGCATGGCTGCACTCAAGAGGCAAGAAGACCCCAGCAGGAGGCATATCCCTCAGGCATGGGGATCCCAGCTTGCTTGGTCTGTACAAAATAAAGTGATAGCTGCTTGGCATCTGTGCTTCCTCTCCGTTCTGTGATCCTGTCCCTGGGGACTCTGGAGGTTCGACTGGGGGCAGTCCGGGTAGAAAGTTTCCAAGGAATGGACTCAACCCAAACCGTATTTTCGAGTGCACACTTCTTTCCCCCCTACATGACTCCAGGCAATGGCCTTGCTCCTCCTCACCTGCCCAAGTCAAACTCAAGTGTCACCCCCTCCAGGAAGTCTTCCCTGATACATCGAACTGAAATAAATGCTCTGTCTCCATTCTCCCTCAATCCTCCCATCACAGCCCCTTTGTCTGTCTACTGTCTACATTTTGTATATATGGGTAGGCAAGCGTTCAAGATAATTTTTTAACTGTTTATTTATTTTTAAGAGAGAGAGAGAGTGCAAGCATGAGCAGGGGAGGAGCAGAGAGACGTGGAGGGGACAGAAGATCCAAAGTGGGCTCTGTGCTGACAGCAGCAGGCCTGATGAAGGGCTTGAGCTCACGAACTGCGAGATCATGACCTGAGCCGAAGTTGGACACTCAACTGACTGAGCCACCCAGGTGCCCCAAGCATTCAAGAAATTTTGAATGAATGAATGAATGAATGAGCCACTAAAAAAGTTAATGAACCTACACACCTCGAATGCATGTGACACACTGACATGAATACATCCCCACAAATGTGCGCCCATATCAACATTCTAGATCCCCGTGAACATGTGCTCACAGGCCCCTATACAGCTCCTCGCGTATACAGCCCTACCATCCAAACGCAAATATCCACATGTACCACAGACCACACTCCCCCAGGCATGTCTATAGTTTGGGCACCTGCTTCTTCAAACATCCTTGAAGTCTTAAAATACTAAAACTATAGGCTATTTATTGCTGATTATTCATATACTGTGTTGGACACTGGGCTAAGCATTTTATATGTACATCTCACTGCAACTTTATAAAAAGTCCTGAGAGATAAATACACTTCTTATTCCGTGCTTGCAAAGGCAGTTGCTAGCTTACGCCCATTTTGGGGATGCCAATGCTGCCCCTATTTAAAGTCCCACCAACATAGACTATGTCCTGCCCCAAATGCACCTCTATTCCTAGGGCTCCTCTGGGATAACCAATTGGAGCTCCCTCTGTGTGTTAGTTTGCAAGGGCTACTGTAAAAAAAAAAAAAAAAAAAAAGTACCACGAACTGGGTGACTTACACAACACATTGACTGCCTTATAGTTCTGTGGGCTAGACGTCCAAGATCAAGGTGTCAGTGGGTCTGGTTTCTTCTGAGGTCTCTCCTTGGCTTGTAGATGGCCGCCTTCTCCCTGTGTCCTCACACAGCCTTTTGTCTCAGCACATATCCCTGCTTATCTCTGTGTGTCCAAAATTCCTCCTCTTATAAGGACACCAGACAGATTGGATTGGAGCAACCCAAAGGAGTCACTTTAACTTAACTCACTTTAACTCATTTTAACTTAACTCACTTTAACTCACCCCTTTAAATGCCCTATCTGCAAATACGGTCACATTCTAAGGTACTGGGCATTAGGGCTTCCTTCCCCAAACACATTTTGTAAGGATCATAATTCAGCCCGTAAACACGTGCTGTGCGAAAGTAGGTGGCAATTTCATTTGTTAAGAGCAAGCGTTATTCACGTAGTGATCAGAAAAGTATGTCCCAAGCTCCCGGCTGGGTCCCCCAGTGAAAGCAATTATGGAATTGGAGAAAAGATTTGCACTGCCTTCCTGGCATTGGGGTTTTGCAGAGATTTTTAGGGCCTGGAAGCTGGGCATTTCCGTGAGCCTCTCTTCCTGTGCCCGCAGGATTCCTCATTCAGCGGATATTTGTTGAACACCTGCTAAGTGCCAGGCGCTGTCCCCTACAGGGGGGATCCATGGCGAGCAGGAACCCCTCTTCCTTTTTAGAGGCAAAATCCTAGCTGGAAAGACAGTAAGCAAGAAAATAAATTTGTTGTCAGAGAATGCGAAGTGCGATAAGGGAAAATAAAGATGAAATTATCTTGCTGAGTTCCCTGTTAAAAATTTACTGGACTTTAATTTAATTTTTATTTCATTTCATTTTTAGACTCTTTTTAAGTTTATGTATTTATTTGAGAGAGAGAGGGCATAAACAGGGGAGAGGCAGAGAGAGGGAGAGAGAGAATCCCAAGCAGGCTCCACACTGTCAGCACAGAGCCAGATGCAGGGCTCGAACTCCCGAACCGTGAGATCATGACCTGAGCTGAAACCAAGAGTCCGACACTTAACTGACTGAGCCACCCAGACACCCCTGGGCGTTTATTTTATGAAGGACATTTTGGTAAGGGAGAGACCAGTCATTATTCTTCAATGATGTGCGCGCAGTGCACCCAAAAAGGTTAAGCTCAAGTCATAACCACAAAGCTTTCCTCGCTGTTCAGCAGGAAACAGAAATCCCGAAGATGCTTGTTAGAAGTCAGCTGTCCCCCTGCCCCACAAATCCCCCAACTCGACACAGCCTGACACAGAAGGTGCTGGCCCAACGTGGCCTTCCTCCATGCAAGCCAACTGCAGAAGTTCCCAAGCGGACCCTGGTGTCGCATTGCTCCTTGCTCACTCAGCCCAGGACCCAGCGCAATAAACACCACCCAAGCCACCACTTCTGTATCAAAATGGCTCACGTCCTGGGCTCTGCCATCCCCTCCGTGTGTGCCCTCAGCCACTTCCCTTCTTTCCGGGCCTTCCCTTCACTCATCCGTGTAATGGGTCTGGAACTCAAAGCACTGGTGCCCGAGTTTGAGGCTCCGTGTGCACAGCCACGTCCTTCTGTGGCTTCCCCACCAAAATAACCAGAGCTATTTCAAAGGTGAGGGTGTTGGGAGGCATGGATCCAAGTGGGTTAAGTGGCCAGCCCCAACTTCTCCTCTGGTTTCCATGCCCTGAGGCCATGTTCAACAGCGTGCTTGGGTCTTAAAACAACCCTCCAGTCTCGGGATGAGAAGGACTTGAGATAATTCTACAGGAAAGGAAAATGAGACTCTGAGAAGGAAAAGATGCGTCCAAAGACACTCAACGGCAGATCTGAGCTTAAGACCCAGTTAACATTCTTTTCATTCAATAAATATTTATGGACCTCCCTGCCACCCCACGCCCCGGGCCCTGTTGTAGGTGAGAGGATAAAGCTGAGGCTGGGGTGGACAAAGGGCTGCCTTCATGAGACTCTCGGTTTTCGGAAGACTGATAATGAACTTGGAGTTACACATTGGCCATGCCTCCATCACCTGATCCCCCATCAGTTATCTGCCTGCTACAGGTCACATCTCCCTGTATCTGCACCACCTCAGCCCTGCCCAGAGCGTTCCGCAGGCCACCAGGGACCCAGCTCTGTCCCAAGGCTCCTGGCCATCTGCACAGTTTAGGGCTGAACAATTGAGGGTTTGCATTCTTCTCCTAATGCCAAGGATCGTTAAGTGGGAAAAACAAGAAAAGGTAGAAATTGCAGCCGGGGGACGCAGATGCCAAAGGATGTCGGATATAGCATGGAAGGCTCTAGATGTGATTAATGGCTTAGCCAAGCTCCCGCTGCTGTCTTTGGGAGGTGATGGGCAGCCGAGCTCTGTTCCCACCCTCCCCCTGCCACCAAGTCCCAGTTGCTTATTTACCTGTCAGGGTGGGCAGCTGCCTTCAGAGCATGGTGACAGATGCAAAGCAGCAGCCCTGGTGACAAGGTGAGGCAGTGTCACCGTTTGTTAAGAACCGCCGATAGCTCCCCACTCCTCATAGGTCTGCAGGGAGCTGGGTGCTGTGCTTGGTCAAATTTCAGCATCACTTCTAGAAGGCAGGTGTTGGGGGGTCTGTTGCCCTGTCAATCACCCCCACGCCTTCTATACATGAAAGAATATACAAGTGACTCAGATGCTGCTTTATCACTAGCTGCATGAAGGCCCGGTAGCCCCTTTCTGGGCTCTGGTAAAATCGTGCTCATACCACACGCCTTCAGCTTGCAAGGCTCGGTGGGGTGGCTTACGTAAACAGTCCCCATCTCCCATCTCCCATAACTGAAAGCTTGTAATCCTCCTGCTTGGGCTGGCCGCAAAGGGTAGCAGGAGATGTGGCTACATTTGCCAAAAACTCTTGGCTCAGTTGGTTGAGCATCTGACCCTTGGTCTCTGCTCCCGTCACGATGTCACGGTTTGTGAGTTCGAGCCCCGCATCGGGCTCTGCGCGAACTCTGTGCTGACTGCGCGGAGCCTGCTTGGGATTCTGTCTCTCCCCCTCTCAAAATAAGTAGACAACAACCAGAAAAGCCCTTGGACTCACCTTGCCCCTCATTGTCCTTGCGAGGGTCTGCGGCGGGAGGTGGAAAGACCCTGGGGGCATGCTCCCTCTGGAGGTCATGGGGCCCAGTCACTGGGAACAGGTTTGGGTTTACGCCTGCCTTTGCCATTTTTAAAGCTGTGACCTCAAGTACTTTACCAAATCTCTCTAGGCCTTGGATAATAAGCAGTGGGAGAGGAGACCCAGTTTGGGAATTAGTCTGGCCCACAGAAGCATCCGCCCAAGGACTACTGAGCCCATTTTATGGGTGACAAAACTGAGGACCATGCTAGCAACGAACGGGCTGCGATCAGAGTTCAGAGCTCCCTGGTTCAGTGCTCTCTGGCTGACCTCCGGGCCTCATGACCTGGTTGCCTGGCCAGGGTGGGGAGAGGCTGACAGGGTGTTCTGGCTCTGACACAGGCAGAGACCCCCCTACCCAGCGTGAGTGACCCCCCTACCCCCCTACCCAACCATTCACCGCTGTTGTCAGTTCTGATCTCAAGCAGCATCCCTGAAGGAAGGGGTGTGATGGGGAGACAGCTCCATGAGTGCCCAGCGGCTCTCCTGACGTCAAAGGAACCCATTTCCATGCCTAGTGGGTAGAGTGGCTTATCCCAAACTGCCATAGCATGAGAAGCCACCGGACAGATCTAAATCATTCTTGCTGCTGGTGGTTCATCAGGTGTCTTAGTGGGAGCCAGGTGGGTGCCACGGCTCACAGACCGTGGACCACAGACCGTGAACCACTGCCCGCCAGAGCTGGCCACGGAAGTCCCCAAGGGGAGTTTGAAGAGCAGAGTGAGCAGGGAGGGGTTTGCAGGGACCTTCTCTGTGGCCCATCTTCCTTCCGTTCTCAGCCTTCCCTGACTTCTCAGGTGGGCTCGTGGGGGCTCTGCCACAGTGTCCACATGCCTGCGTGTCCCTCTGCCGTCGCATTTACAGTCCGGCTTGTAGCCTCTGTGTGCTCACTGCTCTCTCCCACCTAACCGGGAGCTCAGGACCCAACTCGGGTGATGCCAAGGCAGTTCATTCGCATAACCAGGATTCATAAAGCGCTGCTGTGTGTTGATTTATAAAGCACTGCTCTGGCCCCCGAGATACAACAGTGACTCAGATAGAAAGACATGCATGCCCTCGTGGAATTTACATTCTAGCTGGGAGTAGGGACAAATGGTAGACAAGAGAAGAAAGTAACACACGCAATGCATCAGTTAAAGAAAAGGCGGGGGAGAAAAAAATGAAGCAGGGGAGGGGTCTAGGGGGCATTGAGAGGGGGTGTGGGGGAATATTTTAGATGGAATGAGCAGAGCAAGGCTCGTTGAGAGAGAGAGATTTAAGCAAAGGCTTGATAGGAGTGAGAGAGCCAACCATTAAATGGGGAAGAGCATTCTAGGCAGAAGGAACAATCAGTGCAAAGGCCCTGAGGTGGCAGCATGAATGCAAGGAAGTCAGCATGGCTGGAGAGGGGTGAGCGAGGGGGCAAGGAGTGGTGGAAACGGCCAGAGAGGTGATGGGGGCCAGGTGATATGGGACTTTGTGAACATGTTGGCTCCAACTCAGAAAGCTTTGGAAGCCATTAGGGTGGTCAACCATCCCACCTGGCCCAGGACTGAGAGGGCTCCCAGGACACAGGACTTTCAGTGCTCAAACCAAGAAAGTCCCAGGCAAACCGGGACAAGGCGGTCACTGTAGAACCACTCCAGTGTTTGGAGCTGTGACACGAGCTGACCTGGGGTTTATGGCGATCACCCTGGTTGCTGAGTAGAGAAGAGACTCCAAAGGACAAGAGTGGGATCAGGGAGACCAGTGTGGGGACTGCTAATCCCAATCCCTGCAGAGTGCAACTCGCCTGGGACACTTCTGAGCCTCCATTTTCTCATCTGTGAAATGGAGGCAGTGACCCTTGGTGGCTTCGTCAACACAAGGAGTAAAGAAGACAAAGCATGGGGAAGCGTAGTAAGCCCTCAATGCTGCCAGCTACTCTTTCTTTCCCGGAATCCTTCTCCCACCCTCCAGAGTGAGTTAGAGGATGTTCTTAAGGACTGTTTTTGGGAGCCCAGTGGAGCCATTCTGCTCACCCGAGTGGGGAATATTTACATCTTCTTCTCTAAAGGCAAATGATTTCCTCGAGATGCTGAATTAGTTCCCAGGCAGCCTCCAGGCTGTCTTGTAACTACACAGAGACGAGTGTTAACGGAGCCCCCATTTGTCCAGCAAACCAGAACGGAGAGGCTTGAGGGCTGTAAATACCGGCAGCTGCACTTCTCCCAGCTCCGCTGTCAAAAGCCAGCCACGCCTTTCGCTACTGCTCTCCCCCTCTTCCAACGCGCGCCTTTGTTCATTCATGGATTTCTTCAGCAGATATTCACTGAGCTACTATTTTGTGCAGGTGCTCTGCTGGGCCCTGGAGAACCAAGCAGGGGTAAGCGGGACAGGGTCCTGCCCCGCCATGGCATTCGTAGTCCTCTGAGTGCAAGACAAGACATCGAAGCGTCAGGCGAGGGGCTCAGTGCAGAAAAACAATAATGGCAATGATATTAACAATAGCTCATGGTTCTTACCCGATTGAGATTGACGTTTCATACAGTGAAATGCTCAGTTCTGAAGTGCTCTGTTCAGTCTGTTTTGAAGAATTCCTATCAAAAGGAGACGTCTAGACAACCCAGAAAGTTCCCGCATGCTCCTTCCTGGTCAAATCTCCCTCCCCATCCCCAAGCAACCACTGTCCTGATCTACATCATCATCACAGGTTAGTTTTCCCTATCCCAGAGTTTCGTGTAAATGAGATCACGCAAAATATACCTTTTCTGTGTGCTTGGATTTCTTTCCCTCAGCAAACCATTTCGAAGATGCGTCTATGTCATAGGATGAATCAGTCATTTATGGGTTTTTTTTCCCCTGAGTAATATTTAATTGTCTAAATATACTATAATCTTTTTTTAACATATTTTCCTGTAGGTGAATATTTAGGCTGTTTCCTTTAAGGAACTCTTATTTTTTTTTTTAATATTTTTTAAGTTTATTTATTTTGAGAGAGAACATGCACACACAAGTGGAGTAGGGGCAGAGAGAGAGGGATAGAGAGCTCCAAGCAGGCTCCACAGTCAGCAGAGCCTGATGCAGGGCTCGAACTCGTGAACTGTGAGATCATGACCTGAGCCGAGATCAAGAGTCCATGCTTAACCGACTGAGCCACCCAGGCACCCCTAGGGAGCTCTTATGAAAAGAGCTGCTGAGAAGATTGGTCCTCAAAGCTTTTCATGGACATTCTTATTTTCATTTCTTGGAGATCGACACCTCAGAAAGGATTGGTGACTCACGGGGCGAGTGTATGTTCAACTTCTTGAGAAATCGCCAAAGTGTTTTCCAAAGTGATTGTGCCATGTCGCGTCCCCACCAGCCACGATAGGGTCCCAGCTCCCCCACACTCTTACCCACATTCGATGGTGTGGGTCCTTTGGTTTTAGCCATGCCGGTGTGTGTGTGGTAGTATCTTATCAAGATTTCAACTGGGGGAGCCTGGGTGGCTCAGTCAGTTGAGCGCCCGGCTCTTGACTTCGGCTCAGGTCGTGATCTCACGGTTTGTGGGTTCAAGCTCCGAAGTGCAGAGCCTGCTTGAGATTCTCTCCCTTCCTCGCTCTTTGCCCCTCCCCCACTCGTATGCTCTGTGTCTGTCTCTGTCTCTCTCTCTCTCAAAATAAAGAAAAAAAATTTTTTTAAATTTTAATTCGTAGTTTGCTCATGACTAATAACATTGAGCACTTTTTCATGTGCAGATTGGCCATTTGCATATATTCCTGTAGGAAGCTTCTGCTCACATTTGTGTTTTTTAATTATTGAATTTCTTTTCTCCGTATTACCAAGCTGTACAAACTCTTAATATATTCTGGGTGCAAATCCTTCGTCAGATGTATGTTTTGCAGTGTTTTCTTCCAGTCTGTGGCTTGCTTATTTATATTCTTAAAGGTGAATTTTGATAAGCAGGAATTTTAATTTTGGTGAAGCTCCGTTCTTTTTTTTTTTTTCCTTTTGTGATTCGTACTTTCTAAACCATTTCAAAGAAACCTTTGCCTGCCGAAAAGGTCATGAAGATATTCTCCTATTTTTTTTCCTACCAGCAGGTCTTTGTTTTAGCTCTTATATTTAGGACTGGGATTACTCATAATAATACCAGAGATGTGTCAAATGCCTCACATGGAGTGTCTTGTTTAATTCTTCTTAGAAATTCCATACAATAGGTATGAATATTAATTTTTACATAGGAGGACTCTTATGTAGATTTCTTGTTGCGTTTTTCTCATTCCTTCAGTTGTTTGTTCCACAAACACTTATCAGAGGTTCATATGGGAGCTGAGCAGACCTGCCTTGAATTTGCATTTGACTTGCATGTTGAATAGTCTCAATTCCTCTCCAGAGAGAATCCAGGGAACACAGGACACAGCGACTGTGACCGGAAAGGACCTCACAGAAGAAGAGGGTTTAGAATAGCCTTTGGAAGTTGGGTAAAATGCAGTGTTCAAGTACACAAAGAAAAGACATCAAGAGACAGGAAGTATGTGGGCAAAGCCTCAAGGCTGGCATCCCTGTCACTGGAATGGTTTGTCCAATGGTAACGAGTATGGTGCGTTGTAAGGATGGCTCCAGGTCTTCATCTGTCCCCATCCCCTTGCTTCATCATTGACCTTGGAGTTTCTTCCCTCCACATGAAGTCCTTCCTTCCCCCTGTGAGTTTCTTGGGTGATTAAATGAGGCAGAAGCTACAGCATGTCGGTTCCAAGCCTAGGTCTCAAGAAGTGTCTTAATCAGCTAGTGCCACCATTATAAAATATCACACACTGGGTGCCTTAGACAGTGGAGATTTATTTCTCATGGTTCTGCAGGCTGAAGTCCAATGTCAAGGTGGCAGTGATGTAGGTTTCATTCTGGGATTTCTTCTCTTGGCCTGAAGATGGCCACCATCTCTCCTTGTGCAGAGAGGGAGAGAGAGAGAGAAGACCTCTCTGGTGTTTCTTCTTAGAAGGACACAAATCCTTTCAGATCAGGACTCTACGCTCATGACCTCACTTGACCTTATTACCTCCATAAAGGTCTCATTTCCAAATACAGTCACATGGGAGATTAAGGCTTCAACATAAGAATTTTGAGGGAACACAAACATTGTGTCCATAGCAAGGGGTCCTGCGTGTACTGCTTGCTCTCCTGTGCCTCTGTCGTTGTCATGGGGACACACCCAGACTGAGCTTCTAGTGAAGGAGAAGTACGTGGCACAGCACCAGCTCACCCCAGCCATCCTAGACGAGGCCATCCAACACCAGCCTGCAGCCAGCTGGCCAGCATGTCACCTGAGTCGTGTGGCAAGCAGAGGTATAAATGAAGCTTGGAGTGCAAGGTGTTTCTTGAGGGTATCATCTGTGAAAAGCAATAATGGGAAGGAAGCAGGATTGGGCAGAGAGCCTCAGGTCATGATACACCTCTGATGGGGTCCCAACCAACCCCAAAGGGAGCTCTGGAGCAAAGACTTCCCTTTACAGTAGTCTAGCACTGGGCAGAAATAGCCAGGCTCTAGAACCCTACTGTGTTCAGTCATTATCTGAAGGTGTCCTGGAAGGATGTGGCCTTGGTTTGAAAGCTGAGGGAGATCCCGAAGGTACCAGCAGCTGGAGGCTGTCACGTAATGGCGCACCTTGCAGCCGGACAGATAATTCTTTTAGAGGCCAGATACAAGCAGTGTGCCCCCATGACCACCACACACAGACAGGCGAGAGAGTCCAGCCATGACCTGCAGAGCAGAGCCAACACCCAGGCACCAAGCAAGAAGCACTCACCATTGTAGACCCCTGGGCTCTTGTGGAGGCTTGTTATAGTGTTGCAGTGGCAACAGGCAACTGATAAGATGAGTTAGCTCGGCTCTCAACAGGTGTAGACCTCACTTCTCACTGGGGAAAGATGGGAGCCCCGCCCCCGCCAAAGAAATAAATAAATAAATCGGGCGCCTGGCGGGGCTCAGTCAGTTGAGTGTCCGACTCTTGATTTCAGCTCAGGTCATGAGCTCAGGGTCGTGGGATCCAGCCCTATGTCAGGCTCCACACTGAGCATGGAACCCACTTGGGATTCTCTCTCTCTCCCTCTCTCTCTCTCTCCCTCCCTCCCTCTGCCCCCTCCCCTGCTCTTTTTCTCTCTAAAAACTGAAAAACTAAAATAATAAATACATACATATATACATAAAGTCAGATCAAATCACACCTCTGCTCAAGATACTTCCCCAATTCCTCATCCCACACCCATGAGAAAACAACACCGTTACCCCAGTGTTTTCTTCTCTCCTGCTACAACACAAACCACCCTAACGCTGAGCAGCTTAAGGTAACCATATATTGTTTCTCACAATTCCATAGGTTGACTACACACTTTTGCTTCACGTGGGATGGGCTGGGGCCCCGGGACAGCTGGAAGGTCCAAAATGAGCTCCCTCGCCTCGCGAGTAGTTAGAGGTGACTGCTGTCTGGGAGGTCAACTGGGGCCATTAGCTGGGTGCCCATGTCCTCCTGTATGCAATCTTACTCACATAGCTGCTTGGGCTTCCTCCCAGCATGGTGGCCAAGTCCAAGAGCAAGCATTGTAAGAGGTGAAGGTGGAGGCTGCTGAACTCCTAAGGCCTGCATCACTTCTGCTGTTGTCTATTAGTTGGCCCATTTTTTTTTAATTTATTTTTTAAAATTTACATCCTAGTTAGTTAGCATATGGTGCAGCAATGGTTTCAGGAGTGGATTCCTTGATTCCCCTTACCCATTTAGCCCATCCCCCCTCCCACAGCCCCTCCAGTAACCCTCTGTTTGTTCTCCATATTTAAGAGTCTCTTATGTTTTGTCCCCTCCCTGTTTTTATACAATTTTTGTTTCCTTTCCCTTGTGTCCATCTGTTTTGTCTCTTAAAGTCCTCATATGACTGAAGTCATATGATTTTTGTCTTTCTCTGATTAATTTCACTTAGCATAATACCCTCTAGTCCATTTTACTGTGGGAGAAAACTACAGGAGGGGCGGAACTGTTGAGAAGTGTGGTCTATTGGGGGTGGGGAAGGGGATGTCACTGATGCCACTGAGTACCAAGACCCTTCACGATCTGGCCATGCTCTGTCCAATATGGTAGCCACCATAGTCCAAATTGAGATGTGTTGTAAGCATACAATACATCCCAGGTTACAATGATATAGTTCCAAAAAATGTAAAAAGTATCACTAATCATTTTGTAGGTGCATTACAAGTTGAAATGAGAAATTTTGTGGTTGTATTGGGTCAAATCACATATATTATTAAAATTAATGTCACCTGCTTCTTTCTACTCATAATCTGACCATCCAGAGATGGTAATAATTTGATTATCCAGAGATGGTAATAATACCTTTCTACTGAGTAGTGCTTCTTCAGCCCCTACCTGCCTCTCTGACACCTGATCCAACTTTTGCATTCGCCAACTCCTACAGCACTGGCTTCCTGTCAGTTCCTTGCTTATGTCTGATCCTTTTCCCAGGCTCTTGCTTGTGCCTGGAACACTCTTCCCTTGAAGCCTGAGTGTCTGGTTCCTTCTCATCCCTTGGACCCCTGCTTAAATGCCCCCTCCTTCCAGAGTCTAAGCAGACTCTGCATGGTCGTTTTATACCTCGCTCCCTGTTTATTTTCTTTATGGCCTGAATCACAGCCTGTGCTTTAGTTATTGGTCTGCTGATGTGTCGTCTGTTTCACCACTACAGTAAAATCCACAAGGATAGGAATGCTCTCCTGGTGTAGAGCAGGCACTCAAAATATAATTGCTAAATGAATGCCCTACAGAGACTTTCAGGGGCACAGGCTAGAAGAACCCCCAAACTCAAGACTAATGAGATAAATGTATTGTGAACCCCCAGGTTGTAAAATCAAAGCTTAGATTTACATGTATTATTATTAATTATTATCATTAGCTGGGGATAGAAGCCTTGGAGGGAATTCTCAGGGACAGAGTGAAGGGCAGAGCAGGGCTCCTGTTGTCTGTCTTCAGGGTCCTTCATCAGCAGAGAGGAAAGCAGTGCAGAAATGGATAGACTCTCATAACCTGGATCCACCATTCCATGGCTCCCTATTACCCTGGCTGAAAAAAGAAATCTCAGTTCTGTATCATGATCAGCAGGGCTATAGACACGTCATTGATGTGCAACTGTTTGACCAAGTATTTGCTTGTTATGTCCCCCACTATAAAGAAAAGAAACCTGAAAAAGAATGGATGGATACATGTCAGGGGACTAACAAACTTCTAAGAGGGGAATTGACAGCTTGGGGGCTGTTCGGAGCCATCAGATGGAACCCTGTAAGTCTCCAAGGTGACGCCCAGTCCCCAGTACTGGGAGACCTACATGTTCATCCAAATCCAATGGCAAGAGAAAGCAAAAGTCACCAATCTGGAGACCCAAGGAGGATTTTATGAGCAGTCGAAAGCAGAGAGGGACGTGAATGAAGGAGGGATAGTAATTTAATTTCAATGCAATTGCCTCCATATAGTAAACAAAAGCCTCCAGTCTGGGAAAGATTGAGTAGAAGAGAGTGCACTCTTAATAACAGGCTACTCCAAAGTCACAGGTCTCATTTACCATTTATTTAAGCATCAGGGAGTACAGTAAATTTATTCGAAATGAGATAATGGGTGCGAATGCATTTTGTAAACTTTAAAGTGCTTGGCAAATAAAAGGCGATGGTTCTTTTGCAAGCATAATGCGCTCCTGACAAAATGTAATAAAGCTTCCATGATGCAGAGTTGTGACTGTCTTGTTTCAAAGGCTGAATTTCCAGCGCCCAGCACGGGGAGACACCAACACGTCCTTGTTGGATAAATGAGTGACGAAACGGAGACACAGATAATCTCGAGGCTGGGAAGCCAGAGGCCTGAGTTTCTGTTCTGACCACAGGTCTCAGGCATGTCACTTCACTTTTTGGAACCTCTGTTTCCTCACCTGTGGCCACAGTACCTGCCTCACAAAACTGCCCTGAGGATTCAATGTGAAAATGCATGTTAAATAATAGGCACAGCGGCTGGTAGACAGCAAGGGCAAAATAGTGGCGGACCCTCTTCGGCATTGCAAAGCCAAGATCAAATACCGGGGCGCCTCTGTATTTAAAGTGCGGATGTCTCTACAAAGCGATTCTGAATCGATGCTTGAGTGGATTTCAATTCTTGCAAAACACGGCTTCAGAAAAACAGCTCCAAGTACCTCTGGTGGGAAATTAGGTTATGAAATAAATAAACAAGGGTGAACCCCACCGATCAGGCCGCCTCAGTGGGTACACGGAAATTGATGGGCCTTCGTTCAATGCATAATCCTTCCTGCAGAATCGCAGGATACACATGGGTTGGCCGTGTGGGTGGTATGAGCCATTTATCGGTGGCTGGAAATGGGTTCACAGACGTGCCTATGGTAGCACAATTATATACCACAAGTATGCAGCACAGGCTCCAGAGTCCAATCAGAACCCTGGCATAACGGGGGAAGGGTGGCTTCCTCGGAAGTTTTGACATGTAGACGGTGGGCCAGAAGTGTTCTCAGACCTCAACACGCCTCACCCGTCTGGAGAAGCTATTTAAGGTTCCCTTCTGCAGTTACTTATGCTGTGGGCGTTGGTTGGAAAGACAACGAGGAAGAGAAGAACAAATCTGTTTGAATGGGGAAGCGTTACTAAACGGTAGTGACAAGGTGGAGATCTCCAGGTCTTACCGTATCTGAACTTTCTGGATAGGGTACAGTAGGAATTCAGAAGATAATACAATACCACCACTTTCCAGTTCTTGGCAAGTTTCTTAACCTCACGAGGCCTCACCCTGAGTTTCCTGGTCTACACAATGAGAACAATAATGATCTTTACCCTCTCTGGATATTTGCATGAATTGAGTGTCAGAATAGTATTAGGCACATAGAACATGCCCAATAAATATTAGATATTATTGTTTTGCTCATGAGCCATAATAAGGGGGCAAGCAGCTAACGGTTTCATTGCAGGGTCTGAGATTGGATAAGGTTGGCTAGAAAAGCTTCTGGGAAAGGTTACAAACTATGTTGAGGAGAGAGTCCGTGAAGGTAAATCTGGATAGCTATTAAACTCAAGGGCAGGTATAGCTCTGAGGGAGGAGGAGGTGAAGACAGGAGACCTGGGAACAGAGATGGTCTGGGACTTGTATGATTAACAAGGCTGGAGACAGACAAAAGCAGAAAGACTGCCATGTATTGAACATTTTCTACCTTCCAGATGCATGCTGGGTATTTTGAATACATGGCATCACTATTCTCAGAACGAGGCAAGATATAGATAGATAATTGTTCCCATTTTACAGTAGGAACACGGAGGTCTGACAGGTGAACTGCTTTGCTGAAGTCACGTAGCTAAGCAGTAAAGACATGAGATTTGAATCCAGGTCCGTCCACAAGTGAGTGCAGTTTTCTTCCTAAAAAGAAAAGGTTTCATTATAAAGTAAGATCCGCCTGTGGAAAAAATAAGTACCAAAAGATATGCAATGAGAAAGGTTTCCTTTTCACTTCCACGCCTGGTCCTTTTGCCGGAGGTAAACTACTCCCACTGATTTCTTGTTAATCTTTCCCGAAAAAATTTTTTTTAAGCCTAAGCAAACATAAATGCAAAAGACACGAATTTTAAAGGTAAAATACAATTTAAAAAATGTAAACTAGAGCATATTAAATAAGCGTTTCTGTGCTTTACTCCTTTTGTTTTTGTACTTTATTTTTTGTACTTAAAAATGCACTGTGGAAGTTTACTTGTATCGGCCCAAAGAGGGCCATCAGAATATGTCACCATGTGAATCATCTAGAATTCCTTAACCATTCCTCCTCAGCAGACATTTAGGTTCTTTCCAGCCATTGCTTCTGCAATGTTGTGATGAATATCCTGGAATATACCGTGTGATACATGATTGAGGTCATTTCTAGGATAAACTTTTTTTAAATTTTTCTTTAATGTTTATTTATTTCTGAGACAGAGAGAGACAGAGCATGAGCGAGGGAGGGGCAGAGAGAGAGGGGAACACAGAATCAGAAGCAGGCTCCAGGCTCTGAGCTGTCAGCACAGAGCCCGACACGGGGCTCGAACCCACAGACCACGAGATCATGAACTGAGCCGAAGTCGGTCTCTCACCCAACTGAGCCACCCAGACGCCCCTAAACTTTTTTTAAAGTAGGCTCCATGCCCAGTGTGGGGCTCGAACTCAGGACCCCGAGATCAAGAGTCACATGTTCTACCAACAGACCCAGCCGGGTGCCCCTGTAGGATGAATTTTTAAAGTTAAACAAAAAGATTAAGTGTGTGCATGCGTGTGTGTGTGTGTGTGTGTGTGTGTTTAGTAGGTATTGGTAAAATCTAAAGCTGGCATTGTTTTCCACTATCCTAGACACCTCCCTTCACACTTCTCCACTGTTGGCTGTGCTCGACGTTGGCTTGTTAGGGTGAAAGGCATAGTTTGGGGTGCTAGGAATCCTTCCAACTTGGCTGCAGTATGCTTTGAAATGGTTTTGGTAATTTCACACATTATCTTTTTATAGACTAAAAAAGGTCATCTTGATTTCCAGAGTTGGTTACCAAGGTTGCCGTTTCAAGGTGAAACATGGGGATAATAGGTATATATGATCAGCACCCCCCTTCCCCTCACCAAATACGGAAACTTTTGCCACTGTTTGCTTGGCCTCCCCTCACACCCTCCCTCCTCTGGCCTCCCAAACATTCATCATAGGCGGAAAGAATGAGAACTCAGCTGGGCGAGGCCAAAGGTGGGGTTGGAGGGATTTCTCACGGAGGGAAAAAGTGAGCAGACAAAGAAAGAAAGGAGAAGAGGACAAGTTTTGGTTAGGAGCTGAGCACTGCAGGCAGGTTAAGGAAGGGAGCCCTTTGGGGGCAGCTATCAAATGGGAGAGGAAGAGAACTTGGGAAAAGGAGTCTTAAACATGGCGCTGTGATTTATGAATTGGGTGTCTCGTTGAGACTGGCGAGTAAATGCTGGAATTGCTTTCTAGTGCCTTTTGGTTGCTGGACTGTGTTTCTTGGAACATCGCGCTACCCAAACTGGACCACGCGGTGCCCCCGAATGTTCGTGGGCTATGCTGTGGCAGCTGCCACCCGTATCATCAACTGCCCTCACCATCCTTGGTGCTGTTTGCCAAACACATCTGTGCACAAGAAACGGCATGAGATGCTTTGCACGATTTTTAAGAGCCACAAAGGTGGGTCATATTCCTATCCCTCTCTTGCAGAGGAAGGGACCCGAGCGAAATGTGGTTCAGCACTTTGCCTGTGGCCTCGTGGCTGGTGCCAGCACTGGAATTCACACCCGTGTGTGTCCGTGTCGAAAGTCCGCGCTCTAATTCCCTGTCATCCTGGTTAGCACCTTACTTGTGTGATCTGCGTTAATGCAGGGCTGTGCGTAACATGGACCACGCACCTTTCACCCTCTTGGGAGTGGACCTCAAAATCATGGCTACTTAAATTTTTCCCGGGGAGCTGGAGCGTGTCCCTTGGGGGAAAGCCGCGTGTCAACGTGCCAACTCGTAAGAATTGCGTAGAGGGCTAGAATGCAGTCTCAGGTCATAGAAATGGCATGTTTTCTACTAAGAAAAGCGCTCCAGCTATAAAGGAGATGATACGCTGGAGAGGGCCGTGAGGAGGGGCTGGGGGACACTAGGGACGTTATTGCAAAAGTCCACAGGAGAGATGGTAGTACATGAACTTGGACAGAGAGGAGGTGATACAAAAGGTTCCAGAAACTAACTGGACTTGGGGGTTGGGAAAAGGGGAGAATCCCCGGCTGTCTCCCGGGGTTTTAGTCTGGGTGACCGCTACTTCCTCAGGTCACAGATTAACATCAGCCCAGAGCAGGGAGTCCCAGGATCATACAGAAGTTCTGTCGCCCCAGGGAACAGTTCTGTGGCACGACCTCCCCTCTGGGGCTCCCACTGAACAACCTGTGTCCTGAACTACATTGCCTCACCCAGATGTTCACAGCTGCATTTTTGCCTCCTTATTCCATTATCCTCGCCTGTGGAAGGAGGCTGTCAGCACCTTGCCAGGGCTCAATAAAATTAGCTGCGTGCCCACCCCCGCTCCCCGAGTTCTGTGTGCTCGGGTTCCTTGCCAGGAAAATCTGCCCAGGCAGCGGAGCCCCATGCCAGGGACGTGCGATCCCCTGTTACTGTGATTAATTTGGATAAACATATGTTGGAAAAGCAACAGAGAGTGAGAGCTCTCCTGGATGAATTCGAATGAGCCGTGTGGCAAGCGGATCGCTTGAGCATCAAGTCTGGAGACGGCTTTCACGGGGCACAGGATGGCGGAGAGAGCGGCGGGCAGAGTTGCAGGACTGCAAAGGCGCAAGGATGCAAAAAGCTCCTTGAGGGGAAGCCCCACATCATGCTTGCTCCTTCCAGCTTGGCCGGCCAACAGGGCTGGGGGCACCGGAGAGAAACCGAGCCTTGTTCTGTTCTTCACGGAGCCCAGAGAAAGAGCAACTGTTTGTTGAGACAGCGTCGCCGAGGTGAGAGCTTATGGCACCATATCAACTGGATGTGGGGACAGAGCTCGGCTCTTCCTCTTCGCACGGGACCCGCGTCCGGAGACTTGGCTTCAGAGTCTCGTTTTCCTCTTGCGTAAAACGTAAGGTGATGGTGTTATCCGCCTCCTCTGGTGTATCAAGGATTCGATGATGTAATGGCACATACAAAGGGCACTTGAGCAACCCTGACTTCTGAGCATCAGTCATGTGCCAGGCTCCATGCTAAGCATCGACTGCTGAAAGAGGCAGACTGATCCCCTGTCTTCCTACACCAGATAATCTAGTAAATCAGAAGCTCTTTGCACCCATCAGGCATCCTTAGTGACCACCTGGGGTGTGCCAGACTCCATGCTAGGAGTTTGCATTTATTATCGCTGAGCCTCAATCAAAAGCTGAGAGACACACATTCTCTAAAACCCAACATTTTGTCTCTTCGGAACACCAAGTTCATTTAGGGATGGGGCCGACCGTCCTCCGTGTGTTGGGCCCTTAGTTACGGAGTACCACGGTGTAACATAACAGCCCTCCCTTGCTACAGAGGGGAGGAACTATCTCATATCCCTACTTTTTTTGCAACCTCCTTTTATTCTGTTTACTCATGTTGGAAAGAGCCATGTCCTGATCTAGGCTGGGTTTTTTGTTTTTTGTTTTTTTTGTAATCCAGAGCACTGAAGAAGGGCTCGTCTCCTCTAATCCTGTGGCAGTGAGGTTGCTAAGGAGACCATTGTCATATTAACTCAGTAAACACTGAGATGCTCGTGATTCTAGGGAGGAGAGAGGGCCTCGCTGTCTTGAGAAAGGAAAACCTCTCCCTTTAGAGATTGGGGAAGGGGGAAAGCCATCATGGAGATTGTTGCCATCATTTTGCCAAGAGGATCAAAGCACTTTGCCACTCTTTGTTTGTTTACCATGAGTCTAGAAAGGAGGCAAGGGAGATGGAGAAACCCCACAGTAATCTTCTAGCTAATCGAGAAATCTGGGCTCCATAAGGTTACCTCTGGAAACCTGTGCCCTCATACTTTAAAACAAGTGATTTTGGGGCGCCTGGGTGGCGCAGTCGGTTAAGCGTCCGACTTCAGCCAGGTCACGATCTCGCGGTCCGTGAGTTCGAGCCCCGCGTCAGGCTCTGGGCTGATGGCTCGGAGCCTGGAGCCTGTTTCCGACTCTGTGTCTCCCTCTCTCTCTGCCCCTCCCCTGTTCATGCTCTGTCTCTCTCTGTCCCAGAAATAAAAAAAAAAAAAAAAAAAAAAACGTTGAAAAAAAAAAAAAACAAGTGATTTTTTCAATGCTTATTTATTTATTTTTGAGAGAGAGAGAGCGCGCGCACAAGCAGACGGGGGTGTAGAGAGAGTGGGAGACACAGAATCCAAAGCAGGCTCCAGGCTCTGAGCTGTCAGCACAGAGCCCAATGCAGGGCTCAAACCTATGAACCTGAGATCATGACCTAAGCTGAAGTCAGATGTCCAACCGACTGAGCCACCCAGGCGCCCCTAGAACAAGTGATTTTTTTTAAGGTAAGAGAAAATAAATTCAAAATCAGGAGAGGCAATTTAGGAGAGGATTCACACATGCCTCTTTGTCTCTGGGTTGGAGAAGCAGGCTCCTGTTGAGGTGAGGGCTCAGATGTCAGGTAGGCTGGACGATGCAGAAAGCCATCCACACTCCTGGAGGAGCTAATCCTACCCCTGAGATGAACTCATTCTGCAGGCTTCAGAAAAGTAAAGTGAAGGCATTAATCTATTCCCTGATTGATAGCAGACTTGGATTAATAAAAAGCACCTAGGTATGCATTTCTTGCAATAAAATATTTATCACATTGGTAAAAAAGATTGATTGGTCAGATGAGTAAATAGTATTCCAAGGGGTTGGCGATTTGCATCCCGTACTCTAACAGATCTGGATTTACCTAAGGTGTTTGCAAATCTGGGACCTCAGCTGCGGTCAGTTGAGGTTCTGTTTTACGTATCGAGAGTGGTCTCTATGAAGCTAAAATAGGAACCCGCCAAAGAGCTCAGTTTCTCCACTGGCTCCGGTTCATGGCATCATAACCCCATAGATTGTAGGTGCTGGATGGAAACACAATGATCTTACCAAACAATTTCAACTTCTGGAAGAAAAAGCTGGGAGCCAGAAAGGTTCGATTACTTGCTCAAGGTCAAACAGGCCATCACCAGAACCCAGAAATGCTCGCGCCTAGTCTCGTCTGCCTTTTACAAAAGGAGAGCTCTTGCTTTATTTGATGGTTTCGAGTGTCTTCCTTGAATTTACCCACCGTTATGGCATCACGAGATCTCCCCTCCGTTTGAGCCATAAGAATGCAGGTTCGATAAATCAATTGCTGCCTCCCTGTTCTTCCATCCTGTCATCTTACAGTCCTTAGCATCTCCACCACCAATAACTGTACCCTCCTACTCTGCAATCCATACCCTGCCGCTCCTGTCTTGGCAGCTCCCTGTGGAGGGGGACAGGGTGACAGACGAGCATGGGGAGGGAAGGTGGACAGCCACCAGGGAGAATCTGTGCTCTGGAGACCCTTTGGTGACATGCACACAAAGAGACCAGGCAAAAATGGCTTTTTCAAACAGCATCAATAGAAATCCACGGGGCCCGCAGGCTCACCGCTACATAATGAACATGCTTACCTTTTCCTAACAACACTTTAAGTCAGTAATTGGCCCAACAGGGGACACGAATTGTACACGAAGTCGGAACAGCACAGAAAAATCTCAGAATGGCTTCGCCCCCCTGCCAAGAGGGCTGCCTGTGTGCCGAGCCCTGTAGAGACACATGCCCGGCATCTGGAGGACAGCGGACGTTTGGAATAAGAAAGGGCTTTGGAGGGCAACCATCCCTGGGGTCCCCAGCCTTTTCCACATCAGAGGGCTCTTTGATATGTTCCCCCTTCCCATGGGTCTCATGGTCTAAAGGATGTAGCCAGCAAAACAAACTGCCCTAATTATCTGAAAAAGGATGTGTTTTCCCAGAGAATAACCATGGATCTATAGAACTAGTGATGACTCAGTTCATAGGATGCCTCTAAGAGACACGTGGCCCATTCCATCTCACCTAATAATAATATCAATAGTAGGATTTATTGGATCCCGCCTGGGTCCCAGCTAAGGGATTTTTTTTTTCTTTTTTTTCTTTCTTTTTTTTTTTTTTTTGGACAAATCTTATCTTGCTTAACCCTTACTAGACCATCATGAGCTTGTCTTCATGTCACGGTCTAGGGAACTGAAGCACAGAGGAGTTCTGAAACTTGCCCAACCAGGCTCCAAATTTGGCTTGCTCTGGCCACAAAGTCACTCTTAACCATTACATGCTACTGTCTTTTCGTTCGTCTTTTTCAAACATAAGGACTGTCCAGCAATTTCTTCACCAGCTTCCACAAGACCGGAGGCTCCAGGTTAAATGTTTTGTTATGGTCCCAACTTTTCCCTTAATATTAAGGCAATAGAGGTCCAGAGAGGATTAGAAACTTGCTCAGTATCAATGCAGCTAATTAGTAGCAATGGTAATCTGTTTTTAATATTTTAAAGTTTATTTATATTAGGAGCACCTGGGTGGTTCAGCTGGTTAAGCTTCCGACTCTTAATTTCAGCTCAGGTCATGATCTCACGGTTCATGGGTTCAAGCCCCACACCAGGCTCTGTGCTGACAGTGCAGAACCTGCTTGAGATTCTCTCTCTCCCTCTCTCTCTCTTTCTCTCTGTTCCTCCTCCACTCACTCTCTCAAAAAAAACTCTTAAAAATAAATATAGTTTATTTTTGAGAAAGAGAGAGAGAGTACAAGCAGAGAAGGGGCAGAAAGAGGGAGAGACAGAATCCCAATCAGGCCTTGTTCTGTTAATTCAGAGCCCAGTGCGCAGGGCTCGAACTCATGAACTACAAGATCCATGATTTTAGCCAAGATCAAAAGTCACCTGGACTGAGCCGCCCAGGTGCCTTAGCAATGGTAATTTTAAATCCTAGCATTTCTAACACTGGGTCCTGAGCTCTTTATACTCCCTCTCGGCTTCAGAAATAATAGTTGAACACCTACCATAGGGACAGTAGACAAGCAGCACGTATGTCCCCACTCTCCCAGCCTATGCCTACTGCAGACGTTATTAATCAGTCATGGAACTCTTTGCCGCAGAGCCTGGATGTGGCTACAGGCAAACACTCCCAATCAACTGTATCTGCTATGGAAGACTTCATTGCTTTCAAAAATTATTTCAGCCCCAAATAACTTCTTCCAAAGTACGAGGAAAGATCCATTTCTCAGACAGGGTACACAAGTCGGGGAGAGGAGCAGAGGGAGAGAGAGAATCTTAAGCACAGTGCAGAGCCCACACAGGGCTCGATCCCAAGACCTTGGGATCATGACCTGAGCCGAAATCAAGATTCAGACGTTCAACTGACTGAGCCACCCATGTGCCCTGGAAAGATCCATTTCAATGCTGGTGATTGTTGGAGACAGATACGCAAGGGTATAAGTTGATGCCCACACCCTGCTTCAAGGTCAAGAAAAACCAGATTGGGAATAGGGATGGGGACCACCTTTAGGGGACTGCAGGTGAGGGGAAGTGAGTAGCTGGAGCCAGTCAATATGAGAACACAATATGAGAGCAATCTGTGAGTGCATGAAACCAAGGAGCAGGAAAATGCGACCTGACCAAGAGGAAAGCTGAGACTGAGAGGGAAAGTGGGCTCAAGCCCTGCACATTGGGCTCTGAACTAACAGCACAAAGCCTGGTTGGGGTTCTGTTTCTCCCTCTTTCTGCCCCTTCCCTGCTCGTTATCTCTCTCTCTCTCTCTCTCAAAAATAAATAAACTATATTTATTTTTTAAGGTTTTTTTTGAGAGAGTGAGTGGAGGAGGGACAGAGAGAGAGAGAGAGAGAGAGAGAGAGAATCCCAAGCAGGCTTGAAACCCCGGGACAGTGCTAGAATTTGATGGTTGATGGAACAGGTAAGAAATATGAATGGCTGTTCATATTCAAGACTTCTAGACAAGATAGCTCTTCTCTTTGCTCCTCCCCTCTTTGATATGGCTGGCCATGGTCAAAGGGAGTGTAATAGAATTAAGAGGAAAGAGTAATACAATAGCAGCCCTGGGGCTCCTGGGTGGCCCAGTCAGTTAAGCGTCTGACTCCTGATCTTAGCTCAGGTCATGATCTTGCGGTGATGGGCTCGAGCCCCGTATCAGGCTCTGTGCTGACAACTGTGTTTCCCTCTCTGAAGTTGGCTTGGACAAGGATACTGATGTCCGGGGGTGGTTGATGTCACGTGGCCAGCAAATTCCATCAAGACTCCTCCAACCAAGCAAGTCTGTGTCTTGCTTGTTGTTACACACCCCCCTAAGCACCATGGCTACTGGGACGATGAATCTTGGGGGCATTAACTAAGGACATCAAAAGAACAGAGGGATAAAGGCCATGATATGTGAGGTCAAGGCTGATGATGTGGCACCCAGTCTAAAACAGCCCAGGCTGGGAAGAGAGGGAATCCACAAATGCCAAAATGAGTAGCTCTATTTACATGGGGAATGCCAAGAAACAAAGGCTTTCTAGAGAAGCTTGTCTTCAAGGGAGGAATTCTATTTCGTTGATGCATCAGAGTGTAATACTGAGCCTCTTCCCCAGGCAGGGGAATGTCAGGCCAGGCATTGGCTGTGCTCTCAGCTTAGGAAAGGGAACAGTCTCCCTGAGTCTGCACCACTTTGGACCAGTTCCAACTTGAATACATTGCCACTGCCTGCCTAAATCCATCTACGAACCCCAAGAGGGGGCATTTTAGAAAATTATTCTCACAATTCCAGAGACAGAATTAGCCTCTTCAAGCCAATGAGAGAGCAGCTCTTGACTGGCGGTTCATTATGTTCAATTGGAAATCAACCTCCTGCTGCCCCAGCATCCTTTGTGGCCGGGGCTCTCAGAGGGGAAATTACATGTTGTCCTAGAGAAGGCTGTAGACGGTGTGGAGATCCAGGCTGCAACAGATTGGCGCATGGTAAAGACACACGTGGTAACAATGTAGTAGATTGTTGTGACAGCCTAGGAAAGATTTTGCAAATCAAAATCCTGGGAGAAACAGTGTTAAACATAAGAATGTATATTTTTAAATTTATAGAGTTATTTTAAGAGAGAGAGACGGTGAGCTAGCACAAGCTGGGGAGGGGCAGAGAGAGAGAAAGAGAGAGACAGAATCCCAAGCAGGCTCTGTGCTGTCAGCCCAGAGCCCAACGCAGGGGTTGATCTCACAAACCGTGAGATCATGACCTGAGCGGAGATCAAGAGTTGGACTGAGACACCCAGGTGCCCCAAGCATAAAGATATTCTTAATTTTTTTTTTATTACCCACGTGATCTGGACAGCCCAGGATTCTATTCCTACTGGGAGGAGCAAAGCCCTCAACTTGTGCGTGTCAAGTACAAAAATGATCACTGTCTCTCATATATTCCCGGGTTTATACATCCCGGCAGAGGCCAGATCCAGCCTAAGGCTGTTTATGTCAATAAAGCTTTATTAGAACACAGCAATTTGTTTACATGTGGTCTGTGGCTGCCTTGTACTGTAAGGGCCAAGTTGAGTTGTTGCAACAGAGACTGAATGGGCTGCGGAACCTAAAAGATTTACTACCTGCACCTTTGGTAGGAAAACTTTGCTGATTCCTTGCTCTAGGTGAACATCTGGGAAGCGTATCTTGGATTTTGGAGCCCGGGTTCTGTGCTGGTCCACGCCCTCTCTCCCCTTTTTTTTTCTGGTCTGCTCAGCAAAGCAGGAAATTGCAAAAGGGCTTAAACTCGGTGCGTTTGAGGCTTCTGGGTCAGCTGTCTTCTGTCTGGGTCCACTAATGGCTGGCACTGACAGAGGGTTAGAGAAAGGAAAGAAGGGGCGTTTTTACACACACTCTAGTCAGCATCTCCAGTAGCAACCGTGTCCCTTTCCGTGGCTCCACGTTCTGACAAACTAGCCCACTGTGATAGCAGGTTCTGCGGGGCTCTCCCCAGTTTGAACACACAGCCAAGAAAGGCAGGGGCTTCCTGCTGTGTTTCTCTCAGGGTCTCTCCAGCCTCTCAGCTGTTCCATTGCCTGTGTAACCAGTTCCCTGTACCAAATTCCGTCTCTCACATCCCTTTCACAGGATTAGCCAATCCTGCTAGAATTGGCTTTGATGGGGGTGCCTGGGTGGCCCGGTGGGTAAAGTGTCCGACTTCGGCTCAGGTCATGATCTCACAGCTCGTGAACTCGAGCCCCGTGTCAGATTCTGTGCCTGGAGCCTGCTGTGTCTCCCTCTCTCTCTGCCCTTCCCCCGCTCATGCTGTCTCTCTCTCTCTCTTTCTCTGTCTCAAGAATAAACATTAAGAAGAAAAAGAATTGGCTTTGATTAAGCTGTTAGAATTTTGCTTTGAATTCTCAGTGACGGTTCTGCCATGTGTTGGGGGCAGACAGCTCCATCAGCTAAGGAGTCCTTGCTAGAACCATGGCTTTCTTACCCTTCGCCAGGCAACCACGCACCTCCATTCTCCTGCCCACAGTGAGGTGGGTCCCTAAATGGGGGACACTGTTAGACTTGCTAGCTTCTGGCTTTTCAGGCCACTCTAGCACACCCATGCCCTATGTCCTTACCATCCAAGGAAGGTCATCCATCTGATGTCCTTGGCTCGTCTCTGAACTGCTGACACCCTCAGTGTGCCTCTGCCCAGCTCCAACCTCTTGGTCCTGTAATGCCACACTCACTCCTGCCTTAGACGGTTTGGCCTTGGCCCTTTTAGCATTTGAATCTTGGCCCTCCTTAGCCCATCCAGTTGGTGTTTTTAAAATTGATTCTGGGGGTGCCTGGGTGGCTCAGTCAGTTAAGCCTCTGACTTTGGCTCAGGTCATGATCTTGTGGTTTGGGAGTTCGAGCTCTGCGTTGGGCTCTGTGTTGACAGCTCAGAGACTGGATCCTGCTTCGGATTCTGTGTCTCTTTCTCTCTCTGCCCATCCCCTGCTCGTTCTCTGTCTCTCTCAAAAAAAAAATGAATAAACATTTAAAAATGTTTTCATTGATTCTGAAAAAACAGGAAGAATCTGTGGTCAAACCATCTTAGGAGATGCTGGGTTAAACACATGTAAAGAAGTCTCTTCTCTGACTTCTCGAGACAACTGAGACAGCAGCAGTGTTTTCAAAGCTATCTGAGCATGGGCCCTTTTCTTTTCTTCTTCTCTCTCTGTGTGGATCATCTCATGGGACCTGGGATCCATGAAGCATTATTTGATATAACGAGTGTTTGCTATTTTTGTCCACCTTCCATCCTTCCCCTACACCCCTTCTTCTGGTGATGGGATACCTCTCTGTGGTCAGAGACCTTTCCCATTCCTTGTAGGTGACACCCTGGACCACCATCTCTAGCCACAGGATCAGTGTGGCCCAGTCCTGGCCACAGGGCTTGGCTGAGGTTGAGAATGTGGTCTAAACTGGACAAACCACCATTCTTCTTGGGATTTTTCTGGCAAGGGTTTCAAGAAAGACTTGTTCTGGTTTCGACGGGGAATGTTGAGTTGCTAGGTGATTAGGAGGCCAGGAGGTCAAATGGCCATCAGATATAGAGAACTCTTTGCAGTGGAAACGCAAGCCAAGAAAGCATTGACAGATGGAGAGAGAGAGAGAGAGCAGAACCCTGACAATATCTCCCAAGTGCTGCCCCCGGTCAAGTCTGAAGCTGGTTCCATTCCTTTGACTCCCTAACAATGTAAGCTAATAGATCCCACCACCCCATTTTGGTTTTTTTAATATGAAATTTATTGTCAAATCGGTTTCCATACAACACCCAGTGCTCATCCCAGCAGGTGCCCCACCACCCCATTTTGAATTGTACTTTTGCTTAAGCTATCTTGAGCTCCCTTTTTATCTCTCATAAATGAAACATAGCTGATGGAGAAAACACAGCCTCCTCTGGTTCAATGTATGTGCCATGCCACACTGGGTCAGAATTCACCTGCTGTCCCTGAATCCTTGGGATGTAGTCCCCAAGGTTAAGCTCCGTGGCTGGCATTCTGGTCTACCTGTTCCAGGTTCCCCAAAGAGAGAGGGCTGTATAGAAGCAAGGGGTTGAATATGGAGTAGACAGATGGCAAAAACACAGCATAGCCTCCATCTGAAATTTATCTTTCTAATGACAGGTCACAGTTGTCAACTTTGTAGGCATTGGTCATATGCACACCCACTGGGCAGGCTTCTAGGACACGGTCACCCAGCCCTGTGCCTCCCCTTGGATTAGGCCATGATTCTGTTTCCTCCAAACTTCTGCATTCTCTGCCGTGACACTCTTTTAACACTAAAGATCATTGATTCTAGCCCTGGAGTAATTTACTCGGTGCAACTAGAAAACAACATATGTTGACTTGAAAGATATTCAGATTAATAAACAAGAGACGCCAAGGCCTTCCAGCTGAGTGGCAGTTTTAATTCAGCAATTACTCATGTGGACTGGCAGGAGCACCAAGAACACAGGTGCAAACAAGTGGTAAAATGAGAAGAATCCGGCGCGTGAACAGAACAATGAAAACATCACCTGACATGTTCACCGCCACTCATCGTTGGAAAAGAGCTTCCACAGACAATATTGTTGACACTCAAACCGCCCTCTGAACAGGCAAAGATGATGAGCCCCATTTTGCAGAGGAAATCATGGAGGTGGCCAAAAACATGAAGTTACATGCCCAAGGTCACATTGGTAAGAGGGGGTAAGTCAGGACTTGAATGTGGGATACCTGGTACAGACAGAGTTTTCTGCACAGTATCCCACAAGGTTGTGTTGGCGATTCCCATCTGTGGTCAACGTGGGACTCTGTTTCCCATTTTTCAAGCCAGCAGATAGATAACGTCTGCCCTTAGCCTCCACCCTGAGATCTAAAGTTTATCCTCAACCATAAACACCATTTTGCTTGATATCTGTGTTTTCCTTCCAGCCTTTCTGGTTGCCATCTGTGAAAACAGTGACTATGAGAGCTCAACTCAGCCATAAAGGGTCAGAGTCTGAGTATAATGTGATGGCAATTCAGACTTTTCTTTTTCTCATTCATTTCTTGATTTGAGGGTTTAAGGCCTATTATAGCATTTTAACAAATCAAAGAAAAAAATTGGGAAGAAGGTAAAGTATTCCAAAGATAATCCTTGAAAGCACGGTGGATATAAGTAAATTTTATGACTCTTAACAGACACAGCCAACTTCATTAAGATGAATTAACAGTACCTAATAAGGACAGCAGCCATCAGTTAAATTGTTAGCTGCCATTTCATTAATATCTTTCTTCCCAAATCAATAAATGCCGGAAGAAATTGTGCCTGTCTTGTAGATCACCCTATATCCTTAGCAGCAGTACAGCACTGAGGACATGCTAAACGCTTAAATGAAGAACTAATATATTAATTGGATGAATAAGTAAACCATTAAGATGAGATAATCAAATCAGCACAAATATAACTTACTCATTGACTGACCCTAGATAAACCATTAGCCTCTTAACTCTATGAGCTCTCTGCTCATTTAGTGTAATTCAGCAAATTAGTTATTATTTCCTTCTGTGTTCCAGGGATGCCTTAGATCGAGAACCACTTCATAATCTTGTTGGACTGAATCAATATACAAACACACAGACATGCAGATATGCAAAAAATGTACACACACAAACATACTACACATGCACACAGAGACATAAACACACATCACATACATATAGGTATATATATTCACATAAGACATATTTTTCAAGTATTAATTTTGTTCCTATTTTAACACTGCCCTAAGTGATCTACAGTTTTAATGCCTTTCAAAATCCCAATGATTTTTTTAGAAGTAGAAAAAAAAATGCCTAAAATTCACATAAAATCTTTAAAAACCCCAAGTAGCCAAGACAATCCTAAAAAAGAAGAAAAAACTCAAGAACTTACACTTCCTTTTTTCCAAAACATACTACAAAGCTGAAGTAATCAAAACAGTGTGGTATTGGCATAGTGCCAGACATATCCAGGAAAGGAATGGAACAGAAAGTCCAGAAATAAATCCTTGCATTTATGGTTCAATGATTTTCAATAAGTGTGCTAAGACCATTCAATGGGGAAAATATAGTCTTTTTTAAAAATGGTGCTGGGAAATCTGGAAAGCTACATGCAAAAGCTGGACCCTCACCTAATATCGCATACAAAAATTAATTCAAAATGAATCAAAGACCTAAAGGTAAGACCTTAAAACAATACAACTCTTAGAAGAAAACACAAAGCAAATCTTTCAGGACATTAGATTTGATCATGATTTCTTGGACATAACACCAAAGGCACAGGCAACAAAAGAAAACCAGACATTTGGACTTTGTGAAAATTTAAAATGGCGTGCATCGATTTTTACTCTCTGATGGAGTAAGATGGTGACCCAGAGAGTGGGGAAAATGGTTGCAAGTCATATATATGATAAGAGATTAATACCTAGACTATGTAGAGAACTCCCAAAACTCAACACCAAAAAAAAACCAAAAACAAAAACAAAAAAACCAACTAAAACCCAACTCAGAAATGGGCAAAGGACTTGAACAGACATTTCTTCCAAGAAGATCTACAAATGGCTGATGAGCACATGAAAAAATACTCAACATCACTAATCACTAGGGAAAAGCAAATAAAACCCACGATGAGATGTCACCTCACATGCATTAGTACGGCTACTATAAATGCACACACACACAGAAATAAGTGTTGGTGAGGATGTGGAGAAATTGCAACCCTATGCACTGCTGGAGGGCATTTACGATGATGCAGCCAATACGAAAAACAGTATGGTCGTTCCTCAAAAAAGTTAAAAATAGAATTACCACCTACTCCAGAAATTCCATTGCTGGATATATATTCAAAAGGATTGAAAGCTGGATCTCAAAGAGATATTTGTACACCTGTGTTCACAGCAACATTATTTGCAATAGCTAAAATCTAGAAGTGGCCCAAATGTCCATTGATGGATAAATGGATAAGCAAACCGTGGTACCCTCTGCCCAGGGTCCTGCTCTTTCTCAAAAACTTTGGCCTGAATCTCTATCTCTGAGATGCCTTACTCTTGTTTCAATCTGTCCAATTCCTGTAGGGTCCTGAACCCCAGCACAGAGGTTGATCCCTGCAATGTATTTTCCTGATGCTCATTTCTCTGGTCTTCCCAGTGCCTTGCCAGTGGGTCACTTTGGAGTCTCAAAGATCATGTTTGCTAGAACTTGAGTTGACCCCATGAATGACAACCTTTTCCTACCAGCTTGAACTTGATTGGGCACCAACATATAGGATGCCCCCTCCAGGAGGAGGAGGAATTAACTCTGCCCCCCTGTATGCTCTACCCTATTGTAAGGAAATGGACAAAGACCCAGGGGAGTCATGGCTTCTTCCTGTCGATTTGCTTTGAAAAACATGCCTGCACTTTCTTTAGTGGTTAACTCTTAGGACAGATTTTCTCCACTGCAGCACTATTGACATTTTGAATGGATGACTCTTCGAGGTGGGGGCTGTTCTGTGCACTGTTTGATGTCTGATAGTATCCCTGGCCCGTACCGGTGAGATGCCCATAGAATCCCCATCCCAGTCTGAACAATCAAAACTGTTCCCACCGTTGCCAAAAGTTGCCCACAGTTGAGATCCTCTGAGAAAATTCGCATGGTGTCCTCCGAAAAGAGACATACTGCTGGTCCCAGGTCTCACTTCAAAGTGAGGATGGATGGACAGGGACATGGATCCCTGGGGACAGTACCAATTTTACAAGGCTGCTGTAAGGATTAACAGTGATAGAATGGGTATTGGTGGCTTCTGTCTGTCCAGTCTTTGTTCCCTATAAAGCACGCTGATGTTCCTTTGGGGGGCCCCACCCCCCACCCTCAGGTCATGGATGTGGATGGGGTTGGTGCACCTCCTTTTCATCTCCTGCCCCCCCCACGCACACGCACACGCGCGCACGCACACACACACGGGCGTGCGCACTACGTGCCGTCACGTGACCCGGAGGTAGCCAATCAGAGCATTTCATCCTCATGGCCACAAGGATTGGTTTAAAGATGAAGCAATACCCAGTTGGGCCGAGTGACAGCCCTGGGACTTTTGCTCTACTCTTGGGACAGGGAGCTCTTTTGCCTCATAGGGGTTTTACCCGGAAAGGCGCAAATCTGGAGCTGTCTGTGGCCGATTTCATCATCTTGCCCCTGTGTGGCAACGGAATCAACACGCTGCCTTCAGGAAAATGGAAGTGAGACAAAGAGAACACGGAGGAGAGAAACACACTGACAGCTGCGGTGAACATCTCCATACAGCCACATCTAAAGATCCTGCACCTTTATATGTGGAGGCTCGTGTATCTTTGTTTCTTTGTTTAAACTATTTTGAGTTGGGTTTCTGTTCTTTGCACCCACAAAAGAGTACTGTGGAATATATCTAAGACATGTGACATCTAGCATACTGCTAAAACACAATAGGCGATCCGTGTGTTAAGTACATATTGTTACTAATTATCTCGTTGACAGCTATTTGGGTATCTACTATGTGCCAAGCAGGTTAAGTTACGTTAAGTGCTGGAAATCTACATGGAAATCCACACCACCGCTACTGGATAAGGTACGGCTTCGGTTTGGGCTTCCCTTTCCCTCATCTATAAGGAGAGCAGGCGTTGCAAACTGGTGACCGTGGGCTAAATCCAGCCTTTCTGTTGGTACTTCATTTGGCCTGCATGGTGTTTTACAATTCAGAGATTTCCATCTGAAAGGTCAAGTACCCAGCTCCTGTAGAACAATGGGGCGGCAGCCCGCCTTGGGTCCCCATTGTCAGGTAGCAATGACAGACGAGCTTTAGGAGGGGCATGTGTACTCTGGGTCACCCCTAGACCCCATCACCTTATACGTGCCTGCTTCACTCAGCTCCTGACCTGCTGGTCCCAAGGGATGTTTGAGCATGTGTCCTCCAGACCAACCATTCCCTTACAGCCTTACCAGTTTCTGGGAAGGCAAGACAGACCCTTTAGGGTCCACGGAAACAGATTGAACCCAAGCAGGAAAACACTCATGGTACTTGGGAAGAAGCAATCTGTTATTCTAACCTCTCTGGGGTCACGAAGGGGGGCCGCAGGCCCAGAGAAATGGCAGCAGTCAGGGGGCAGAGACAAACAAGCGGAGATTGTCTTTCTTTGCTTTTCAAACAGGCAAAGAAAATCCCTCTCCATGGAAAGCCTCCTCAGCAGGCTTTGATGTCCTTCTTCCAAGCGGCACTGCTTTAGACAAGAGAGGCAGGCAGGGGCAGGGAGCTGAGAACAAAGAAGGATTTCCTGGGCTGCTAATTATTCTCCTTCTGTGTAAATAATTATCTGGAAGGGGAAAAAAACACACGCACACACTTCTCGGCTACAGAGCTGGAGAAGCAAAAGCAAGATGAAAGGGGGTTGGAGATTTGATGTGTCCCCGGGAGCAATTCTCGAAGGGAGACCGAGGCACAGCAAAGCCCTTCTTACTTCCTGTGCTTTCAACACCTAGGCTGGGACTCTCAAAGCCCTTGGCATCGATGCTGTAATTAAATCGCGGTTCTGGAAGCTGGCATGTGGATAATCCAACTGTTTTTGGCTCCGGGTCCTGCAGGACTCAGCCGGAGGAGAAACAGGGAGTTTTAGAGAGAGTAAGGCTCTGGGGTCACTTGGGCCTGAGCTTGAACCTGGTTCCACGGCTTATTATAAACAGATTAGGGGCAATTTACTTCTTCCCACCTTAGGGGAGGTGCAGAGGCTCAGCCAAGGCTGAGTCTGGGTGGAAGGCAGAAGAGGCCAGAGTCAGGGGAAGAGGAGGCAAAGAGATGCCCAGTAGAAAAACAAGTTTGGGAAGTCTTGATCGATTGCAGAGGGGCATTTGGGTTTCTCGATGGAGGCAGGGGAAGGACGGATGTGTGGGTAGCAAAGGAAGCGAACTGAGCGGGGGAAATCACTGCCTGCTCTCTGCTCATCTCCACCTGACAGTGGGACCATTCATTGGCAGTGCATTCAGAGGCATCCAGGGACGACATTTAGAAGAAAGAATGAGAAATAGGACACCCCAACCACCCAGCTGTCCCCAAAACACTTTTTGCAACCGGGGGCTTTGTATATGTGCTGGGCAGAGAAAGAAAACCTTGCATTCGGCAGTTTGGATACTCCCAAGCAATTGCGTCCAAGTAAGATGGCATATTATCGTCTTATCTGTGACCTGGGGAAGCTGGGTCGCAAAGAGCCCGTTCCGGAATCTCGAATCGGCGCCAGAGAACTGGAGCCCTGGGCTTTGTGAGGCACAGGAGTGTTTCCTTCCTTCTCATAAGATCAAAAGACAGATGATGCTTGGTGCCCTGGCATTGTGTTGCAGGGGCTGGGAGTGGCGACTGCATGGCAGGGCTGTCCTGGATGCCTCTGATGAGCCTCTGGGATCCCCATCCATCAACGGCAGTGAGAGAAGGCGACAGGATGGGTCTCAAGTGGAATGGTGGGCTGAGCACTAAGGGTTTCTTGCTGAAGGCGCAGAATTAGCACGAGCCCCGGATGAGCTGGGAGGTAGAGACGAATGGAGCCAGTCCGGTGCATTTCTTCCGTAGGGTGAGCCAAATGGACCGGCAGGGCACAGAGTTCCGAAACTGAACCCTAACCCTAACCCCAGCAAAATTTGAATTTCAGATTAAAACATAACAATAATGGGGGCACCTGGGTGGCTCAGTCGGTTGAGCATTCGACTTCGGGTCAGGTCATGATCTCGCTGTTCATGAGTTCGAGCCCCACATGGGGCTCGTTACTGCCAGCCTGTCAGCGCAGAGCCCGCTTTGGATCCTCTGTTCTCCTCTCTCTGCCCCTCCCCCGCTGCACTCTCCCAAAAATGAATATTACCAAACAATAACGATAATGACTTTTAGCATAAGTCTGTCCCACGCAAAACTTGGGATATACTTACATGAAACATTATTTATTGTTTCTCTGAAATTCAAATTGACCAAGCGTCTTATATTTTATTCGTGAATCCTGGCAACTGTGGTTTGGGAGGGGCGGGGCTGGTAGATATTTAATATAGGGGCCGAAGACATGTGGCCTGTAGGCTAGAATGTTTGGGCTTGGCCAGCAAATGCTTCAAAAATAAGAAAATTTCACATGCAATCCAGACTTCCACCTTCTCTTGAGAAGTCAGAGATCTGGTCACTCACCCCCTTTGCCACCAGTTCACCATAACCGTCACCCCTACTTGCCCACCTGGGCCTAACTTGCTCTTTTGTTGTCGTTTGCCTGGCCCTTCCATTGGTTGAGTTTGAGACCCACTGGCTTGCCTGAGGGGACACAGGGACAGACTCCGGTTCACTCCCCGCAGTGCCAAACCCTCCAGATCAAGAACCTGGAGTCGCTGGTTACAGGGGCAGCTTGACCACGGGGCATGCCACTCTCCCTCTCCCTGGGCCTTTCTTTTCCCATCTGTAAAATGGAGGTAGGTCCCGCCCTACCTCACTCTGGAATGTGATAAAGATGGGCAGAAAGCATGAGCACGAAAATGCCCTGAAGTGGCCCTGGTCATGGCCTTCGCTGGACCGTGAGCCCTCCGCCCTCAGGGAGAATGATCTTTCTGAAACATACATCCTGCCGGGGACGCCTGCAAGATGAAATCCACATTCCATCCTGCGGCATGCCAAGCTCGGTGGTTTTGCTGACCCATCTTCCCTCCTACTTTCTACTCGGTGCCCCAGACTCTGACCTTCCCAGTTCTTCAAACACAGCCTGCCCCCTCGCACCCCTGAGCCTTTGAACCCAATATATCCCGGCCCCAGAACATGCTGCCTGCCCCTCCCCATGGTCCCCGCTTGAATGCCGCCTCTCTTTACCCCACACTCTGTCAGGGGTATCTCTCTGCTACGTGTCCCACATCGCTCTTCTTTCCCGGTCCAGACACACTTTTGCGTGTTCCTGCGAGGGCCTAAGTGTCAGAAACCCACCCTGGCTCGTTGGAACCAGGGCAAGGCATTACTGGAAGACACCCCCAGGCTTCCAGAGGGCTATGCACCAGGCACGCTTCAGAGATTATAAAAGCAGGAGTTGGAGGTCTCTCTAAGATGTTGCCATGAGGGACACAGTCCCACTTCCTGCCTCTGAGCATCTCTGGTCAAAATTTAAATTCATGGCGGACCGAATGTGATCGGCTCAATGTGGGCAAGTCCCCGTGGGCATCTGTGATTGGCAACCATACCAGAGAAGTGCCAGGGGTGGGGGTGGGGAAGTTGGGGAGGAAGCTCTCCACAAAGAGGGAGACAGTGAAGGGGCTCAGGTCTCCAAACCAACAGGTGTCCTGGGCAGGCTTCTCTTGTCATCGTTGGGTATTTTCCCCTCGTCTCTCTCTCATTACCTAGACTGCCAATTCCTCGAGATGGGGATCTCTCATTGCCCCAACACAAACACAGCCTCTCATCTCAGAAACTTAGTGACAGCTCCATAAATACTCAGAGAATGCGTGTCAGTGTTCTGAAAGGGGGCCTTTGTGGAAAAGACTTAACATCGCCAGTCTGGGGATGTGATCTTTAGAAAGACCTGCTTGCGAGATTGGTCCTTAGCTGGTACCTGGGGACTTGGCTTTCGCAGTGCTTCCTCTGTTCCCTGGCTGATAAGATATATTCTCTGGGCCTGGACCATGTGTACAATGGAATGTATGGTGAACCCATGTTTTTTTTTCTGGAAGTCTGGAATTTTGTAGCTGCTGCATAGAGACATCTATGCAACCAGCCCCCAGGAAACTACCCAAACTCTGAGTCTCAAACAGGCTACCCTGGGCATTACAAATATTATGTCTGCATTGCTGCCTTTTTGCTCCTGGAGGAAGGGAGTATAGGATCCTATGTGTGCATTCCTCCAGACCAAGCTGCTTCCCTTCCTGAGCTGCCTATGCATCCTGACTGTGTCTCTGTAATCCACTTTAGCCATGACCATGACGATGTGCTGAGCCCCATAAATGTTCCTAGTGAATCGTGGAAGGTGTGGAGGGTCTTGGGAAACCCTCAAAACCAGGCAGAAACTTTCAGGGAGGGTCTACAATTTGTGAGGCACTTTACGATATCATTGCACTAATTCTATGCAGGAAACAATGTTTTCGTTTCAGAGATGAGGATGGGAAGTCTCAGAGAGGTGGCTTAACCAAGGATGCCAGGCTCGGAGATAGAAGGATGGTTATATTTGTCTGATAGTATCTGTCACATGAGAGCAGCCTCTCTTACAGGGAGGGGAAGCTGTCCCCATCAAGATAAGCCTCTAGCATCTGGGACTGCTTCATTCTGTGAGCTGAGAAAGGGGGATTATTCGAGTCCGTGGGTCACTCGAGTCAGTGGGTAACTCTGTTCCTTTTGTAAACAGGGGAGCTAATATTTGCACCTGTGCCTTTTCGACTCTGGGGCCCCCAAGTTCAGAACCATTATGATATTTTAGCCATGTGGCCTCTGACATCTCAACCCATGGCTCCAATTATGTATCACTCCATTTGTAAAAGGGAATTAACAATCAACTACCTAACTATGAAAAGAACACAAACATCCCCTCCAAAGCACCTAGTAGGGAGCCACCAAATTCTGGTCCTTTCTCTTCCCCAGCCCCCCTCTTACTCTGTACACGCCCCTGTGTGACTCCTACCACCCTCTGGGTCTGGTTCGCCATCGGCAAAATGAGGGGCCCACTTTGAAGGTCTGAGTACTTCCGGGGATGGCATCGTTTATCAAAGAGGGCTCTTTTCTCTGGAGCCGTCTCTTAAAATCCCGCCAGCTCTGATCATAAGAGGCAGACCAAACCCACCCTCTACCCACTTACAAATAAGGCTGTGTGCGTGTTGCACAAAGACGAGACAAAAACGTGCTCCAACATCTCCCAGACACTGAACCTGGAGAAAGGCGGGTCAGAGTGTTGAAAGTCCTTGTAGAACTATGGCGTGGGCAGAGGGAGAAGGGAGGTAGGAGGATTTATTTATAGGTGGCGTTGGACTCTCTGTAGCCCGGGTCGTCAGACTAAATTCTGGGGCTGATTCTCACAGAGCTGGATGGACAGAAGTAAAACATCCCTGCCCCGGCTGCCAGATTGTCTCCTTTTTGTTTTGTTTTGTTTTGTTTTTTAATTAAAAAAAAAACAACCCAGAATTTTGAAGTAAAGGATCTCGATCTTTAAGTGTTGGGCTCGAGTTCTCCTAAAGACCCTTGTGGGTATGATGGATCGTCAAGCGGCTGATCTGATGCACAGACTGTTTGCAAAATCTCTGAGCGGAAATCCTGAAGCATTTCTGACCACAGCTGGCCTCCGCAGCTTCTAAGATGTCAGTTTCAGAGGCGCAGGAGGGTGATCTTAAAGAAGAGAGTGTCATTCAAGTTTTAGCCGGTCCCCCAGATACTGTGGCTCTTCCTACCCTTTTGCTTTTGTTTGGGCAAGTCCCTCCTCACGAGAACAGCTACCTGGACAGCTCCTATGCAGCCTTCAAAACCCAGCTCAAATGTTCCCGCCTCCATAGAGTCTCTGCTGACCTTCGCCCTCCTCTCCCGAGGGTGAATTCCCTGCCCCAGCCGTGTCCCCCTCGCTCCATTGTCCGGGCTCACGCCGTGTATGAGTCAGGGTCTCAGCTGAGAACAAGTGCCCCCTCAAACTGAAGAATATCAGGAGACTTTAATAATGAGGGGTTATTTACAATGGGGGGATAAATTATAATGTATAGGGCTTAAGGGAGGGGTTTCAGGAAACCGACTGGATATCATGCGGCATCTGGGGCTAGTGACCCTGGGGCTAGTTACCCCCGAGGCCTAAAGCAACAAAGGGAGGAGCAGTGAAACAGTAAAACTCAAGAAGGATAGAACTGTAGGGCCGCCTGGTGGCTCAGCTGGCTAAGCATCAGACTTCGGCTCAGGTCATGATCTCTTGGTTTGTGAGTTTGAGCCCCACATCGGGCTCTGTGCTGACAGCCTGGAGCCCGCTTTGGATCCTCTGTCTCCCTCTCTCTCTGTCTCTCTCTTAAAAATAAATAAACATATAAAAAAAGGATAGGACCAGAGAGAGGGTTCCCTGACAGCCACATCTCACAGGAATCTGTCAGGGAGGGAGCCAGGAAAATAAACCCCAAACTCACTTACTTTTTACTCTCAGGATCTTGTTGGTGCTTTTCAGTGGCAGGCAAGCTGGGAGTAAAAATCCAAGGGCATCTGCTGATGCAGTCCATATCTGAAGGCCAGAGCAGGTGGAGAAGGGTAGAAAGGCAGGCGAAAGTTGCCCATTCTCCCCCATCCTCTGTATAGACCTCTATTAGAGAGCCCACTGTTTAGCTCCCGGTCCCTCAGAGACTGGGAACAGTCATAGCTGCAGCCCCCAAATCTGACACACAGTAGCGGATCAATCAGTGGTTTTAAGAATTAGCAGGTACATGACACGATACCTGGTAAAATATAGATAAAAGTTAGGGACTACCCTTAGGTCCTGCATAGGGGTGAAAAAAATATGAACTTCTTCCTCTCATCCAATACCTTATCAGCCAGCATTGATTATGGGAGGCATCACCCCTGATCTCTAGGAGCTCTTAATCTTGAACTAGAGACCCCAAGAACAAGAAATATCCTTGTTGTAAGTGCCACAGGAACACCAATTCGATATGATACTCAGAGGTGTTATAGGAGAGGAGAAAAGTCCATTGCCGATGGACTTTTGCCATTGCCTATGAATTAAGAAATGCCTTTGCTTGTTGAATCATTATATTGTGCACCTGAAAGTAGTCTAACACTGCATGTTCACTATACTGGAATTAAAATTTAAAAAATAAATACGTGTAGAATGTCAAAAAAAAAAGGAAGAAAGACAGAAAATGCCTTTCCTACAGGACTTGTCAGAGCTTTAGTGTGCTGATGTGTGATGTGCGTCTGCTAAATAAGGTGGGTGATAGCAGGAGGCCTTTCCCAAAAGTATTTGGTCACGAGATCCTTTTCCCAGGGAGCATCTTCTAAATCCCTTTTCTTTCTTTCTTTTTTTTTTTTTTTTTTTTTTTGGAATATACTTTGGAAAACAGTGATCAGTTCATTTTACAGATGGGAAGACTGAGGCTCCAGAGCCACTGACACCAAGCAATCTAGCAGGGAAACAATGGTGGAACTTGCATCCATCGAGTGCCTGTTTGCTACCTTCTGCTCTTTGCATTGTCACCAATTCTTTTGCGGTGGGCACCTCCCACAGATCACGACTGGGACTGGACAGGAAGTAGCAGGGGATCCTTCCCACTGCACACCCACGGCCTCTGGCTGTGGCTGCCACGGAACACTGGCCTTCTAACTGACGGGTCTGATGAGGTGTTGATGAAGCAGAGGCCCGCTGGGTCAGGCATGCAGAGAAGATGACAGCGAGGGGACCGAGAAGGTGGGTGAGCACTGCTGTCCTCCGTGGCCGCAGCTCGCTGTCTCTCGGGCAAAGTCTCCCGGCCATCGGCCCCAGGCGGCACCGGGAGCTCCGTTCTCAGCAGGATAGCCAAAATGGGTTTTCAATAAAACAGCAAATTTGACAACAGCTGGAATGCTGGAAGCCCTTCAGTGGCTCCTCTGTGCCTCAGGACAAAGTCTCCACTTCTGCCACATTTTACCTTTCTCATTGGCCGCATCGGGTGCCACCAATTGCCTCCTTGACCCTCCCCACGGCCACATTACATTCCAGCCACTGTAGGCAGCATTCCTCAACCCACCGCTCTGCTGCTCACCTGCAGACCTTTTCATGCACTGTCTTGCCCCACCAAGAGCTCCGGGGCCTTGGCCAGCTTACATTACGAGGGGTGGGGTGGTGGCTGCTTCATGCATGGGCTCAGAAGACTGTGGGCCTGGGTTCAAACCCAACCTTGTCACTTCTCAGCTGCGCAGCTTTGGGTAAATGACTTAACCTCTGAGCCTCAGTTTCCTTGTCCCTAAGATGAGGACTATGATAATACTACCGGCCTCAAATGAATATTTTAAGGATTAAATGAGATAACCCTTTACCTGTCACATAGGAAGTGCTCAAAAAGGCTGGTGATGATTCTTCTTAACGTTTCAGTGTTGATGCTCATCTTGTAGGATTGCTTCTCTGACTCTCCCCAACACACACACACACACACACACACACACACACACACACCTTCCCAGACCTACCCCAGCACCTGTACATTCTCCAACTGTGCTCCCAGCATTATCTCATGGTAAAGCAACTATCTACTACTTCTCTATGCCTCTGCTTTCGTCATTCTTCAGCTCTGGGCAAAAAGGAACTCTATCTTGCTGCATATCCAGCACCCAGGGCAGCCCTGGACTCGGGGTAGGTACATTTGACCCATCCCGGACAACTTCTATTATTTTTGTGTTCAGGCAGAGAGAGCCAGTGTCAAAGCAGGCACGGAGTACCAGCCTCAGGGAGGGGAAAGCCATGGCCCAAAGTCACATCGCTTGTCAACAATAAAGGCACAATTGACCCAAGTCTCTTGAGTCCTGTCTGGGGTATTCTCCTTTCATACTGAGGTCCCACAAAGGCAGCCCAGTTCCCTCTACAGCTGAAACCCCAAGATTGGCCTACCTTCTCTAATTTTCAAAGGGGATAAGCCACTTTTTTTTTCTCAATTCCCTAAGCAAGGATTCCATTTCCTGAATGAAAATGTGTTCCATGTGCTTTTCAGTATAGCAGCAATGGTCTCCTTGTGAAATCCAGCCACTGATGACTTCTTTGAAAGCGAGTGATCAGCTTGGGAAATGTGTTACCTGAGTGAAATGAATCCTTGGGGGAATGGGGGCGGGATCTAAGAGAGCCCTCTGGCTCAGATTTCCCCAAATGAGATGTGGGGCACTCCTCTCTGGTTTCTGTTTTGAATTGTGTCTTTCTGGCGGCTCATCAGCACCGATGCACATAAGATCATCTTGGCTCTGTCCAAAGCAAGTGTCCCTTGTTCTGCTAGATTCCACTCCCCGGAAACAGCTGCTGGGGTCTCTGAAAGGATGACCTCCTTTCAGCACAGAGATGACTCGTGGTGCTTAGAACAGCAGAGCGGGCTTAGAAGTCAGTCCTGGCCACCTCTTTACCCATTGGGAAACCAAGCCCAGAAATGAGAAGCAATTGGCATGGGGCCACAACGCAGGTGAGTGGCTGAGCCAATGGAGATCTGTCTACATTTCTGCCATGTCTGGAGACTCTCACTTGCTGTTTCTGGATATCCACTGACTGATGAAACAGTCATACTGCAATAGATTTGGAATAGCCACACAAAACCAGCAGAGTTCCCTCTTAGCAATTGTAGGCTTCCTCATAAAACCCGTTGGAGCTCCACAGCAAAAGAATTGGAACAGAAGATAAATATGTTAGCTAAGGTTTGTTAAGCTCTGAGCAGATACCAGAAATTTTCCCAAATGTTTTATATTCATGGCCTTATCCACCATTCCCAATGAGGAGCCATCATCTTCTTACAGATGGGCAAACTGGAAATGACAGACTAAGAGACTTTCCCAAGCTTCCACCGTTAGTATGTGGCAGAGCCAGGACATGACCCTGTGTGTCTGACCGTGGAGCTCATGCACTTATCTATTAGTCTATCCTGCCTCTTGTTCCACAAACATTAAGTGAGGACCACTCTATACAACGCACCATGTTGGGTGCTAAAGAGTCCAGAATGAATGAGATACAGCTCCTGTCCTCAAGGATCTCACCTTCATTTAGGAAAGAAAGACACACCCAGATCATTGCTAAATTATTAGTGATCAGAACCAAGCATGGGAGCCGGGGCCCCTTGTGTTGATTTACCCTTGCAAAGTGCTTGTATCGTTCTATCTGTGATTGCACTTGGACCCACACAGTCCACCAAAGAAGCCAACACAGGTGTTATCTGCCTTCCATAGATGTGGATGCTGAAGCCCAGAAAGGAGGAAGAACTAGTCAGGCAACAGGCCACATTGATGTCATGCCCACGTCTCTAGCCTCCAGATCAGGTTCTTTTTCTACAAGACACCCAGGACCATCCAAACAAGAATGTGGTGGCCATAATCAGTCCAAATCCTGAAGATTAGTAAAAGCTGAAGCAGAGAGAAATCACTCCATTGATACTATTCAGTTATGAACCCTTCCTTAGTCCCACAGAGAAAGGCATCTAAGGAAAAGTGTCCAGATTCAGTAGAGGCAGTGTGAAGTCGCTGGCAGACCTTACTTGGTCCTCTGATCTCCTCACCAATTAAGCTTTTCCTTGGTCCTCATTTCTTGGCCCAGAAATCCCAACAAAGAATTTTTGCAGTTATAATCCTGATGGTCTAACCTGTGGGCTTGCCAACATGTTTTATCATTTCCATTGCCCTCCCTCTTATCTTCCCATGGTTCCCCTCCCACACATACTCGTTTTGTGAATAATGGAGGATATACAGCACACTCTGAAGCCTCGGTCTCACTGCTATTTTTGTAGAAATAAGTTTTGACCTTAATTAACTGTTCAGGAACTGGGCATGGGCTCCCCACTGTGATCAGAGCAAAGAATTAGCCCGGAAGATAAGTGAGAGTGTAGGGGGTGGGAGTGACTTATGGAATTATAAAGTGAGTAAGGAAGCATCCAGGCTCCCTCGAAGGTGCTATTTAATTCATTGCAAGACTGATGGTGGTCATGCTGGAATGAACACGGGGGCCGGGCGGGGGGGGGGGGGGCGGCGCAGAAAAGGGGGATGCTCCTCTGTGGCTGAAGGGCTCAATTCTTTAAGAATTTATGTCACTGTCCAAGGTGCTGAGTGAGTTGTTGAGTACAAATAGTTGGCCATTTCCAAGGATTTCCACGTTTTAGGTAGGGCATGGGGCAATGTCCTAGTCTGAGAGCGGTGTGAGAGTTCACAGCTGGAAATCCATAAAAAGGCACAGCCTGCAATTGTAAGCCCATTATTGAGTCTGGTGGTATGGGTCAACTCTCTCAACCTGTTAGATCTCTAATATGTGGAGGAAAATACACTACCTACTCCACAGAGCTATTTAAAAGATTCGGTATCATTAAATGTACTTCAAAGTCTAGTTTTGTCCCCTGAAAATGTGAGCAGGAGGAGGAGGACAAGGAGGAGGAAAGGGATAATCACATTAAACTTTCAATAACACTGAAGACTGTGTCCCTGGCATTGTTCTAACTGTTTTACATGTATGAATTCCTTTAATTGTCCTAAACCCCCCCCCCTTATGTTATTAGGAGGTTCTATTATGCTCATTTTATAGGTGAGGTAGCCCACAACACAGAGAGTTGATATCACTTTTCCCAACTCATACAGATAATGGAGTAGGAACTAAACACATGGAAGGTAAGTATTACTGGGAAGGAGAGAATAAGGTATGAATCTGAATTATGAATTCCCTTCTAGGCCTTTTGCGCTTGTCAGAATGGGGGCCCTGACTTGAATTCTCTCAAAAGAGAAGCCTTGGGACTATCTCCCAAGAGCAACTTCCACACTGGGCACAAGGAGACGGTTCTGAAACAGAAGTCCTATTGTGCTATGCTTGTGCTTTGAAATCTCAGTGACAACCACCCCCATTGCTTTTAGGACTATGTCTAAACACCTCAGCTTGGCATCCAAGACCACTCACCATGTAGCTTTCATGTCCCCTTCTCTCCCAGAGCTGACCCTCAGGCCACCCCAAACTTCTCTCTGCTCTCTGAATATTCCATAACTTTCCTACCTTGTCAAAGTCTTGACTGGTGCTGCTCCCCCATTAGAAGTGCCCTGCTTCACCTAACAGAAAACTCCTATTCAGTCTTCAAGGCCCCATCTGAAATGTTTCCTTCTCAGGAAGTCCTCCCTGATTTCACTTTCACCTTTGTGCTTCCAGATCCCTTTGTATTTCCCTCTCCTATAAGGCCTAGCGTACATGTTAACTATTGTTAGGAATGTCTGTCTTCTCTCTCTGAAACCAGAGCCATCCCGAAGCTAACTGTGTGCCTTATTCATCTTTCTATCCACAAAACTCACCTCAGGACTTCCATTACACACATTTACACACACTGTGCATAAACGACGAATATGGCTGCTCCCAGAAGGAAGACAATGGAGACTTCAGATCTAATTCAACTGGGGCCAGGGGGTGGTTAAAATAACACCACAGATCCAAATTTAACAATCTGTGCTCAGCAATGGAAGTCTAAGCTCAGGACAGGAAGGGCTAGAGGCTGGAAGGCAGGTGGTTCCAAGTTTGAAGCCTTTCTCTGTACTTGCCAGCTCTACCCAGGGAAAGCCTCTTTTCTTCTTTAAGCCTCAGTTACCTCATCTACAAAACCAAGTGGATCATATTCTACATGGTTGGATTTCTATAGAGATCAGATGAGAAACTGGAAACCACACACGTTTCCATCAACAGAACGGATATAACTCAATACTACACAGCTGTAAAAATGGTTACATGTAGGGGCACCTGGGTGGCTCAGTTGGTTAAATGTCTGACTCTTGATTTTGGCTCAGGTCATGATCTCACAGTTGGTGGGATGGAGCCCCGTGTCAGGCTCTACACTGACAGCATGGAGCCTGCTTGGGATTCTCTCTCCCTCTGTCCCTCCCCCACTCACTCTCTCTCTCTCTCTCTCTCTCTCTCCCCCCTCTAAATAAATAAATATTAAAGAAACATAAATAAACATTAAACATTAAAAAATGAACACATCGAGTTACATGAATTCATGTCAACGAATTTCAGAAAGTTAATATTACACCAAAAAAAAATAAATCCCTTACAAATCCATAGTCTATGAGACTATGTATATAAAGTTCAAAAACAAGCAAAACTAAATGTTCTGTTGAGAGACCGAGTGGCATAGTCGTGGCCTCTGGAGCCAACAGTGGGTTCAGCAGTGGTCACCTCTTTCTCCTCGCTGTGTGACCTCTGTGAGTTACCTAATCTCTCTGTGCCTAAGTTTCTTCATCTGCAGAATGTTGAAGATGGTGACAGCTCCTCACTCAAAGAGTTCTTATAAAGATTACAGAAATGAATATTAATATATCTAAATGCTTAAAAGAGTTTCTGGCACAGAGCAAACACTCTGTAAATGTTAGCTCTTACTGTTATTTTTGCCTTTGTTGTTGTTATAACCACCGCCATTATTGTCATTATTTAGGAACGTGCATGTGATGCCAAAACTATAAAGCAAAGCAAAGAAATGATTAAAACAAAATTTAGAGCAGGGGTTTCTTTAAGGAGCTTCTAAATTATTGATAATGTTCTATTCCACGAGCCAAGTCGCAAGTGCACCAATATTCATGCTATTACTATTCTTTAACTGTCTGTATAGATTTTCACTGCTTTGTATGTACGATATGTTGAACAATAAAATTTTTAAAAGATTAAATGGAATTAATTATTGAAAAGACTCAGCCTCTCTCTCCTCCCCCTCCAGGATGAAATCTAGCCTTTTCTGCAAGCCTGTCGGTGATGTATGGGCCTTCACAAAGGGGGCCTCAACCTTCTGGAGAGGAGCTGATGTGTTCAGCAGCCTGCCCCATCCATCATGCCCCAAGCAGTGTGTTTTACATTCATCTGCAGATGAAGATAAAAGGGCGGTGCGTTGCCCCCTTTAAGACCGCTGGCAGGGTAAGCATGAAGAAGAAGGGTTTCATATTTTACCCTGGGCTCTCTGGCAGGTGCCTTCCTCAGAACCGAAGAAGTTTGGCTTGCTTCTGAAGTGCTATTCAAGAAGCAAAATGTCCAAAGAAAAATAGAAGATTCTAAGCCCCAGAAGTGCAACATCTCCAGGTGAAGATTTTATCACCGATACCATTGTATTTCATGTGAGCACTCTGACGTTCCAGGAATTGGCCCCGTATTCTTGGTGACTGCTATTCCATCATGATTTTTGAGCCCAAAAGCTTTATAAAAAATAATAATGGTAATATGTGATTAAGTGCTTGCTATGCACCAGGCTCTTAGCCTAGCATTCTATATACGTGATTTCCTGTACTCCTCAACAACAGCCTCATGCTTATCCCCAACTTATAACTAAACGGAGGGTCAGAAATGTAAAGACACTTGCCCAAGGTCACACAGTGAATGCGGGGTGGGGAGGGCAGAATAAAAACCTATCTCCTTTATGCTCATAATCTCACTTGATTCCTCCACAATTCTGGGAGAGGAAGAGTGTCCCCATCCCCATTTGACAGGTGAGTAAACTGAGTCCCAGAGAGATGAAGTTGTCAGCCCAAGGTGATGCAGCTAGGAAGTGTCAGGACTCACTCTGAGCCCCCATCTGACTCCTGAATGGAAGGGCTCAGCCATTCTTCACCTTGCCTTCCTTTTTCCGTTACCAACAAAGATGGAAAGACGAATTTCCAGTGAGCAGGCATGACAGTCTATGCTCCATTCAGAAGAGTCCATGGGGAAAAATTACAACCTGGAATTTAGGGTTTGGGCAAAAATGCCTTGAAGCCCCCAGACTAGAAGGGGGATGGCATCAGAGCCACAATGGGGAGGAAAAAGGTGTGAAAGGTGTGGAACTGAGTCAGAAAGGGTGGTGAGCCTGCAGAATTTGCATCTTGGGAAGTGAGAAAAGACACAGGCGTCCCTGCAAAAAATGTGTGCAGTAGGGACTTGGCTAAAAGGTAGAGGTAATGGAACGGAAGAGGAAACCACGTATACAAGAAATCTTGTAACAGATACAGCACCTCGACATCCATAGGGGATAGGAAACCACTGGAGAATATTGAGCCAAGAGATGGCATGATTCGAACCTTATTTTAAAAGGATCCTTCTGGTTGCTGGGTGCACAGATGTGGGGACAGGGACAGAGGCAAGGAGGACCATAGGGAGGTTACTACAGTAATCCAGGTTAAGGGAGAAAGAACTTGAAAACCACATATCTGATAAGGGGTTAATATCCAAAATATGTAAGGAACTCATACAACTCAACAGAAAACAAACAAATGAAAGCCCAAATAATCTAACTAAAAAATAGGCAAAGAACCTGAATAGACAAAAAATATTCAAATGGCCAACAGACACACGAAAAGATGCCCGACATCACTCATCGTCAGGGAAACGGAACTCAAAGCCCTAATGAGATGTCACCTCACACCTGTTGGAAAGGCCACAGACAAGCGATAACAAATGTTGGTGAGGATGTACAGAATACATTGTTGGTGGGAATACAGGCAGGTGCAGCCATCATGGAGAACAGCATGGAGGTTGCTCAAAAAAATGAAAAAATGGAACTGCTGTATGATCCAATGATTCCATTTGTGGGTATTTGTCCAAAGGAAATGAAATCACTATCCCTAAGTGATAGTTGAATGGATAAAGAAACTGTGATTTTATACATATATATATATATAATATTACATATATAATGGAATTTTATATATATATATATATATATATATATATACACACACACACACACACACCTATATGTGTGTATGTATGTATGTGTGTGTGTGTGTGTGTGTATATATATATATATATATATATATATATATGAATACTATTGGGCCATAAAAAGAATGAAACCCTGCCATTGGCAGCAACATGGATGGACCTTGAGGGCATTCTTCTAAGTGAGATAAGTCAGATATACAAAGACAAATACTGTCTGATCTCATTTATATTTGGAATCTATAAAAACCAAACACATAGAAACAAAGATCAGATTTGTTGTTGCCAGGGGCATGGTAGAGGGATCAGGTGAAAGTTGTCACTAGGCAAAAAAATAGTAATAATTAGTTCTTTTAGTTATAAGATAAATAAATTCTGGGGATATAATGTACAACATTACAACTATAGTTAGCACTAAGTGTGGGGTGCCTTGTTGGCTTAACCAGTAGAGCGTGTAACTCTTGATTGCGGGATCATGAGTTCCAGACCATGTTGGGTGTGGAGCCTAATCAATCAATCAGAGATGTTAGCATTAGCTGTATTGCATATTTAAATGCTGAGAAGAGAGTAGATCTTAAACGTGTATATGTATCTACTTTTATATTTATAATCATTATGCTGTCAGCCTTCAACCTGTACAATGTTATATGTCATTTATGTATATAATTACAGCATATAAAAATACATATATATTTGCAAGTTGCTGAAAGAATTGATTTTAATATAGATGTCAAATAATTATGCTGTATACCTTAAACTTATACAATGTTATATGTCAATAAAACTGGGAAAAATTATCTAGAATAATCGCAGTGGACGTTTTAAGAAGTCATCATTTTCTGGATTCTTTGGAAGGTCAGGATTTCCTGACAGGCTTGTGAACAGTGAGAAAAAGGAAACAATGAGATTGACTCAGAGCAGCTAGAAGGATGGGGTTGCCATTGACAAGATGTGGGAGGTGCAGCTGCGGGAAAGGTGGACACCTTAGGCTGGGCGCCTACTGGACATCCAAGTAAAGATGCTGAGCAGGACTCTACAGGTTTGGAGAGACTGGGGCTGGAGACCTGCACATGTGGGAATTGTCAGAGCAGAGCTTGTAGGTGAAGACTCTGCAGAAGAGAGCACAGGAGGGAAGAGCTCTGAGTCCTGAGATGCAGGCAATGAGGAGGAACCAGGGAGAGAGAGTTGGATGGCACAGCCAGGTAGGGAGGCGGAAAACCAGCTGTGGGTTTGTCCCGGAAGCCAAGCAGAAGAGGGCTTGTTAAAACGATTGCAACTTCTTACGACAAAAACTGATTGCAATGACTGATTGCAGCAAAGACCTCAGACAGTTCAACCAGGAGGAACCGGGGAGCTAGCCACTGGATGTAGCAAAATGGAGATCGTCGTGCCCTTGCCAGAAGGAGTTTCCGGGGGCTGCTTGACCGGGGTGGGCTCAAGGCAGAATGGGAGAGAGAGAATTAGAGGAATCTGGGCAACTCTTTTGAGTAATTTCCCCCCCCCCCCCCCTTAAAGAAACAGATGGTGGCTGAAGTGGGATGTGGGCTCAAGGGAAGTTTTTCTGTGGTTGTTATTTTTTGTTTGTTTTGTTCTGTTTTACGAAGGGAGCCATTGTAGCAAGTTTGCTTGCTGATGCGAATGACCCAGTGGAAGGAGAAAAACTGAAGATTCAAGAGAGACAGGGATGGACGGCTGGGGTGATGTGCTTCACTAGGTGCGAGGGTGCGAGGGGGGGAACCAGGGTCCAGGAGGGGGCATCCACGGGGAGCGGAGGGGTAGGCACGCAGGTTCACCTGGGGAAGGTTGGCAGGTGCAGTGACAGCAGGCGAACTGTGCGGGGAAAATCCCTTCCTGTTTTCTCAGGGGAAAGGAAGCAAGGTTGTTAACCAGGACAGAGGAGTAAGTGTTGGAGGGGATGAAGAGGTGCTGGGAATGTCCTCGAGCATCTGGGATCATGGAAAGGCAATAGGATTGCGAGGTTAGTGAGCATGAATGAAGGGGAAAGATGGCTGGACTTGCTCTCCAGCCATGCAGACCTAGGTAGCCACAGATGCGGAAAAGGCCGCGCTTGGATTTAACCTGGGCTGAGGTTTTGCTTGGGGAGCGTGACACAGGTAGAAGGTGGAGAATGGTCAGGTTGAATGCAAAGCGGCGATCATAACAGTGGCACTCCCTCTCCCTCTCTGTCTTTCTCTGGCACGCACGCACCCACACACACACATTTACACACCTAGACACCTTGCGGGGGCTGGGGGGAAGCTGCCTGTAACTCCCAGAAACATGATAGAACTGTCAGCTGCGTGACAGCTCCATAACTGGAAAGCGAGCTGCGTGCATTTTGATCCTAAAGTGGCAGTTGCTTTTGTTTGTTCTGCGCCATATTTTCTCCCATCAAACCAGACAATAAACACGAAGAAAGACTGTCGGCATCGGGGAGGGAGGAAGCGGGAACAACAACCACCGACCCAGAAGTGTGTGTCTGAGATGCTTCTCTTCATTCCCCTAACCCCATACTGTCTTTAGCACAAAACTCCTGGTCCTCGAGGGGTCACGCATGATTCGCTTTCTCCTCCTGCCCTGAAGAAGCATCCATCTCGAGGGGACCCATTTGGGACACACAGACTCCCATCAGCGTCTAATTCAAGTACAGGAAATTGCTGGGGACAGGCGGTGGGCAGGGAGCTGAATTCAGCTGGGAAGCGGGGAGAGTGTGGACAATGGCCACCGATCCAGGTGGGGGTGTTCCGTCTTATTGGGAAGGGCTCCTAATTATGTGATCCAACACCTAGATAAAGGATTTTTTAAGCACAAATAGCTCTTCCTGTAATAGCTGTTCCTTTTCTCAGGTGTCCCTGGGCAGAGAGCCAGAAGACAAAGAAGGATTTTCCAGTGACCCAACCATCCCAGAGCCCTGTGTGTTCTGCGGGGCATGGCGGCCGGGTTCCAGGCTCACGACTGCCCAGGGCAGGGGCCCAGGGGTGGCCAAAGAGTTGCTGTTTCTGAGCCCAACACCAATGTGTTAGAAATGGCTGCCTGTTTACAACAGCCCTGTGCCAGGAAGGATTTCGAGGCTCAGCGGGAAAGGTTGCAGGGATGGATTAGTAATGTCTGCCACGAGCACGGAAGTGGAGTACAGATGGCATGTATCAGCCACATCTGTGGTCCAGGATGCTTTTGTGGGAAGCATATCCATCCAGCTAGATGAGGGTGTGGCTCTAAGGCAATGGGGCAGAGTGTCAGGTCACTAGACCCTTTGCCAGAAGATTAATCTAAATCCAGCTCCACCATTTGCCCGTACCAGGTGACCTTGAGCAAATAACTACATGCTTAGAGGTTCTTCTTTTCTTGGGGGGAGGAGGGCGGTGTGTGTCCAATGAGAAGAATAACCACTCCCTCGTTGGTGGTTTTAAGGATGAAGGGACTAGGAAGGTCCTTTGTGAGCTGTGGATTTCTATATAGGGTCAAGCCGTCGTTAATGGCTCCACACTGACAGCAGGGAGCCCAATGTGGGGATCGGTGTCACAAACCGTGAGATCGTGACCTGAGCCAAAATCGAGTCTGACGCTTAACTTACAGAGCCACCCAGGTGCCCCTGTTATCTTATTTATTTCTGGCAATGGCTCTGCAGATTGGGCACTCATCATCGTCTCCACTTTACGGAGGGGAAAGGCAGTTTCACAGAGGGGACGTGACACATCCATTATCGCCAAGACAGACGGGATGGATGCAGGCCAGGAACCGGGATGGATCCAGGCCAGGAACCGGGCTGGAGAGACCTCAAAACCCTTGCTTTTCATCCCCACTCTGTTGATCTTTTCATACTACCGGCTTCCTGGGTCCACGTCCCAGTTCCTTCAAAGACCCACTTATGTGCTAAGGAAGTCACACCCCCCCCCCCTGAAACTCAATTCTTCACGTCTTGGAAAGGGGTAGTTAGAACACCCCTGTGGCTGGTAGACTGTGTTCCCTGGAGCCCCAGAGACCTGCAGAGTTTCCCCCCAAAGGATGAAGGAAGCCAGCCCTGGGAGCTGGGGAGATGTGGCTTCCTCCACCCTCCCAAACCTGAGCATCTCTCATTGGCCCTGTTTTCCATATCAGGGTTCTAGGTACGATTTCCTGTGAAAAGGAGTCCAGCTACTTCAAGGAAATTTGAAACCCATCTTTTTAGATGATGGTGGCTGTCATTTATTCAGGATTAATCACACACCCAGACTTTCACACGTGGCATTTCCACCCCTCAGCTACAACACGACAAGGTAAGCATTAATAGCCACGTTCTTCAAAAAAGGAAACGGCGGTTCACCTCAGTAGTTGTGCCAGATCCGAGATTCCAGTTTGGCTCTGAATTTGAAGCCGTGGTGAAAAATTCAGGCCGCTGCACCCCATTTCTTATGGGAGGCACTTTGTAGATAGTATTATTTTGTCTCTATTCTGAGGAAAGGCGCTCCCAGGCAGCGACGTCCGAGGGTGAGGGGTGAGCCGAGGGGTGTTTTGATTCTTCCCCAGGGAACCTCTAGGGCCCACACGGTGGTAAGCTGGTTTAACTAGCAACCTTCTTGCGCTCCAAGAACTATCCAAACACAGGGAGCCTCGGTCGCAGTCCCGAACTTGAGAACAAGGTTTTGCCAGCCGAGACCGCATGCCCAGAAAACTTTTTTAGTCTTTCGGGATCATCACTGGCAAACATAGTTTGCAAATCTTTCCCCTTAACAAGCTGGCTCTTGTCAAAGAATAGGATTCTCATGCATATTTCATCCTATTTCTTTTTAATTAAAAACGATTATATATTTATTTTTCAGCTGCTGTAGAGGGAGCGGATGTAAGCATTCATTCAATAAACATTTGATGCCCCTTCTGCGTGCCAGCCCCGTGATGGGCACTGAGGCATGAAAGATGATTAAGCCATAATCCCTCCCCTCAAGGAGAGCACAACCCAGTTGGGTGGGGGAGGAAATAGATACAGAAATAAGCATAATAAGGGGTGTCAAAAGCTATGAAGGAAGCATCTTCGTTGGGGGGAGGAATTTCTAGCAGGTGGATTCTGAGTCACATCCAGCCCATTACAATATTTTGAGGCCCTCCCTAGAAATGAATTGGTGGCCAGTTATCAGAAGGTTTTACATAAAAATCTAGATTTGGAGCTTCCTGTGAAAAATCAAAAGACCTGGCAATACCAGGCTTGGATTTCCATACAAAAACCATCAGCTGGAGCTGAGTCAGGACCACCCCCGCCTGGAAGGACTCGGCTTTCCGCTTTGCCCTCGTTCCCACCCCTCCCTACTGCCCTGTGCCCGGTGAACACCTGTCAGGCTCATGTATACTGCCTCCCTGGCCTTTGGAGGATTTCGATTTGTGACCCTTCGTAGGAAGGTAAGATGAACGTACAAAGAAGTCAGTAGTTACTTATACATGGAAGAGAGTCAGGAGTAGCTTCAGAATGTAGGGGTGCATGGGAACATCGCTGCTCTGGGGCCACTGGCCTTGACTTGCTGCTTCTCAGATTTTCCCCTGGGCTACATGGCCAGGGCTCTAATTCCAGCTCTTGCTTTGGTGATCACTTCTCGTGTTATAAAACACAATTTCCTTGTGTTTTATAACTGTCGAGTTCTGGTACAGGTAGGCATTGGAAAAAAAATTTTTGAGGGAAAGAGGTGAGAAGAGAGGAAGGAAAGAAGGAAGGGAGGGAGAAAAGGTGAGAGGGAGGAGCTGCTGTATCACCTTGCCAGACTTTGTTGTGAGAGTCAAGCAGGGCATTATGAAGAAAATGTTTGTAAAATTTAAGGTAACATGCGCACGTAAGATGTTTTTAATGACATGCTTGTGTTTCTGCATTTTGCAAAAACCATACTGTTGAATCATAGAGTACTGGTATTCTACTTTAAAAACATGTCTTATCAAAGAAATTTTGGGAATAGAGTTAAATTCAATTTTTTTTTTACTGCAGGACTTCTCAGAGCCTTTATCACACCATAAACTGCAGTTTCCATTCTCAACGGATGAAGATCCCATGCAAGTATCTCATACCTGGCTGACCAGGGATCCATTCTTTCACAGAATGTCACACACAGACACACACACACACATACACACACACACACACACACACACACAAAACAAGGGCTCTGTGGTACATCCTTTGAAGGATGTTGAGTTGATTTTATGCATGAGGACGCTCAAGTCACTAGGGAGAGTGACATGTTCATTAGCACATAGTGACAGGAAGTATAGATGTAGATCCTGAATTTTAGTCCAATGTTCTTTGTATGATAGTGTCTTTCTCCAGTGGTCCTTCCCTGACCACTGCCTTTTCTCCTGACCCTTCAGGCTGATTTAGGTCCTCCTTTCTGCTCCCACACCTTCTCTTCCTCCATGTATCCTCCAACTGAGTATATATCAGCCGGGTTGTAATCCCCTACATGATGGGCTCTGTGAGGATCTGTGGGGTCTTTTTTTTTTTTTTAATTTTAATGTTTATTTTTTTCAAGATAGGCAGAGCATGAGCGGGGGAGGGGCAGAGAGAGAGGGAGACACAGAATCTGAAGCAGGCTCTAGGTTCTGAGCTGGCAGCACAGAGCCCCATGCGGGGCTCGAACATATGAACCGTGAGATCACGACCTGAACTAAAGTTGGACGCTTAACCGACTGAGCCACCCAGGCACCCCCCTCACCATGTCTGTCTTACATCTCACTACATCCCCAGAGCCTGCCACATGGTCGGATACATAGATTCCCTCTTGCACTGTCTCTCATTCTCTCTCCCTGATGTATGTTAGATTCCCTTTTGTTATATTGTATATACATATTAGATGCTATAGGTAGATAATGGATGAAAAGAAAAAAGATAGGAATATATATATTCAGATAGATAGGGAGGAAGAGAAGAAGGAAGGAAGGAAGGAAGGAAGGAAGGAAGGAAGGAAGGAAGGAAGGAAGGAAGGAAGAACTGAATATGTATCTAACATGCATTCAGATAGACAGCTAGATAGCAAGATAGACGGATAGGTAGATGGGTAGGTGGATGGATAGATCGATAAATAGAATCTAATATATATTCAGATACATAGCTAGATAGCAAAATGGATGGATGGATAGAAAGATAGATGATAGAAAATAGATGATGGATGGAAAGGAGGGAAGGAGGGAAGGAAGGAAGGAAGGAAGGAAGGAAGGAAGGAAGGAAGGAAGGAAAAAGGGAGAAAGAGAGAGAGAGAACCTTTCTTTACAATTGCATTTCCACATAAAATCTTAGGGTGGAGGATTTTTCTTGATGCACCCAAATAATTCAGGAGGTGAGGGAAATGCAACATCTTTATGCCAATTATCCGACAAACAGATTGGGTATTTGTCTGACTTCCCTTCTGGGTCTGCGTTTTCGGCATAGAGACATGAAGAGACGCAGCCGCGCTCTGTTCCAAGTCAATTACCTTCCGTGGAGTCGATAGCACTCTTGCAAGCATGATGGAATTTTCTTTTGCTTCACAAAGTGTTTCCTCAAAGTTCGCCTTTGATTTTGCCTTCCCAAGGCTTCACAGCCTCCCAGCTTCTCCAGAGTTGCTCCTTTGATAAAAGGGTTCAGTCTCTCTGGTTTCCGTTTTGCTGGGCACGTTGGAAGCCTGTGGGGAGGCAGGTCCTGCTGAAAAGCAAGCCGCGCGTTTCAGCCCATGTGACCTAAATTTCACGGGAGCTGCAGGCTTCTGGCTTCATAGCGGGCACCGGAGGGTCTGCGCAGAAACCCAGGACCCCAGAAGGAAAGGGACGGTGGAGGACGTCTCCTCCCCATGGTCCAAAAGGGGGAACTGAGGAGCAGAGAAGGCAGAAGACCTTCCCAGCGTTCTCCAACTATGTGCCCTGAGACCAGAGGGACTGTATTTCTTTTTCAGCATCTCCCTTTAGATGTTTTTGTGGGAGATGGTTTCTTTTTATTTGGTGGTTCTTTGTTGTTTTGTTTGTAGCCACAATTTCCTCAGCCATGCCTTGAAAGAGGCAGTATTTAGGGCAGTGGTTAAAAACACAGCCTCTGTGGGCTGATGACTTGAGTCCAAATCCTGGTGCCACCAACTTCCCCGCTGTGTGGCCCAGGACAAGTTACTCAACCTCTCTGTGACATAGTCTCTGCATCTGCAAAATGAGCAATCATAGATTGTTGTGCAGATTAAATAGGTCGGTTTGTGTAAATGCTGAGAATCTAGTAAGCGATATGAATGAGCTGGCTACCTGGCCCACAAAGACCATCATGTCTCCTCATACATCTGCCTTTAAGACTCACTTTGCTCTCGGGTGCCTGGATGGCCCAGTTGGTTAAGCGGCTGACTCTTGATTTCAGCTCGGGTCATGATCTCATAGTCGTGAGATGGAGTCCCACTTAAGATTCTCTCTCTCTCTCTCTACCCCTCTCCTCCTGCACACATGCCGTCTCTCTTTCGAAACAAATTTTTTTTTATTTAGGAGAAAAAAGAATTATATTGCCCAACATGTTGGCTTGGAAAGCCTCTTTGAGTTTTTTAGAGCTTATATGGAGTCCTTTACCAACATTGGTTACATTCATTCATTTAATCCAACACATATTCATAGCCCTACTAAGTGCAAGCAGTACTATATTCTACTAGTACTAAGCACTACTATTAAATAGTACTGTTGCTACTACTAAGCACTACTGCTGTCACTAAGCCCGGCTGGTACTAAGCACTACCGCGAAGCAGCACTACGACCAAGTGCAAACACTGACCCAAGCAGAGTGAACAAACAGACAGAGCCCCTACTCCCTTGGTCTTCATGTTAGTTCTCACACAGAAGCAAACTATTCATACCCACATTGGAAAACTGATCTAATTCACTGAAAAATCTCTTAAGGGGGGGAGTGCTTGTTGTATTTCAGGCAGTGCTCTGAGAATTTTCCAGAGAGTAATCCACCGAATGCTCATGCCTGTTTTACAGAGAAGGGACCTGGGTCACGGAGAAGGCATGGAACTTGCCTGAGGTCACGCAGTAAGTGGCAAACATTCCCCACGGAACCTTTTCCCCAGCTCAGCCCGTCCAGGCCACAGGCCTCAGCCTTCAGTGTGAGGACATCAGGGCCGATGAGCTGGCTGAGCCGTCACTCCTCCCTGGTGCCAGTGTTTTGGCTAAGCGTGTAGCACGGTGCTGATCTTAAGCTGGGAGGTATGTTTACCTCCCATCATGTCGCAGGGAATCCTGGGAAACCGCCTCTGGGCCATTGCTCTGGTTCCTCAGGGCCCTGGTTGGAGAGCAAGAGAGGAGGGGCCAGAACTCGGTGGTTTTCTGAAAGATGAAATCCAGGGATGAAGCGTGGGACTGATTCTCAAGTGCCCCTGCTAAGGGGGCCTCAGCAAATCGGAGGCTGACCTCCACTGGGGTTCATCAGTGAGGACACCTGACCCCAGGAGAGGATGGGCCCCGGCGAGTTTCCGTGAAGGTCAGTGGCAGGACCAACACGTGGAGGCAGGTCCCCTGGCCTTCCCTTCCACGGAGGGAGGAGGGAGGCGTGGAGGGGGACGGTAGACAGGGTAGGGTAGCAACCAGGCCACCGTCCTTATTTCATGAGCTCTTGTCGGCTCACCACCGCACTCTCCAGGGAGCAGCCCGTAGTCCGGGCTGGTGGTAGTTGCTGCCATCTCTCTATCTCCCCTCGGACAGGTGCCTTTGCCCTTCAAGACCTCAGTCTCCACATCTGTCAATGGGTGGCTGGGACCCTCTGGAATCTGCAAGCTCCCATCCTGCTCAGACATTCTCTAGCGAATTTCCCATTCTGGCTTCAGAACAGCCTTCACCCCATTTCCCACCCACACGGCAGACCCCTTTCAGAGTGTCGCCTCTGGGGTCAGAGTGGCCCAGGTTCACATGCTGGCTTGCCACCGTCTGGCTTCACCTCTCCAAACCTCAGGGCTACCTTTATCGGTAGACCGTGCCTCCCACACAGAAGGGCGGTGCTCATGCAGGTCAAGGTTTAGCAGAGGACCAGGCTCATAGCCCCCACCCTGCAAATGATGGATCTTGTACTGTTATCTGGACAACTGGTCTCAGCCTGGTCTCTGCTCCAGAACCCTGGAGAGAGACCAAGGCCTCAAGAGAGCCTCGTTCTGAGGCCACAAGGCTACGGACGGTGAGGAGAGAGGGAAACACCAGTTAAGGCCCTGAACTGTCTACTGCACTCCTCACGACATCCTTATAAGAAGGTTCAGTCACCACCCCCATCTTAGAGATGGGAAAACTGAGGCCCAGAGAAGCAAAGCAACCTGTTCCCTAACGATGAGCCCAGCTCTGTGTGATTCCACTAGGTCGAGGTCATTAAGCTCTTTCTGCAAAGGGCCAGATAATAAATTTTCTCAGCGACTCGTTAACTCTATCACCGTTGCACAGAAGCAGCCTCTTCTAGAAGCTAAATGAACGGGCATGGCTGTATTCCAATGACACTTCATGTTCACAGCATTACCCTTCATTATAGGGAGCTTGTTATGTGGTGGGTCGGTGCTGGGCACTTGGGCTGCGTTTCCTGGTTTCATCTTTGCATCAGTTCTTGGGAATCATCTTATTCTCCCCTTGTTTGAGACGGAAAGGCAGATGTTCCTAAACACCTGCGGATTGCACAAACAGGCACCCTGTCTGAAGACACCGTATGGCCTCCTTGCACACACCCCACTGAGACAGAACCCAGGGAAGCTTTTGGGCGTCTCTCAATTTTCCTCCGGCCTCACATGGGTCTTCACATTTTCCTCTGCAACAGGACCAAATAAGCAGGCATGGGTTTGCAAAGGTCGCGGAATTGGAATAAAACGCACGGGGCTTCCTTCTCTCCCGCAGAAAGCATCGTTTTGCGTCCATTACTGAGCCACTTCCCGTGCTGGGGGAAAGCCCATGACCTGGAGAAGGGTGGGTGGCAGGGAACTGCTGAGCTGTTACCCCAGGACTGAGTCATAGGTTTCAAGAAGCCTCTGTTGACTGAATACAAACAGGAAGTGATGGGCGCCGCTACTTCCTGTAAGCAGCAAGAACGCTCCTTCCTCTCTGGAGATAATTGCATCCACGCTGTGGAGATGACACTTGACCTGGCGTGGGCCGCGTAACTCCTCTTCTCTCAAGTGTCCCTCAACATAGTGTCCCAGTGTATAGACTTCTACCATCACTGTTACCATTCTAAGAGTAACAGAAAGTCTCAGTCAGTCATTAACACAATAGTATGAATTAGTCCTCGAGCAGAAAAAAAAAGTACTGGAAGGGGAATAGAGAAGTGTAAAGCTTTGAAACCACTGTGGTTTCGGCCACTTTCCCAACTCTGTAGCCGTAGGCAAATTATATCTTTCTCTGCCCGATGTAGAAGCTGAACCAGAGCAGTTGTAAGTGAACCCCCTTGGAGCCCCAAGGCATATTTTATCGCCGTTAAATATCTTCTTTCACTTTTAATTGGGATAGTTTACTTTTAACAATTTTAAAATAACAATAAATCCAACCATTTATTTACATAAATGTTTAATACTGAAATGCCATCGCTTATTTAAATAATCAGTTTGAATTTTAAAATAATTCTTGATTTGGGGGTAATGGAATTTTTGACTTTTAATTGGGATAATTAATTTACATAGCTAGGATTTGCCCCAGGCCCCAGTGTTCTATGATGTCTTGTATCTACCCACCTCTCACATTCGTTACACCTGCCCGGCCTCTGTAGTTATTTGATGTTAATACTGGATTGTAAAGTGCGCTCTGGATTTTGATATAATGAGAACAGACTGGAAGGGGGCGGGGTCAGGTCAGTGTTGACAAAGGAGAAGACAGGGCATCTGTTTTCATGAAGTGTTTTCTGGGGAACGTGGGGAGTAGTAACAAACATAACGTATCGAGGGGACAGGCACAGTGTCACTTCTCCAATGAAATGTTAGTGCCCTTGCTTTGACGCCGGATATGCACATAGCTGAGAAAACCCTGGGTTCTTGTTGAAACACCAGGCTTCAAACCAAATTCCAACCCTGTCAACCTGGACAAGTTACTAAGCCTCTCATGGGCCCCTCATCAAAGGGTCAATGTTCGTCATCCTTTGTGGTTTTTGTTTTTTGTTTTTTTTACTTCCTTATACAAGGCAAGACCTTTCTGCGCAGGCTTTCTCTTTACAAAACCAGGGAGAAATTGCTTTCACCATTTTGTAGATGGGAAAACTGAGGCTCAGTAGACCCATGGATTATACGAAGTCACACAGGGAGCCCGGGGCAGGGTTCCAGCCTCATCGCTCTACGTCCAGAGCCCACACACCTTCCGTGTCACTGTGATGCTTCCACCTGCCATGGCAGATGTGAGGATCACTTCAGAGGGAACGCCTGGTCGAGAAACCACTGCTCGGTGCCCCCGCAGGGTCACAGGGTGTCCTGGATCCCGGCTGATCACAACTTAGCTGTTTAATCTAGAAGGTTCTTGCTCCTGAAGCAATTCCATTTCCTGCTTCTGGGGAATCCCAGGTAGTGAGGAGGAGGTGGCCAGAGGAATCTTCTTCCCGCCAACCCCCTTGATTTTGTAATCTTTTACTGAGCTGCTGCCCACGGGCTGCCCTCACGCCTGACAGGGAGGGGTGACTGGTTCCTGGCTGCAGTGACTGTTGGTGGTGATGTTTCCTTCCGAGCGGTCGGTTCCCTGGGCTCGTTTCTGAACAGCCCGGGGATTGAAGCAAGATAAGGGGGGTCCTGATGAGCTGCAGAATCCATCGGAAGACAAAGAGGAAGGAGGGCCCCGGGCGTGATAGAAATGGAAGGTTGAATCTATGAACCACTCCCAAAAGGAACTACCTTGCAGCCGTGGGCCCATTCAGAAGAAGATGTTGGGGATGAAACAGGGAGTTTGTGGGGGAGAAAATCAACCACACAGCCCTTCCCTCGCCAGTACATTCTCCTAGTTGATCTGAATGGCTTTGTTTGCCTTTTTTGTGATCATTATTATTATATGACGATTGCCATTCTTCTCTCTATTGAGTCTCATGTGTGTTATAAGGGGTTTTCTCCTGGAACGGACCAAGACATAGATTCTCTGAACATTTTCCTCCTGCAGCCTGGCAAACCCAATGATCCCCTTTCTGGCCAGATTGATTCCTCACAGTGAAGAGATTTGGAGAATCATCCAGGAAATAATAACGAAGTGGGCCTTCACCCCCAAAATTAAATTCAAGGGTTTCTCACTTTTGGATCCTTTTCCTCTTAAACTTTGCACAGCCTGCTCAGAACCGTGATCTCACTGAAATCCCACACCAGCCCTGGGGTGGAGGAAGGACAGGAATGACCCTTCCCATTTTACAGATGGGAAGACCGAGGCCCAGAGTGGTTGAGTAAATTTGCCCAAGATCACACAGCAATGCCCGCAGAGCCCGGTCTGGACTTGGACCATCTGATCCCTCATCCGGGTGGCAGGGGGGAGTCTGCTTATTTCTTAGGTGGGAGTCCACCCATAGATACAGACTGGACCCCCAGATGGAGTGTCCCAACCAGCAAATGAGGATTATGGGCCTCCACACTGAGGGTGGTCACTAAGCTCTGTTACCTGGAGGGCTCGGCTGGGCAGGGAAAGAAGGACAGACAGGCAGAGCTTAGAGACCCGCTGACACCTGTCCAGACTGGACCCAGTTCACTCACGAGTTCACTCACTCTTGCTCTTTCTGTGTTGCTCTGTCTCTGTCCATGGTCCTCTCCCTGTTTCTGCATTTCTGTCTTTGTATGTTGCTTTCTCGCTCCCTCGCACACGCACCCACGCACGCACACAAACACACACACCTTATCTGACAGTTTTTCTCCTCTTCCCCGAGTGATATCGGGGAGATAAAGGCAGCTCTTTCTCTCCAAACAGGTGGAAGCCCTTGATCTGGAAGGTGTTAAATTTTCCACCACCTTGTTCATTGTCAAGGTATAAGTTTCATGTCTGTCTTCCCTCCGTTTGATACCATAATTGGGGCATTTTCCTGATTCCTTAATTCAGCAGCTCGATTTTAGAAATGTTCATTGCATTGTCCCTCCCAGGCCTCATTTCCCTCACTTCTCCCCCTTCATTCATGCTGCACCTGGTTCCTGTAATATCATCCCTTCCTTCAGTGCAAGTCGAAATAGGGATTTTTTTTTAAACCCCTATCCTGACAATTGATATCCTTCAGGAAAAAATTTTTAATGATTTGAAATAACTTTAGTCGTCCTAAAGCCGTTTGCAATAGGACTGCCGCTCTACTCAAAAAAGACTGTCTGCAAACCCCCTCCTCACGGTTTAGAAATGGAGACGGAATTATTACACAAATCCTGCATTTCACGGCTTTGTTCCTCAGGTTTCCCATCAAATATTAGCAACTCGCCTCAAGGTGAAAGAGAAGGAAAATGAGATCTTAGCTGGAAACAGCAGGAGGTCGCCAAGCAGATTGTTATATTAGCTCCCGGATTCAGTGCACCCCATCCTGGCCAGAGCCACCAATGGGGCTCTCCTTAGGACTGAAACAGTCTGGGTTCAAATCCCAGTACTGCCACTTACTAGCTGGGTGGGCTGGGACCCTAACTGCCTCTCTCTAAGCCTTGGGTTCCTCTTCCTATACCCTTGGGGTTGTTGGGAAGGGTTATGAAGCCAGTGATCATTGTCTATTACCAGTAACAGTGCCAGGCACTGGGGCTTCCTATGCCCCAGCCAGTGCATGCTAAGCACCATCAGAGGGGATTCTCTTTCCACTGTCACTACGGTCCTATAACTGCGGTGGTGACAATTATTCTGTTGTACAGCTTCAGACACTGAGGACCAGAGAGATGCAGTGACTCGCCCAAGGTCACCCCATTCATATGCAGCGTCCAGAACCGATTCTGATGCCTGTGTTCTTAACCATGCATGAAAATGTCACGATGGAGCCCTGGCCCTAGGACGTACTCAGAAAGTTTTTGTCCCCACTCTTGTCCCAGAAAGGACGCCATGAGGAGGAGGGATCAGCCCCCGTCTGTGGCATAACTCTGTGTGCCCTCTCCAGAGGCGTCTAGAATAAAGGCTACTTTAATTAGTAGAATGGTGCTCTGTGGGGCCAAAGTAAAGAAACAATAAAGCAACTCCCAGAGCAGACAAGCACATGGACTCAAGCCAGGCACTTTGTCCTGACACCGGGGAGATGGATGGCCCATAAAGTGGTGCAGCAACTATTAGGTTTCGCCTGTGGCTTCTGGAGGGCAGTCAACCCACGGTTTTGGAGTCACTGATGGGGGGGGGGGTCAGGCCTGTCCCCCAGTATCCAGCCCACTCAGCTGTGATCGTGGGAGCCTCGTCTGTCCAGGATTGGAAGTCCTGGTCTGGAACCTCACGGCAGTCTGACCCCAGGTACCCAAGAGGAATTCCAAGGGTTTCCATGCCTGTTGGGCTGTAACTGGTTCTTGCTTCTCAAACTGGTCTCAGGACTGTTTACGCTCTTAACAATTATTGAAAGCCCCGCCCCACCCCAAATCTTTGTCTATCTGGGTTATAGCAATAAAAATTATATTAGGAATTAAAAAGAAATGTTTTTAAACGTTTATTAATTTACAAATAACAGTAATAAACCCATTACAAGTTAATACATGTAACATATTCTACTGAAAAATAACTGATTTTTGCACAACAAAAAGAAATTCTGAGAGGATTGCCATTAATGATGATGATGATGGTGGTGATGATGATGGGGACAGACACTTTCACAATCCAGACCTGTCTTACCATCACACCGAAGTTTCACAATAGCTCTGTGAGGTAATTCTACTATTCTCTTCATGTTGCCACTGGGGACGCCGAGAAGTTGAGCTCACCCAAGGGCAGAGCCTGGGTTCAACGCCAGGCAGTTGAGCTCTAGATACTGTGTTCTTGGCCATGACAACATCTGTACAGTCCCTGGTACAGATAGTCTGAGGCAGGGAATCACGTCAGCCAAGGTGGTAAGCCTCTGGAGTTGCGCTTAGCAACTAAAAATACTGAGTGCATGCTAACTAGGCAAGGCTGGGTTTATTCAGTGTTGTGCTTGTTAAATATTTGATTTGGGGGAATTAAATGGCATCTTCTCTCTAGAGAACTGAAGCTGATGAGCCCAGAAATAAAGTTGATGAAAATAGCCCTAATTGTAATCACACTCAAATAGGTACAGTTTACAAAGCCCATCCATATATGTTAGCTTATTTAATCCTCTATTAAAATGGTGCTTACCAATCCTCCCTCTGTCCTCCACGTCTTGTCCCCGCAGCTGCATCCTTGAACCAGGCTTCATCACCACTGGTCTACACTTTTGCTGCAGTCCCTCAAACCCCTTTCCCCTGTCTACCCACCTGTCCACGCCACTTGAACACGGCCTCCAGAGATCACCTTCACGAATAATAATGGCAGTTAATGTTAACTGAGCACTTACCGTGTGCCAAACACCCCCTGAATGCCAGGCATGGATTACATCATTCACTCTTCTCCGTAACTCTGGGTTGTATATTTTTATTACCATCTTCCCCATTTTACAGATGAAGACAGTGAAGCTTAGAGGAGTTGCATAATATACCCAAGAAACCACATCTCAGAGACACAGATACGGGGTTTGAATGAAGCAGGCTGATTCCCTAGCTTCTTAACCATTGAGCAACCTGCATCCCATCAGAAAGCCAGCCTGATCAGCTGCTGCCCTCCCTGGACTCCTACGGGTCCTTGCTGCCTACAAGTGTCACAAACATTTCAACGTGGCTTCCAAATCCTTCAAAATAGGTTCCCGACTCATCACCTGGACTCTCCCTCCCCATGCACCCCACACGCCAGCCACACCAAACTCCCCGGTACACCTCATCACAGCGATGTTCCTCCCCTGACCACCACGCCTTCCTCTCCAGTCGCATTGCTAAAGCAGCCTTGAAGACCCCCGTCCCCCAGTCCTGTCCATCCTGAAGCCACGGGTGGGGTTTTTTGCTCCCTCCCCTGGGCACTGTCCAGGTACGCCATCCCTACTTGGATTTAACCTTGTCACATTGTGTTGTTGAGCGCACTGGAGAGGAGCATGGAGAGAGGACTCAGAACCTCTGAGTCAACATCCAGCCTCCACGACTACTGGCGGTGAGTGACCACACGCAGGGGATTCGCCCTTTTGAGCTTTGGCGTCCCCACTTGCGGAGTGGCTCTGATGACAGGGCTCCCTGCTCTCACAGGGCTATCCCAGGGGTGCACGGAGATGGACTTTCTGGGTTACTAGAGAGGAGAGGAGAGAGGGTGCCTTGACCCACATGGCTCCCCTTCTCCCCCCCAGGTGCGGCCACGGATCTAAGGCCGCTGCTGCATTTGCTTGAGAGCTAGAAGGAGCCCCGGTGTCTGTAAGAATTTTCTGGCAAAGGCACAGAGGGTACAGGTTTTATCTGAAAGGAGACACAAGCCCCAAGGAAACAGGGTCGGAGGACCACAGACACAAGCTCCTCAGGGACCTGGCAGGTCTAATCTCACAGAGCACGGGTAGGGGCTGGGCTGGGATCTTCTCCAGCCAATACATGCCCCACCGGGGAGTCTGCCGAGGGGTCGCAAGACAACTGTGAGCCTCACTGACACGGCACCTGGGACAGAATAAGTGCTTTACAAATGGTACCTGTTTTTAATCACGGGAACAGGACATCCCTGTTCTTTGTCTCCTGCTTGAGGCATCTCCCCATGGTCTTGTTGGGTTGAGACCTGGGGGGCATCTCCTTAACTACAAAAAGGACAGCTTGCTGAGGCGAAGGGTCCCCCAGGGCATTTGAAATGACCGAGGAGACACATGCGCGCGCATGCGCGCCTGAACGCCATCTGGCGAACACTTGTTTGCCGCGTGCACACACTCAGCGTGCACGCGTGCGTACACGCGCGCACACTGCCTGGGTGCATTCGGTTCTTCACCTTCACAGCTGAGCCTCTCTTCTATCCTCTGCCTCGCAGCTCTGTTCCAACTCATGCCAGTTGCCTCGAGAAGATCTCGCATCCTTTCCACAACCACCGCCACATTTCCCGCTGACGGTTGGCTTCCCATCCATTTCTGAGCCACCCACCGTCCCCAGCCCGGTGCCAGGGACTTTTGGAGGCCCCAGTCTTCTGTAATTGAAGGGAGATGTTGCCGCCTCCAGCCAGGCGGAGAGAGCTGTCACCCGGTAGCCCCACCATCTCCCACTGGCATGATGTTGTCAGCGGGGGTGATGGCAGAAGCTTCACTCTGTCCCCTGCTGAGGGCTGAAGGCTCCCCTCCCCTGGGGTTCTGCACCTTGCGCGTGTGGGGGCCTTTGCTTCGAGCTGTCATCCCTCCACCTCCTTTTTGCTTTTCTAACTCCTCCTTCAACTTCAAGACCCTTCCTCGACATCACCACCTCCAGGAAGCCTTCTCTGATCCCCAGACTGAATTAGATATCTCCTCTGGACTCTGTTTCTTCCGTTAGAGCACTCAATCCAAATCATAATTGCCTGATGGTGACTTCATGAAGCTGTGCTTGTTCACCCCCTTATTTCCATGACCTTGCACATAGGAGCCCCCCCCCCAAAGTGTGTTGTTCCTGTTTAAAGGAATGGCAAAAAGAATGCTCTCTTCCCCCAGTGAAATATGACTGCGTGATCCTGGGTGATTTTCCAGAAAGCCTTCCCAATCCATCACCTGTCCCGGAGGCAGCCACACTAGGCTGCTGTCCAGCTGGGAGTTTCCTGGCTCATGGTGTGCAGATCCCCACTACAGTGATGGAGGATGTGTCTTGAGAATCCAGTTACATGCTGAGCCCCTGCTCAGTTGCTAATCTTAGCCCCTGCAGGCTTAGCCACACCTCACATGGCCCAGAGATGCCTGCTGACTCCATGGGTGGGTCCTCGATGGGCTTGGGCAGGGACGGGGTGCAGGTCCAAAGGGGACCCATGAGCTATTACCCTTCCCTTTCCAGGTGTAGAAGTGTTTTCCTCTAAGCATGAAAGGGGTTTCTGGGCCCTTTCCTCCCCTGGGCTGGGTGTACCCAGGGAAACGGGACCCACAGTATTCTTTCTGCTAGGGCCACTGGAAGGCCGTCCTACTATGGTTTGTCTCTTATAAACTCCTTTGGGGCACCTGCAGTCATAGACCATGGGGGTTTGGGTCCTAAGAGGATAATGTTCTGCTGTACAAACATACATCGTTTCTGCCCATCGTTATCCAAACATTGCCTTTTGTAAGGACCTTTGATGATAGATTTTTTTTTTTACCCAAGAGCTATGAAAGAGATGGGCAACTTGTGTTTTTCCAAAGATGGATATATATATGTATGTATATATATATATATATATATATATATATATATATTCCCATGTACTCTTCTTATAACATGACTGACATGGCACTCCTTGCACATCATGGGGAGGGGTCAATTTGCCCTCCCTTGAACCTCAGCAGGGGCAGGTGGCTTCCTCAACCAGCAGAGGATATTGGAAGCAATGCTACAGGACCCCCAAGGTGAAATCATGAAAAGGATATCATTTCTTCCGGGAGCGCCCTGCTCCTCTCCTCCCCTCTTTTCTTTTTCTTCTTTCTCTCTTCCTCTCTTCTCTCTCTCCCTCCCTCTCTCTCCACCATGGAATCCAGCCATCATGCTCTGAGGAAGCCCAGACCGGCCAATGCGGAGAGAGACCACATAGAGAGAAGCATTGCGGGCAAGAACAGAGGCTGCAACCAATAGTCTGCACCAACCAATTGCCGAGTAACGGGTAGATGAGACTGGGGATGGTTCCAGCCCCCAGGGAGCCCCCAGGCACCGTGAAGCAGAAACAAGCCGGCCCTGCTGTGCCCGGGTCCAGATCCCCAGCCTAGCTCCCCCTCCAGAATCCGTGCACACACGTGTGGTCGTTTTACGTCGCTGAGCTCCGGGAGAATGTGCCCTGCAGCCACAACAACGGGAACAAGACTGAAGCACAAAGATACACAGAGGCTCAAAGAGATTGCAGGATTTGGTCATGGACCACCGACCTCCCATTTCTTTATAAGCAAGGGCTTCAAAGTCAGAACTCCTCAGCTACGTGGGAATATCAAAAGTGACCACCTCTGAGGATTACGATGGTTAATCAGTCACCCCATCTTCTTGATGAGGACACGGAGTCCCAGAGAGACTGCCCATGAAATGATCAAGCAGAGACCCACATCTAAGTAGGTAAAACATCTAGCATATGATACATATAATGTAAGGATTTATCAGGTATCTATCATGTTTTGGGGGCTTCATCTACATGATGAAAGCCTCCTTTATTATTGTTCCCATTTCACAGATAATAAAATTAAGGAAATAATAAAATCAAGGAAAAGATAAGTGATTTGTCTGTCGTCAGATAGGCAGGAGGTGATGGCCCTGAGTCCAGAACCCGTTTTCTCCCATCTCAAGAGCACAAGTAATGTTTTCAGTGTAAATGTCCATGGCCAATACCCTCTACTACGCTGATAGATGGTGTGTCTATTGCCCTCCAAGTTATATGCCCATGGTTCAAATCTTTTCATCCACTACTTAACAACCTGTGCGATTGGGGTAAGATGTCACCTCACCTCTTTGAGCCTCAACTTTCTTGTCAGTAAAATGGGATCAAAATGCCTTCTTGCTGTAAATAGCAAATGAAGCAAGGTGTATTAGGGGCCCAGAAAGGCTGTCACATTAAACAGTAGGTACCCCATCCAGGGTGGGCCTCTTCTCCTAATTCCTCTTCAAAGCACCTCATTCCAAAAGAGTTTTCAAGCCCTGAGAGTTTAGAGTGATTGAAAGCTTGTCATGCCACAGGCATAGTTTAAAGTATGTCACATAAATGGCACAACACCACCACGAGGTCTGGATACCATCATTACCTTTACAGATGAGAAAACAGAGGCACAGAGAGGAAAATTGTTGTGTTAATGCCCTAGGGCTGTCGTAACCAAGTACAACAATAGTGCAGGACAGCAGAAATATTGTCTGACAGTTCTGGGGGCTGAAACTCTGAGACCAAGATGCCAATAAGCCTAGTTCCTTCGGAAGGCTGTAAAGGATGTGTTCGCACTTCTTCCCTAGTTTTTGGGTGGGGGGTGGGGAGGGGGCTGCTGGCAATCTCTGGCAACCCTTTACTTGTAGAAGCATCACTCTGATTACCCTTCACCTTCATAGGGGGCTCTGCCTGTGTGTGTGTGTGTGTGTGTGTGTGTGTGTGTGTGTGTCCAAATTCCCTCTTTCGATATAGACACAAGTCACATTGAATTAGGAGCCCATCCCACTCCAGCATGACCTCATCTTAATTCATTACAAATGCAATGACCCTATTTCCATATCAAGTCACATTCCGAGATACTGAGGGTCAGGACTACCACATATGAACTTGGCAGGGGACACAGTTCAACCCTTAACAGCTGTCTTATCCAAGATCACACGGCTAATAGATAACGGAGCCAGGAAGTCCAGTTAGACCTACTCTGACATCTGTGCTCTTGAACATGCCGCTGATAAGAATATCCCATCCGAAGGTCCCATAGATGGGTGCAGCAAAAAATTTCCTGGGAAAAAAGCCATGACCTGAAAGTTCTTTTGTGATGCCTTGAAAGCTCTCTGGTTCCCCAAGACCAGCCCGGTCCTGGTGGTGACTCAGAGGCAGCCTGGGAACACCGGGGGTGGCTTCTCCAACAACTTCCACCCAAGCAGGAGAACAGTTCGTTTGCTAAAGTAATTAAAAACATAATCTGGGCTATTAAATTCCTTCTCTATTTTTCTGCCACCACGTGTTCCCCCGTGTGGCAAGTTGGACGCCTTCCCTAATCATTGTTGACATGTCAGCCCTCCCCCCACCTTCTTCCTGCATGCCATCCTTAGAAACGATGGGGGTTCAAGACAGTCTGTTTTAATGTCAGGATCGACCTCTCTGATAATTATATACACACGCCCCATTTGCTGGGAACCCATTGCTCAAGTAAGTGGGGCTGACACCTCTGACAATCCCAGCCCTCGCGTCAGCTGCAGACAGGGGTGCACCCCAAGGGCACGGTACCACTCTCGTTCTGGGATTTCACTCTGAGCTGGCTTTCGGTGGTATCAGATGGCAGTCCCACAGAGCTGGAACCGGCAGGAGTCAGTCCTTGACAGCCCGGACCATGCACACCACCTCTCCCACAACACCAACTGGAGAATGAAAAAACAAGATATTCATGTAAGAAGATTCTCTGGTTCTCTGTTGCTTGGAAGCATTTATGAATGAGACTACCATGGGGACACAAATAGGCAATATCACTTATTAAACACCTACTATGTGTCAGGCACTTCTAGACCATTCACATTGTCTGAATTTTCGTGGTAGCCCTAAGGTAGTATTGTATTGTCATTTCTGGAGATTTAAACCAAAGCACACAAAAGAAGAGCTCTAAGTGAGGTCGGTCAGCTGAACTGGGATTTCGAAGCTATGAGTTGACCTCTTTGTGCTCCTTTATACCCTTGATAACATCTTTCCATGAAACTTCTTTTCCATCAGCCTCTAAAGCCATTCTATTTTCCCTCGTACTTCTTTGGTTCTTTCTTCATACATATCTTCCTACCAAAGTGTCTTTTCTGCTATTTTACCATCAAATATCAATGCTTTACAGGGATTCTCTATGTCTGGCCCTTTCATCACTACCCAAAACTCTTTAAAAGATCCCACCCAAGCCAGTGGCTTCAACCTTCAGTCACATGCTGAAGGTTTCCAAAATCTACTGATTGAATGTTAATCTCTTCTAAAAAAAATATATACCTTCATGGTGACATTTAGACTGGTGTTTGACCAATATCTGGGTACTGTGGCTTAGTCAAGTTGACACATAAAATAAACCATCACATAGAATAAAAACAAATAAATCCTTTATGAATGAATGATTGAGTGAATACATTTAAAAATTCATAGACAAACAAGTGAGTAAATGGATGGATGGGTGGGTGGAAGCGTGGATAGATATTTAGGTGTAGGGATGGGTAGTTGAATGGATGGATGGCTAGGAGGATAGGTGAATGAAAAGATAGATGGATAACTGGATGGATGGAGATATGAACAGATAGACAGATGGGTTGGAGTCATAGGTAATGTTCTGGACCTGACGAAGGAGAGAGAAGCTCTACTTCCTATCAGCTGTGTGACCCTAGGCATGTAGCTTCACCTCTATGAGCCTCAGTTTCCTCATCTATAAAATGGGAAAGAAAATACCTACCTCACGGATGGTAGTGAGGCTTGTATGAGTTCATGTATCAGTTCTCAAATTTGAGTGCATTACCTTCTGGAGGGATGGTTACAACACAGGTGGCTGCCCCCTCCCAGTGCCCCTCCTCCCAAGTTTCTGAATCTGTGGGGCTGGTGTGGAGCCCAAGAGTGTGCATCCTAATAAGTTCCCAGATGATGGTGCTGCTGGTCCAGGGACTGCATTCTAGAACCACTAAGTTCATTCCTAGGAAGCAGTTGGTGTAACCCCCTGCACATAGCAAGTGCCAGAGAAGTGCCTGACTGTTCCTGTCAGCTTTATCATAGCATCACCATCATCATCATCACCATTGCGTGATCCTGTCACCTGTGAACTTTCTGGCAAGGGCCTGGAACTTTCTGGCAGCCAAGGTGGTGAGAACCCAGAAGGCCATTGTGGGGAGTGTATGACTCTCTGTCTCCTGCTACACTGTTGTTGTGGTCCCTGCTTAGGGCAGGAAGGAAGAGGGTGCCAGAAGACCTGTCCCAAGTGACACCTCCTGAGCCAATGAGGCTGAGCAGATAGGGCTGAGACCTCCAAGGCTGTTAATCAGAGGATCCAGCTGTAGAAAAACAAGGTCACGGTCGTTTATAGCATCAGAGCTCCCAGCAAGGGCTCTGGCATCTGCGGAGCTGAGTTTGAATCCTGGCCCTGCTTCTTCCTGGCTGAGGGACCCTGGGTAAGCCACTGCCTCTCTGTTCCTTAGTTTCTTCTACAAAATAAGAATGATACCAACCGTATCTACCTCCCCGGGTAATTTTGCGGATTCTTACAGAAAGTACTTAGCATAGTACCCAGCACATAGTCAGCACTCAAGAGCTGAACTCTGTTATTAGCCCCCCACCCTACTGGTACATGGAGAATAGCAAACGTGAAGCCCCTAGACTGTCTGGCCTCAGAATCCTAGACTCAGTAGGGACACCAGAGCTTTGTGTCTGCGGATCTATTTTAATTTTGGTTCTGCCTGTACATCCTCCTCAGGGCACCTGCTTCTTTGGATGAAGATTTGAATTGTTACCTCCCAGAGCCAATAATACATCTCACCTCTCTGCAGACAAAGGTAAATATAATTAAAAAGTGATTATAATCTGGGACTACATTCATAAGCTGTGCTAGACCTAATTATACAGCAAGTACAAGTCTCTGGGCATCGAATCCTTTCTAGATGGAATTTACTGACATGGTTAGTTGTGTGCTGGTGAGCAGGTGAGCTCTGTGCTGTGGGTGGCAGCGTCGGTGCTGCAGGAGGGGCACTGACCCAGGATGGGCCATGTCCAGGCTTCAGTGATGCCCCTGGTCCTGAATTTGTTCATCCAAGGAGCATTTATTCACATCATCCATGGATCAAGCCCTGCTCTTGGGTCTTATTAGGGAAAAGGGGCTTGTCAGTAGACGGAGCGATAAATTTGTAAAAGCACGTTGGTTCATCAAAGAGGATATACAGATGGCAAATCAGCACATGAAAAGATCTTCTACATCATTCGCCTTCAGGGAAATGCAAGTTAAGACCACAGATATCACTATACACCCATCAGAATGGCTGAAATAACAATGGCGACACCCCCAAACTGGCAAAGATGCGGAGAAATTAGATCCCTCATACATTGCTGGTGGGAATGAAAAATGGGACAGCTGCTCTGGATAAGAGTTTTGCAGTTCCTTCTAAAACGAAATATGCAAACGCCATAAGACCCAGCAATTGCACCCTTGGGGCTTTGTCCCAGAGAAATAAAAATTTATGCCCACCTGAAAACCTGTAGGTGTTTATGGCAGTTTTATTTGTGAGAACCCCAAACTGGAAACAATCCAGATGTCCCTCAGTGGGTGAAGGGTTGAACGAACTGCGGCCCATCCACCTATGGAATAGTTCTCAGTAATAAAAAGGAAGAACTTATCAGTGGTCCTGACCACCTGGATGAGTCTACAGGAAATTATGCTCAGTGGGGGTGGGGAGGAGAGCTAATACCAAGAGGTTACCATCTGATCCCATGTACGTAACATCCTTGAAATGACAAAATTAGAGAAACAGAGCACAGATGAGTGGGTTGCCACAGATTAAGGAGGGAGTGAGGGCAGGATGGAGGTAGATGTAGCCTAAAAAGGGCAATAAGAGGGGTCTTTGTGAAGTTGGAAATGTTCTGTATCTTGATTGTGTCAATGTCATTATCTGGGTTGTTATATTGCACAACAATTTTGCAACATGTTACTATTGGGGGAAAGCGGATAAAGGGTCCAAGGGATCTCTCTATTTTATTTCTTATACCTGCATGTGAACATACAGTTCTCCAAAGTAATAATAATAACAGTAATAATAATAATAATAATTTTCTTTCAGAAAAGAACACTGGTCCCTTATTTAACACCATCTAAAGCTTCCCATTGACTTTGTAACAAAATCCAAACTCACATCTTTTTTTTAAGTTTATTTATTTACTTCGAAAGAGAGCATGCGTGCATGAGTGGGGGAGGAACAGAGAGAGAGAGAGAGAGATAGAGAGAGAGACAGAGAATCCCAAGCAGTTTCTTCGCTAACAGCACAGTGAATTCAAACTCACGAACGGTGAGATCACGACCTGAGCTGAAATCAGAGTCAGATGCTTAACCAACTGAGCCACTCAGGTGCCCCCCAGACTCTCATCTTGACCTACAGGCCCTGCTGACCTCCCAAGTTATCCCATGACGCCCCACTATCCAGACTCTAGCCACCCGGGCAGCTTTCATTTTATTTCTCGCCTGATTTCAAGCCTTCCTCTATGGTGTTTCCCTCCACGGAATTCCTCCCCCCACCCCATTTTTCTCTCAGCCAGCTCCTTTTCATCATTTGGGTTTTAACTTAAATGCCACCTCCTCATGGAAGGCTTCCTTGATTTCCCCCAAAGTAGCCCTCCCCACAGTTCTTGTCCACCGTCCCCTTTGCTTTTTTCATAGCACCTAAAGAAATTTATAATGATTAATGTGTTTCCTGGTTTACTTATTTATTTCTTTAGTCTGCTCTGCTATACCATAACTCTCTTAAGGGCAGGGACCACATTAACCCTGCTTACTAGCACTCCCCCAGAGTCAGCTGAGTAGCTGGTACATAGTAGAGACTCCCTAAATATTTGCAAGCGCAAGGAAAGGAAGAAGGGAGAGAAGACGGAAAGGAGAGAGGAAGGAAAACAGGGGATTGGTGGGAAGGAGGGATGGGTTTGTGGGATGCCAAGGAGGTGACAGCAACAGGACTTTGGCTGTGGGTGGTGGGAAGAGGAGGGGTCTGTGATGACAGCGGATTTGGGGTTAGGCATCCTGGCAGATGCAGGTGCCGGCTGTCCCTCCGGAGGAAGGAAGGTGTTTGTGACCAGGGAAAGAGGACAAGTAAAAGTTCGTTTCCAACGTATTGATTTCCTTCACCTCCCTGCCTCCCTGTGTCTTTCTGTCACCGGTTATCTTAGGGATACAGAGGAGTCCACACAGGACTAGTGATTAGCCGCTAAGCAAAAGGAAGATGTTTTAAAACTGAAAATGAAAATGATCGATCCCTTAACACTTTTTTTTTTTTTAAGTCAAGGATGCGTGCACAGATTGTTAGCTAGGATGCAAGGGGAAGTTAGTCAAATAAGAGGGCTGGAAGCTCTTAGCAGAAGAGAGGAGGGGGAAGGGACAAAAGCAGGAGAGAAATGTGTTTTGTTCTACAGAACCAACAGTTCCGGCCACAGAGACACCCCGTTAGGTGGTTCCCCTGATAGCCCCTCATGTGCCCCAGTTTCACCGGGTTTGGAGCTCGGGACCATGCAGAAGCCTCCCTGAGTTGTCTGGAAGTTACCTTTGGCTCATTATAGCACGAGATCCCCTCCTACAGATGGGGTTTTCTGCCGTGTTTTTGAACACACGATGTGTGCACCGGCATGTTGACCAGCGAGGCACGAGCAATTGAACCATCACCGTGCTTAAGTAATGGAATGTGTGTAAGTTCCTTAATGTACGTGCAAGCTCCCCACCCCCGCCCCGAGCACACTGGATGAAAGCTTCCTGCACTAACCCCGCGGGGAGTCGTGCTTTGGGAGCCAGCTCCCTGTCTTCTCACTTGTAACAACTAATAAGAACGTCTTTGCTTTCAGCACTTCCTCAGGTTGTGTTCAATTTCATGCATGCCCAACAGCGAACCCGTTGAGTTCAGCTACAGATTCACCACACTCATGATGGAAGGGGAGGCGTTTTCCCTCGGTGTGTTTTTGCTCCTGGAGTTTCACATGGTTTTTATTTATTTATTTATTTATTTTGCAAAGCCGCTGCTGGTGTGAGGTGCACTGACTCTGAACCTTCACAGTTCACCTCCCACACCAAACTTAATCGCAGGTTCGGGGGGGAGGGTGCCTTTTTTTTTTTCTTCCAGGAACTTTTCTTTTCAGTGAGGCTTTGTATAGCATTCAGTTTCCTGTTCATAGAAACATTCCCCCTTTCTTTTCACACTACATTTCATGTAATCAGTTTGCTTAATTAAATTGTATGATTGTAAAACAAGCAAAATGGGCATGAGCAGGTTGGGGAACAGACACGATTAGACTTGGAGTAAATGTGCAGCCCCCCTGGGGGGTGCTAAGTGCTCAAGCGAGCGGCTGTGGGGGGAGTTCTACTAGCCATCAGGGGGTGACCGGCATTTGCCATCATCTTCTACAGAACGAATGGGAGTTTATAAACAAGGCAAGTTGGTTAAGAGGAAGTTGGCAGACATTCTATTAAGTATTTACTTAGACATTTAGTTCAATATTCATTGAATGAATGAATGAGTGCGTGAGCGAATGAATGAAAGTCGGGACCTAGTCTAAGTCACTGGCCTCCATGTTCTTGCCTGTAAAATGGGCCTGAGGCTAGTTAAGTGACGACCACATGCTACTCAAGAAATGAGGACAAAGTGTAGAAACCTGGCGCCTGTCTCCTGCCCAACACTGGAGCTGCAGCAGATCTTTCCAGAACCTGCAGGCTGCGTGTCTGCGTGTTGACGACTTTGTACAAAAGCAACCAGGATCTCTCCCTGATGCTCCAAAGACATAACAGAGACATCTGATTTTTTTAAAAATGTTTATTTATTTTGAAAGACAGAGAGCATGCCATAGGGAGCGAGCAGGGGAGAAGCAGAGAGAGAGAGGGAGTGAGAGAATCCCAAGCAGGCTCCGCACTGTCAGCACAGAGCCCCATGCGGAGCTCAAACTCACCAACTATGAGATCATGACCCAAGCCAAAATCAAGAGTCCAACAGTTGGCCAACGGAGCCACCCAGGTGCCCCTGACAGAGAAATTTAATTGATGGTGTCCACCAAACTCAAAGGCCAATCAAGTTCCTCCTCCTGGAGAAGCCCTTGACAATCCATCCAATGGAGAGGACTCAGACATTCCGGTCAGGCAGACTGGGTTTGAATCCTGATTCAACTTCATGTTGGCTGTCTTCCTGGGCAAGTGACTTGACTTCCAGTTTCATCATCTGTAAAATAAGACTTAAAATGTATGTATGTGAAGTGTAGCATGTAGTAGGGACCTCATATGTAGCAGTTGCTATCATTATTATTATTGTTATTGTTATTGTATTATTGAAAGCTGGGAGACACAGGCAACCCACCAGATAGCCTCTGGTTGTGCAGCAGTGAACGTTGCCTTTATGTCCTACAGAGGAAAAAGCAATTTGCCATTTCCTCTCCCACTCGGGTTGATTGCAGTTTCCTTCTGATTAATATTTATGAGGCTGGCTTTGTGCCGTTGCAGGGAAAGGGCCTGTTTGTTGAGCAGAGGTCCATAAATCTATACGGTAATTATCGTCCTCTCTGTTCCGGTGCCCCTAGAAGCAAAGGTAACTGAAACAAGGCGCCCATGAGTTTAATGGGCGGGATGCGTTAGCCATGGAGAAACCAGGTGGGCAAAACCTCTGCAGGAAACATGCAGGGGAAACCAGAGTCTCCCAAACTCCCGCAGTGTCAGAGAGGGTCCTCAGAGGCTGATTTGCTTGCCCAGCATCAATTCCCCCCGTGGTCCCCACCTCCGACTGCCCCTGGGGAGCCATCCCTCCCCACCTGCTGGGGAGTCCCAGCTCCAGATCTGGTCAATCAGCATAGTCCCGCCCCTTCCCCAGTGATTGGCCTCTAATGGGCACATGACTCAAGCTGACCCAATCAGAAAGAACCTTGATACTCGATCACAAACGAGGCGCTGGTAAGCTGGGAAGATGTCAGTTTGGCAAGGCTCTTGGAGGGGACTACCCGGGGAGAATCCGCCCAGGAAGCAAACCAACACGGAACTTCTGGACAACAGAGGAAACCCACTCTGGATGATAGCGTTTGAATATGCAGCTGTGCCTGAAGTCCTGCTTCCCACACTTTACAGTTACATGAACCAATGAACGATTGTTATTGCCTTAAGCCAGTGGAGTTTGGCCTCTCTCCCACTTGCAGCCAAGAGAATCCTACCAAAGTTTACCTCCTCACTTGACAGATAAGGGTTTGAAGCCAGAAGAAGGTCATGGTTTGCCCACGGTCGCTCAGCAAGCTTGGGCTGGAATTCAGCATGGATGGATTTTTCCGTTTTAACAGCACATATTGCACAAAACTTTTTAAAATGCCAGTATCTGATGTTGGCAAGGTGTGGGGAAATAGTATGCTCATATACTAACTAGAAAGTATACAAATTAGTAAACCTTTCTGGGAGAGGGCCATTTGGGCAACAGAATAGAGATTTTGTTGAGGTTTATTTATTTATTTATTTATTTATTTTCGTAATCTCTACACCCAGCGTGGGGTTAGAACTCATGGTCCCCAAGATTAAACGTTCCCACTCTTCCAACCGAGCCAGCCAGATGCCCGTCTTGTTGATATTTTCTGTGCAATTTGATAGTATTATGCAGGAACCCTAGATGCATAAATTCTGCCCAAACATATGTGTGTCTTCCCACCTTGGAATTCCCTTGAAGAATTTATACTAAGGAAATAATGTAAAGGGGCTAAGATTTAGACCCAAAGATGTTCGTCACCGAATTGTTTATAACAGTGACATTTGGAGGGAGGAAAAACCTTAATAGGAAAAATGGTGATAAGTAGGAGACCTCCATAAAATAGAATATGTGAAATGACTCAAACTTATGTTTTTGAAGCATATTTTATTGCACAGGAAAATGTCCATAATCTATTCAGTGAAAACGGCAGGTTACAACCTGATTTGTGATCTCATGTGACCCAGCCAAAGGCAGGAGAAGCCAATATTTACGTACATATGCATAGGTTGAATGTGGCAGAGAATACAGACAGCAAGAAAATTAGCCGAAGTATTAGCAATGTTTATCTCTGGGTTATATTTGTTTGCCTCTTTGTGCTTTTCTGTGGTTTCCAAATATACTACAATGAACATGTGTTACTTATGTAATCAGAAAAAAAATTGAAGTATAATATAAAAAAAAGATTGAAATGATGCAGGTTGGTAAGAAATAAGTGGGCCAGCCAGCAATGGGGACACAGCATAGCCTCTGTCAGCCACTTTGTGGACTCCACGGAGGCTCCAAAATAATTACCTCGATGATAGAACCGCATCCATAACCTAAATTATTACAGTAGCGAATGTGTATTAAACTTGCAGCTCAGAGCCAGCCAGGGCACTAAATGTGCTACATACAGCGTCTTAATTCTCTCCACGACATCTAAGAAAAGGCGTTATTACTCCCATTTTACAGATGAAATAACTCATGCTCAGAGAGGGCAAGGGTCTTGCTGAAAGCCACAAGTGGCAAAGTTGAAATTCAGACCCCATGTGTCTAATTCCGAATTAGCTCACAGTGGCTACTGTTCTTCTCTGGCTTGGAGAGGCCCCATTTCACAGGGGAGGCAACTGAGACTTTGCGGGGTGAAGTCCTTTGCCCGAGTTCACCCAAGTAGGAGGGGGCCCATGGTTTGTCTCCGAAGCCCAGTGCCCTCTATAGCCCTGGATGCCGCTGGACCAGCCGGCCCCAGGCTGCAGTGAGAGGCATACCCTCTCATCAGTCTGTGCTTTGGAGAACTGCCGTGTTAATTGCCAGAATCAATTTGTGCGGATCCCCCACAACCAGGAGCCTGCTGAGACCCGTTTCTGTGGCCTGCAAGCCTCAAACTGACCACAGGTAATGGAGTCGTTTTTAAAGAGGCCTTTATTGTTGCCAACCTTTGGCTGTGTTCCCGAGCCAGCATCAACTCCTCAAATAAGTGTTGAAAGGGGCTTTGAGAAGGCAAGCGGAGGCGAGAACCCACCAGTTCCATCTGATCACTCTGGAAATGGTGCTCCTGACCCACCTTTGCAAGGCACCTGCTGAGAGAAAGAGAGAGAGAGAGAAGGTGGGGGAGGAGGAGGGAGGGGAGGAAAAGGGAGGAGAAGGCCGGGAGGGAGGGGTGAGGGTGGGGAGAATTTCTTTACACTTAAGGTCTGGGTGCACCTGGTTAAGCATCCGGCTTCAGCTCAGGTCATGATCTCAAGGTTTATGAGTTCAAGCCCCACATGGGGCCCTGGGCTGACAGTGCAGAGCCCGCTTCGGATTCTCTCTCTCTCCCTCTCTCTGCCCTCCCCCCCTGCCCCCAAAGCACTTTCTCTCCCTCTCAAATAAACTTTAAAAATTAATTAATTAATTAGTTAATTTAAGGTCTGAAAATGGAGACAGGTTTATGCTGACTCAGCCACGCTGTCTCATCCAAATCTGGGCTCATGTGTCCATCATTCCTCCGATACATACGGAGCACCTGCTGTATACCTGGCAGGGCACTAGATGCCTAGGTTATGAAGATGGAAAAGACACAGTCGCTCCCACGGCTAGAACGGAAGGTAGAGAGTGAGACAGAGCAACCGTTCATTCAGAGGGGGATTCATTCATCCATGTATTCACTCAGAAAATATTCAGGGAGTAACTCCTCCAAGCTCCCCAAAGTCGCTTCAGTCCCAAATGCTGGGACCGAAGATGCTGCAGGTCAAGTTCCGGAAGCAGACCCTGAGACGGAGAACCCATGAGAGGACCACCTATGGAAGGGGTGGATGGAGAAGGATGCGGAGAAAAGAGAAGCCAGGTGCAGACCAACACCAGCTTTGGCCAACCCCATGAGGGACCCTGGAGCCAGAGGGAGCCTTCCAGCCTTGGCCCAATTTGGGGCCAGATGACCAGGCCTTTATCCTCCATATCAGTCAATCACTGGGTGTGGGCCACAGAGAAAGACATTTCCCTGGGCAAGGCGGCTTTCTGCAGCTGAGGTATCCCTGAAGGGGCTGAGCATGGAGGGCTGCCTGCCAACAGCACTGGGAGAAGGATCTGGATAGTGCCCTCCCTCCCCATGTCCATCATAGAGGAGGGAGCAACCAGCTAGAAAAACATGAACCCAGTCCTGACAGAGCTGAAAAAATCCATTCTGTGGAATCGGTAAGATTGTGCAAACATGGAGGCGAAAGGCATTCATTCATTCATTCATTGGTTTGTTCGTTCGTTCATTCATCTCTTCAATATTGATCAAACAACTGCTATGTGCCCGGCATGCTAACAGCCATGCGACAAGAGAGGCACATTCCTGCCATCAGCGAGACATTACACAGTGCCATAATAAATCATTTTGACAAAGGTACATATAGGTGTATGTTAGGAGAAGAGCTACAAAGGAGAAGCGAGGCGTGGCTTGTAAGAGAAGTATGTGTACCTCTAGGGGTGAACAGTGTCCAAAGTCATTATGTGTTTAAGAGGTGATTAATTCTAGGGTGATATACTCAGGGAGGGCTTCCCAGAGGAGGTGACATTTGAGCTGAGTCTTGAAGGCAAAGTAGGAGCTCACAGTAGGTGGAAGCAGAGGGAAGAACGTTCAAAGGGAAGGGAACAGCTTGAGCAGTGCTGCCAAAGTGCAAACTCATGCCCCCACAATGGAGGGGGAGAATCTGGACCCCCAAAGTGAACTCTGGGAGCCCACTTTCTCCCAGGAATTACAAGGCGTTGAAGATTCCCAAGCACAGGCCATGATCCCAGAACCGGCAACTGAGGCAAGCAAGTCCTTACTTTGAGGAGTTTACGCCGACGAGCTTGGCCTGCACTTCGGTCACCTGGGGGCAATGCACCTCCAGGAGCTGTGCTTTTCAGCCAGGGTGACACGAAGGTGGTCCCCATCAGGCCCTTGTCCACAGCACGAGAGTAACTGCATGTGCCCATATGATGCAAACCCTCTTATAGGCACCCTTGGCAGCTCCTGGGAGAAGCAGGTCGCCCTTCACCTGGGTTGCTGCCTCACCCATGGACCATTTACTCCCTTCACAGAGCTCCGTGGAGACTTCGTGACATCACTCTTCTTTCAGAACAAAATGTCTATGCAGCCTACTTCTCGCAGACCAGTGAAATCTGGATTCTGTGGCCGTCAACAGTTTCTACAAATATCTCCATCGGCTAGTCCTCTGGCAATAATAGTATCAATGATAGCTAATGTTTACGAGGGACAGTCCACATGCCAAGCGTATTGTTAAGCGGTTATCCATATCATTTCAAATAATCTTGATAAGCCCTACGAAGCGGGTCATATTATTATGTCCATGTTGCAGATGAGAGGGAGGGACCTCTCACAGAGAGGCTGAGTCATTTATACAAGGTCACGCAGTCAGTAAATTGTCTTGCCAAGACTCAAACCCCGTCTAACAGCAAGCCCAAGGTCAAGTTCATGATCACCATGAAACATGCCTCCCTGTACCATTTTTCATCTCTTTCCTCCCCTTGAACTCAGCATTGACATTTGAAGACCTGGCTTTTGAAGGGCTCAGGTCATTTCTCCAGTAGTTAAGTTAGCCAGGTCAAACTTTTTCTCACTGAAGGTAACTTTTCCCATTATTAAACACACACACACACACACACACACACACACACACGATGCAAACGATTGTTGCATAAATTAAAGCAGAATGAAAAAAAAAGTATCAACAGCTCCACCACCAAGACATAAGCAACACAGGGTGGTTAATATTTGATACATGTGCTTCTGGCTTTGCTCAGAACTTTATCTCTGCTGTTTCAGATTTATTTTTCTGTGGTGGAAATCAAACACGTGCTCACACTCCAGTGTTACCCAGCTTGGCATTAGATACTTTGTAATCATCGTCAGTGGCTAAATAATATTCCAGGGAGTCGATGGGCCCGAACTTACGATCCCTTGTTTTGGACAGCTGGGCTATTTTCTTTTTTCACCTGTTACAAGTTCTATTGCAGTTAACATGCTTCTGTCTGTAAAGCTTTTGTTTCCTATTTAGGATTATTGCATGAAGAAAGAATCTCAGAAGTACAGTCACTGCAACAAAAGTCATAAACGATTTAAAGACCCTCAGTATCTGATGGCCCCCACTGCCTTCTGCAGGAGTTCGCGTCGATACAAGTGGCCTCTGGCAATGAACGAGCGCGACGGTGTATTTTTCCCCTTTATTTTGTTTTTTCACATGAGTACAACACGTTCGTCGTCGAACAGCAGTGCGTGTTTTTAATGAACCCAAGTAGAGATTTCTCCCTCAAGGTCATGCCATCCATCTTTCTTTCAGATACGTACTGACATTTCAGTCTGTGCCGATGGCACGGGGTCTCCCTGCGAAGGTTACTATAGCAGCACAGAAAACTGAAGGTGATCATTAGCTCTCCTGAGCTCAGCCCTGGGAGACAAAAATAGAACACTTAGGGCACCCACCTAAACAGAGCCAGTCTTTCGAATTTCTCCACAATAGCCGCATGCCGGCTGGCCCACTAGAACGTTCTATTATTCCCTTGCAGACTTGCCTGCGGTCACTGCTCTCCGGGACATCAGGCTCACCTTGGTGCATGGAGTTTACGCAAGCAGACCTCCAGCATTGCGGGGCTGTAGGTGGGCTCACTTCCGAAGCCCTTGCCCCAACCCCTGGTCCCTACTTTGCTTCCAATTCTCATCACTTGTTTCCAGTTGACAGTCTTACCCACCTCAGATCACAGCCTGGCACCAGCACCCTGTCGGAGACCTGGCCCCCCGTTCCTTGCTCACGAGGGACACTAACTGGTCACCAGCCGCTGGCCTGTCTCCTCTCATACACATGGCTTGAATCCACCAGTCTTTGTGGCCTCACTGCCGCCCCGGCACGCCAACCTACCATCACCTCTCGCCTGCACTAGGGTGATAACGCCCTAACTGTTGTCTTCCTCCACAGTGCAGGAGAGTTCTCTTTTTAACAAGGTTGTAGTCAGCGCCTGCAAATAAAAATCTAGTCATGACAAATCTGGTTATAACCTTCCAGTAATTTCCCATCGGACTTGGGATACAGACCCATACTCTGGTCTTTCTGCCTCTTCCACCTTGTTTCCTGCTATAATATCCTGTCTTCTCTCTCTCTCTTTTTAATGTTCATTTATTTATTTTTGAGAGAGAGAGAGAAAGCTAGCAGGGGAGGGGCAGAGACAGAGGGAGACAGAGAATCCAAAGCAGGCTCTGCACTATCAGCCCAAAGCCTGCTGCGGGGCCTGAACTCATGAACTACGAGATCATGACTCAAGCTGAAGTTGGACGCTCAGCCAAGCGAGCCACCCAGGCGCCCCTATCCTGTCTTTCTTCAATCTGCCCAGCCCAAGGCATATCCTGCCTCCCAGACGGGCTTCTCCATGCAGTTCCTTGTGCCTTCACTGCCCTTCCTCCCTCTTTGCTTTCACCCCACCCCGGGTCTCGGCTTAAACATCACCTCTTCGGGGAAGCCTTCCCTGACCATTCCTCAAACATCATCTGGAACCCCTGTTGGACCTGACCACAGCTCCCATGCTCCCCCCACATAGCATTTGCTAAACTTTAAAACCATGTCTTTGGGGAATTTTTAAAAATTGTGATGACATTGTATGCCGATTGGCAGTGTGCATTTCTTCTTTGTAGAAATGTCTGTTCAAGTCCTCTGCTCATTTTAAAACATTTTTTTTAAGTTTATTTATTTGTTTTGAGAGAGAGAGAAGGGGTAGACAGAGAGGGAGACAGAGAATCCCCAGCAGGTTCCATGTCATCAGCAGGGCTCAGACTCACAAACCGTGAGATCGTGACCTGAGCCGAAATCAAGAGTTGGATGCTTAACTGACTGACTGAGCCACCCAGGCGCCTGTCCCCTGCCCATTTTTGAATGGGGCTGTTTGTTTTCTTGTAGTGGAGTCTTGGGAGCTCCTTCTATAGTCTGGATAGTAATCGCTTCTCAGATACATAATTGGCAAATATTGTTCTCCGATTCCATAAGCTGCCGGGTCACCATTGATGTGCACCCATGACCGTCAGATTCATAAGGGCAGGGAGCACGTCCGCTCTGCTCATCAGAATATTGCAAACACCTAGCACGGTGCCTGCGACAGAAAAGATGCTCGATCAACATTTACTGAATGGATGATTCAATCAGCTACTGTTTGGAGACCCCTCTGCCGGGCTGCCTCTCCATCCCGCGTCCTTCTTGGCCTCTGTCTTTCACGAGACTCCTGGTGCCTAGAACCCAAGTAGCCCCCTGGAAGCAAGTGGAAGGGAAGTTGCCTGAAGAGTGACAAGTGGTGACTTTCATTCCTCTTCGCAGCTTTTCCCCGATGACTAAAATCCTATTTTATGGGAATCTGCAGCCTCTCCTTTGCCGGGGTTTTTTGTTCCCCTGCAGTGAATAACATTTCTGTTCACTGCAAAGCCGGAGCATCTCCACCAACTGTGCCAGGAACAAAACCCTGGGAGAATTAGAGAGAACAGAATCAGGTTAGGCAGGCAAAAATAAACCATGGAATCCCTGGGAAGTCGCCGGGAGCCAGAGTTTCAGCAGGAAAGCCAGGACCCGGAAGTGGCTGGCCGGGCAGGGAAACCAGCATGGTGTTTGATTTGCATGCTGGGAATGGGGGCTCGGGATGAGTCTCGACTGCAATGACAAGCCTTGTCATGAGATGTGCGGCCCCCTTGGCCAGCCTCGGAGGGCCGTCCCCACAAGGCCAGGAGGGGAGGAATGAGCCAGATATGTCATGACAGGGATTTTAAGTGGGACTAACCATTCATTAGACCGAAGGCAGACCTGCTGGGGGTGGGGGTGCTACCTGGTGTGGCCCCGTCCTTGGTGAGTGAGCAGAGGGTTTCTGTGGGTGCTGCATGTGAGGAATACAGTTGAAGACAAGTTTCTGGAGGATGCAGTCCCACCCTTGTCCACCCCTGCCCCCCAGCAGCTCCTCAGGTGACCCCTGGAGTCTGTCTGCCTTGTCACCTGGAATGGTCTGTCTCCCTTAGATCCCCAGTCCCCTAAAACCCCTAATATGGGAGTGACTGTGCAAGATGCCCCAGGGGAAAGGACCATGTTTGTCTTGTTACCACTGGATGCCCAGCAGGGAATAGGCTCCCAATAAATAATTGTTGAATGAATGAATGGATGGATGAATGAATGAAAGAATGAATGCTACTATCTGGCACATAGTAGATGTTCAATGAGCATACATCAGATGAATGGACATACCCCTGTGTGATGTGTTACGGTGAGCTTGGTGTCTGGCATAGAACCAAGGGTAGGAGTGAAAAATCTGATGAATGAATGTGTGAACGAATGAATGAGTCACTCTGAGGGGACACAGAGTGGGAGGTCAATGAGCATTTGTTGAATGAATGGACATGGATTCCTTATGGTGACCTCCATATCTAGTAGAGAACCAGAGGAAGGTAGTCAGAAATTTGATAAATGAACAAACGAGTGAATGAATGAATGAATGAATGTCTCCCTTCATGTTCACTACTGGTTTCTCCAGTACCTACCCCAGGGCCTGGCAAAGAACAGGTGCTCCATGAATGTTTCTTAATGATGAATTGATTCTGGCACCAGCCGGAAGTGGACCCTCGCCATAGAAATGCATGTTTGTTACTTTTTTAACTTCCTAACTTGGGTGTTAAAGGCCATAAGACAATTGCTAGTGCAAAATATTGAGGTTAAAAAACACTCAATAATTATTTTTGTTCGACCACTAACCCTTATGTCTTTGAGATCAACCACACCCATTTCAGAAACGACTAACTAGTGGTTCTGAATCTCTCCCTAACTCTCACTCCCCCTCTCTCTGCCCCTCTCTGTCTCTGCCTGTCTAGCTGTACACATGTATATCTCTATAAATGTATACAGTTGGCGCTTAACAACACAGGGGTTAAGGACATTGACCACTTGGTTGGAAATGAGCATGTAATTTTTGACTCCCCCCAAAACATGATCAATAGCCTAGTACTGACTGCAAGCCTTACTGATAACATAAATATTTGATTATATAAAACACCTGATTTACATGTATACTATATACTATATTCTTACAATAAAGTTAGCTAGAGAAAAGAAAACATTACTAAGAAAATCATAAGGAAGAGAAAATGCATTTACAGTACTATACCGTATTTACCAAAAACAATGCATGCATAAGTGGTCCCGTGCCGTTCAAAGCTATGTTGTCCAAGGGTCAACTGTGTGTGTGTGTGTGTGTGTGTGTGTGTGTGTGTGTTTACTTATACCCACACCCTCACACCCTCACATTTGCTCACAAACTCACACATACTCACAAGCTGACGCACATACATATGCACAATTATATGCTCACTCATAGACCCTCCATACTCACACCGTGTCACACTCACTCACAGATTCATGCCTACTCCAACACACACTCACACACTCATCCTCACACACTCATATACTCTCATATACTCATACTAGCTGCAGTCTTGACCATGGACAAGTCACTAACTTCACGGTATCCATTTTTCCTTCTATGAATTTCTGGCTTATTCCCAGGTTCAAAGAATATTTATGGAGCATTTTTTATGGGCCATGTCTCTGCTAGTTCCTGGAATTATCCAAGCATGAGGTACAGCTTGGCTTCAGAGACCTCAAGCCTGACGTGAGAACTGCATACTCACCTGTAGAACTGTCATGGGTTGAGTCCCCCAAAATCCATATGCTTAAGTCTTAACCCCCAAGGGGGGTTCAATCAACTGATTGAGGTGGCTCAATCAGTTAAGCATCCGACTTTGGCTCAGGTCATGACCTCACGGTTTGTGAGTTAGAGCCCCACATCAGGCTCTGTGCTGAAGCTCAGAGCCTGGAGCCTGCTTCAGATTCTCATTCTCTCTCTCTCTTTCTCTCTCTCTTTCTCTCTCTCTGCCCCTCCCCTGCTCATGCTCTGTCTCTCTCTCAAAAATAAATAAACATTAAAAAAAATAAAGTCTTAACTCCCAGTACTTCAGAATGTGACCTTCTTTGGAAATAGGGCTGTTGGAGACGTTCTTACTTATGATATGTCTTTAGGGTGGATCCTGATACAATATGACCAGTGTCCTTATAAAAAGGGGAAATTTGGACACAGACACACAGAGAGAACACCATGTGGAGATGAAGGCAGGGATCAGGATGATGCTTGTACAAGCCAAAGGATGCCACAGATTATCAGCAAACCACGAGGGGTTGGGTGAGATGCATGGAACATGTTCTCCTTCACATATCTCAGAAGGAACCAGCCCTGTTGAGACCTTGACCTTAGACTTCCAGCCTCCAAAATTGTGGAGCAATAAATTTCTCTTATTTAAGCCTCCCCACCTATGCTCCCTCTTCATGACAGCCCTAGAAAACTGATACAATAATCAAGGAATATTCAATCAGAATTTACACAGTGACTTACCACGCATTTCCCAAGACTTTGCTAGGTACTTGAGTACGCGCTCCATGGGGGCAGAGGCCTTCTCTGGCTTATTCATCCTTGGGTCCCTAACTCAGAATGAAGGTATGGGAAATACTACCAATGAACAGATAAATCAACGATGAGACAATGAATGAAAAGTTGGCAGCAGGAATCTAGAAATAAAGTCTGGGGGAGTCTTTTCACACGGCAATAATAATGGATGATGGATGGATGGAAATACCGTTGGATAGTAGGATCAAAGCCACAGATATGTGAACATCCCTGGAAATAAGTCAGATGAGATGCACAGCTTGTGTTTACATTATAATTTTTTTGGTATGGGAGATAGAATCCTTTTGGTATGTGGATTTTATAACTTATTCTGAATGTATCCATAGTGATGTAATAGATTAATATTAAAAACTATATTTATATTCAAGTCCTTGTACCCCTTTCTTCTGCCCACTTTTCTAGCAGCTGGGAGGAATCCTATCAGATCACCCTCAGGGGATGGAGGCAGAAAAAGACAGAAGAATCAAAGTATTGGCTTGGAGTTCTTAGGTAGACGTTCGTGAATCTGTAACAGAAACCATGGTATGGAAAGTCATGGATTTCAACCGGAAATGTCAAATGTTTGAACAGGAAAAAAATGCTCTCCTTTTTTCTAAAGTCTAGAAGCTGGCTTCAAATATCAAGAACCCCATAAACCAGAGTGCCCAAGAATGTGTGAAGGTATAATACCCATTTTTCCACAGCAGTGGAGTGGAAAGAGAATCAGCAGGGGTCCCTGAGAAGAGCCTTGGGGTCTTGATCTTGAGACAGAAGACACAGGGGCCACGGAAATTCCCATAAGTTGAAATGCATCCTGGAGTTCTTGGTTTCCCACATAAGCCTCAAGTTCAATATGGCGCTGGGACCAGCAAGATACAGTAACTAAGACAGTTGTCCAGACCTGAGGCAGCCACTCAGAGCTCTCCTGGTGCAGGAAAATCACTTCCTGATGAAGCCTCTCAGTTGGAACAGGAAGAATGACCGCTCCAGGCCATGGTGCACTTTGGGCATTAGCAGGGTGAAGGCTGGCCTCTGAGAACTGGCCAGAAGCCAGCAGAGGCCAGCAAAGACAGAACGCTTCTCTGGACTCAGCACCCAAGGATAAGGAAAGGGGTGGGGAGGGAAGAGAATCTTGAATTGATCCCATAATTACCCCAAAACAGACTGAGTTTAAATCTCCCCCCCCCACACACACACACACCCAAAAAAAGTGACTCAGTTGCCTTGACTTAGCAAAGTTAATACCTCCACCTGCAAAGAGGTTCATGAACAACGCTGAATTTATTATAGAGAAGAAGAGAGTGCACAGAAGACTGTGGCCAGTCATGGCTGTATATCAACCGGGCTCACTTTGAGATTAAATCAAGCTGCTTGAAAGATACTCTTGAAGTGTCTTGAATTTGCAGTTTCTGTGGTGTAGACAGATTTAGCAAATAAAAATAAAGGAGGCCCATATTTTATCTGGCAATCCAAAATTCTTGGCCTTCTTTGCCTAGTGCTCAAGTGGAAACAAGCTGCTTTTTGAGATGGGGGCTGGGGTTCTTTTTAGGAATCTTAACTAGCCTCTGTTTTGGGATTTGCACATGCATAGTAGGGAAGCAACCCCTGAACCCACCAGCCCCCCACACGTTCGCTGCAGTGACAGACATCACAAGTCGTTTGCCGAGCCTCACATTCTTTCCAGCAGAGCACTCCAGACAGCAGCTATCCCCTGATGGGAATTGACATGCAGTTTCAAATAAATTGCCCTCCTGGAGTGAATCTGAATTCACACTCAAAGCGAGTGACAGTTCCAAGAACAGCACCAGGGACTCCTGCTTCCAAACTGAGCACCTTCCACTGGACCCACAGGGTTCTGTTTTGCTGTACGTACAGCTCCTTTGTGACAAGGCATCATGCCCTGTGTATGCAGGAGAGGGGATGTCAAAGATTCACCTACCTGGGCCAGCCACAGGAGGGACAGGTAGCTGCCATGCAGCTTGACATTTGGGGACAGCAGGAAGCTGGCTCCAAAGCCACAGCCCAGAGTGCAAATCTTAGCCCCTGCATATCCAGGCTGTGCGATTTGGGGCCTGCTACTTTTCTTCACTAAGCCTCAGTTTCTGCATCTGTAAAATGGGCATTGTTATTCTTTAGCTCGTTGGGTTACTGTGAGGGTTAAACGAGAGATTCGGGGAAAGCCCAGCCCCAGGTGCTCACATGGTGGTAGTTGGTACCACTGGAGCCCCTGCAGGACAATGCTTGTGCCACAAAATCCTCCCCTCCAGCTGCTGTCATTCATATTTTGAGCTTTGTTAATGAAGCATTTGCACCAAGAGCAAAAAGAGGGGCAAGAAAGGAAGGGCCGAGAGGTTCTGCAGGTGACCCGGCCTGTCCAAGCTTTGGTCTTTCTTGTGTGTGCCATGGGCAATGGGCATAGGGACAGCCCCCCCTGGGGGCTCTGTGGTGGCAGGGGAGAGGGCGGGTGGGTGAGCACCCGCTCTATGGGCACTGTGCGTTGTCCTTTCACTCAGCAGCGGCTCATTTGCCAACAGCGCTCTGGCCTGGCACCCAGCCCGTGGCGGGCCAAGCTCCCTGGGCAAGAGGAAATGAAGTTTGAAGTTTGACTCAGGCTTTGGTTAACGCTCCTCTGCTGAGGCTGGCCAGGCCTCCCTCCGCTGGAGTCAGTGCCGGCGACACGGCTGAGCTTGGCAGGGCCCCTGGCCTGGAGGGAAGCCGGCTCTGCCAGGCAGAGGGCAGGCGGGAGACTCAGCCACACATCACCGCAGTCAGTGGTGGATCGAGTCCAGGAGGAGAAACCCAGAGAAGCAGAACCCAGATGCTGCTTCCCGGTCTCTCGTGTCTGGTCTTCTCCACCGTCAGAGGATGAATATAACACAAAGCGAGAACTGAGCTCAGCTGTTGTCCTCAGCCACTGAGGCACAGAGGGGGGTGAGCTACCTGTCCAGGGTCTCCCAGCCAAGAGAGGGAGGAGCCCGGACTCAAATCCAGGTCTATTAGGTGCCCAAACCCAAGCTGTTAGCCAGCTAGCCTGCCCTCTGTGAGAAATTTAGAGGGTTTGCCCAGAGGAAAAGAAGGGAGAGAAATTTAATATTAATTGGGCACATACTGTGGATCCGGCAATGTGTTGGCGCCTGAAAGGTTTTGGATTTTTTTTCCTCCCCTCCTGACACCAGCCAATTCTCTGATTCCCCAAAACCAAATGGGGGGTCCTACAGTTCGATTCAATTCTGACTCTAAGTACCTGGAGTTAGCACAGATCACACACATTAAGGGCTCAGCGTCACAAGACTATATTCCCTTAGGTCCCCGTGCTACCCACACTTCGCCTCCCAGACTTAGCTACAAATTTGGGAGTTCCCACACCTCCCCCCTCCCACCACCGATGTTGGAGAATCGTTAGGACAATTCACAGAACTCAGAAAAGTGTTTTACTTACCATTACTGGTTTACTAGAAAGGATATAACTCAGGAACAGCCAAATGGAAGAGACGTGTAGGGCAAGGTATGGGGGGCGGTGCGTACAGAGCCTCCAGGCCCTCCCAGCACTCCCAAAGTGTTCACCAGCCCAGAACCCATCACGTGGGGGGTTTAGGGAGGTTTCAGTACATGGGCATGACTGATTGCATCACTGGACACTTGTGATTCTCCAGCCCCATCGCCCTCCCAAGAGGTGGGGGTGGGGTGGGACTGAACTCCCCCACTGGACCCAACCCCCATCCTGAAGCTATCTAGGGACCCATGGAAGGGTCACCTCACTAGAACAAAAGAGGCTCCTGTAATCCTTATCACTCAGGAAATTCCAAGGGTTTTAGAAACTCTGCACCAGAAACTGGACACAAAGACCAAATACCTCTTAAGGATACCATAGACCCTTGTCGTGTTAATTTACCCCCTTCGACCCCCACAATTTTAATCTACTTTCTTCCCAAGGGTGTCAGTAAAGACCAAATGAATTTATGAATATCAAGTACTTAAAACAGTGCTTGGCAGAAAAGAAGACCTCTGGTGAACATTTATTTCTGCCATTATTATTCTTGTTTCTGTTGCCAATATTATCTTGTTCTTACCCAAGATTGAATTGCTACAAAGTTATGTGTAAAGCCAGGTCTGTGTATTTCTTCTGTGGTCCCTGTGTCCTTCCTTGCTCCCTGGTCAGTAGCTCCCGGACATTTGGACATCACTTGTCAGTCAAAAAAGTTGAACGGAATACTAATAAAAACTAAAATAAGTATATACGGGTTGACAGAGTGTTCTTTCAACATCTATTGCGCCAAATAAGACATTTTATAAAAATTACTACCCTCTTCCACCACCATTACTTCATAAAGCAAGGGCATTTTAGCACCTAAAAGGTAGGCAAAAAAAATTCAGGACAGAGGAGAGCCCTTTAAATTAAGTAAATGTGGCTCTCTGAGCTCTCTCAACGTTATTCTCTTTGTTTCCCCACAGAGCAGTGGGAACCTTGCAGTATTCTGAATGCTCTGACTTCCCTGCTCCCCACCAAGCCTTTGCAGGGGCGTTGCACAGAGGCTTGGGGGTTTTCTAAAATAGTGTGTTTTCAGAAAAGTGTCAGCTGATAAAATAAATCATCGGCTGATTATACACACACACACACACACACACACACACACACACACACACTTTTTCTTCCTCAGGTAACAGCACAAATTCAGCAAACCTAAAAGAGTATTTTCTTGTAGCAATAATGTAGGAACAGACTCAGACAAGCTTATTTCACAATTTATAGGGGATGCATTAAGTAGAAGCTGAGAAACTCCTGGTATGAATACCAATCTGGGAATAAGCCCACAGGACTTAGGCACGCCTAAGCAAACACTGACTTCCTTCTGCATCAGTCCTGTGGACGCAGCAGGCAGCAAACCCACAGGCCAGGCCAGCTTCTAGGGGAATCGAGAGAGCAGACTAGAGGGGCCTGAGATTGGAGCGTGGCTCTCTGGCAGCTGTGAAGAAAAGCCAGGGCCTGAGCTTCTGATGAGAAGGGCAGGCAGCCACACACGGCTCACAAAGCTTGGGTCTGCATGACCGACCAATGAGAATTTGAATCCTGGGTCTCAGTGTTCACATCTGTAAAATGGGGTGGTGCTGTTAAGATGACCCATTTTTGTTGAAAATGGTGCTGCTAGAAACATTGGCGTATATGTGCCAAAAACCAAGAGCACACATCACACACTGTATGTTAGCCAATTTGACAATAAATTATAAAAACAAAAAAAAAAAATACATCCCTAAATTAAAAAAAAAAAGTCAAAGCCTTGCGGGGATAAAATTAAATTAAATTAAAATTAAAATAAAATAAAATAAAATAAAATAAAATAAAATAATAAAACATTTAAAAAAAGACCCATTTTAACAAGTCAAAAAGCAGTCCATAATCAAAAGGACAACACCAAGGGTTGGCGAGTATGTAAAGAAATTGGAACCCTCCTACACTGCTGGTGGGAATACCACTTCAGAAAACAGTTTGGCAGCTCCTTACAAATTTAAACACAAGTGTACCATCTGACCTAACAGTTCTACTCCTAGGAAATTTATCCAAGAACAGCAGAAGCATAGGTACACGGCAAAGACTGGTACGCCCATCTTACTAGCAACATTGCTTGTAATTGGCAAAAAGTGAGAGCAATGTAAATGTCCATCAACTGGCAAATGGATAAACAAAATGAGGTCTATCCATCAATGGGAATGCCACTCAGCCATAAAAAGGAAAGACATACTGATCCACCTGCAACGTGGGTGAAGCTCAAAAAAACATTGTGCTAAGTGAAAGAATGCAAAAAATGCATAGCTTATGATTCTGTTTATATGAAAAGTCGATCCATAGAGTCAGAAAGCAGATTTGCATTGCCCTGAGCTGAGGGTAGTTTCTTTGCAGAGGAGCTAAAAAACGTTCTAAAATTGGATGGTGGTGATTGTTGCCCACGTTTATAAATTTACTAAAAAATCATTGAATTGTACACTTAAAATGGATGAATTTGATGGCATGTAAATTATACCTCAATAAAGCCGCTTTTAAAAGCCAAATACTGGCTTCGAAATATATGAACCAAAAACTGACAGAACTGAAAGCAAAAAATAGACAAATCCACCATTATAGTCACAGATTTTAACATCCCTGTCTCAACTATTGATGGACCAGAAGACATAAAATCTAAAAGAAATGTAGATACCTGAAGAACACGATCGACCAACTTGATCTAATTGGCGTTTATGGAACATTCGGCCTAACAACAGCAGGCTACATACATACATGTTCTTTTCAAGTGCATGTGGAATGTTTTACCAGTATGGACCATACTATAAGCCATAAAACAAATCTCAATAAATGTAAAATTATTCAAATCATATAAAGTGTGTTCTCTTACCACAATGGGATTAAATGAGATATCCATGACAGTTATCTAGAAAATTCCCAAATATTTGGAAGCTAAAAGCGCACTTGTAACTCACTGATGGGGCAACACAGAAACCAAAAGAGAAATTTGGGCTCCTGGGTGGCTCAGTCAGTTGAGCGTCTGACTTTGGCTCAGGTCATGATCTCACGGTTCGTGGGTTCGAGCCCCGCTTCGGGCTCTGTGCTGACAGCTCAGAGCCTGGAGCCTGCTTTGGATTCTGTCTCCATCTCTCTCTGCCCGTCCCCTGCTCAAATTCTGTCTCTCTCTGTCTCAAATATAAATTTAAAAAGCACTTTAAAAAAAGAAATCAAAAGAGAAATTAAAATGCATTTGAATTAAATTTTTGCAAAGTGCAACTTATCAAAACTTGGATGCAGCTGGAGCGGTACTGTGAGGGAAATACATAGTCTCAGATACTTAACTGAGAAAAGGAGAAATGAGTGACCCAAGTTTCCACCTTCAAAAACTAGACAAAGAAGACCAAATTAAACCCAAAGGAAGCAGAAGAAAGTAATAAAGATCAGAGCAGAAATCGATAAAATAGAACAAAAAAGAAACACAGAAAGTCATGCTGGTTCTTTGTAAAAAAAAAAAAAAATCAATAAAAGTAATAAACCTCTTGAAACAATGATCAGGAAAAAAGACACAAACTACTAATATCAGGAATGGGAGAGGTATCATTGCTATTGATGCTATAGACATTGAAAAGCTAATTCAGGAAAATTATGCACAACGTTGTGCCAATAAATCCAACAACTTGGGTAAAATGGACAAATTCCTTGGAAAATGCAAAGTACCAAAGCTCGTTCAAAAAACCTTAGATTACCTGAATAGCTCTGTGTATATTAAAGAACTTGAACTTGGAGTTAAAAACATTCCCACAAAGGAAGCTCCAGGCCCAGATGACTTCACTGGTGAAATCTACCAAACATTTAAGGAAAATGAATACAATTAAATACAAATATTTTCAGAAAACGGGAGAAAAGGGAACTTGTCAATTCAGTCAATGAAGCCAGCATTACCCTGATGCCAAAATCAGACAAAGGGATTAAAAAATAAGAAAACTTCAGATGAACAAAGACACGGTTTTAACAAAGTTCAAGTTTTAACGAGATTCTTTAAAAAAAAAAATCCTAAGTGTGGTGTACACAGAAATGCAAGATTGATTTAAAATTTGCGATTCAATAAATGGAATTCATGATTTTTAGGAGACCTTTTAGGAAAATTAAGTGATCTTCTCAATAGATGCAGAAAAAGCATTTGACAAAATTCAACATGCATTTCTGATAAAAACTCTCAGCAGACTGGGAACAGAAAGGAATGTCTTTAACCTGATAAAGGACATCTACAAAAAAACCTACAGCTAACATCATCCTTAATGGTGACAGACTGAATGCTTTCCCTCCTAGATGGAGAATAAAACAAAAGTGTCCACGTTCCTCCTTCCCATTCAACATTTTATTTGAAGCTTTAGTCCAGGCAATGAAGAGAGGAAAAAAAAAAAGAAGATGAGAGTCATATAGATTGGGAAGGAGGAAATAAAACTAACATCACTTGCAGAAGCCATGATCATTTCCATAGAAAATCCTAAGGAATTTGCAAGGAAGAAATCCTAAGGAATGTACAAAGAAGTTGCTAGAAATCGTGAGTTTCACAAGGTCAATATACACAAAATGAATTGTATTTCTATAAACTAGTAACAACCCTCTGGAAGTTCAAGTTAAATAATACTGCCACTCTATCATGAAAAATACGAAGTACATAGTGATAAACTTGACAAAAGATATTCAAGACCTGTCCTGAGAACTATAAAATGTTGCTGAGAGAAATTAAAGAAGGCATAAATAAATAGGAAATAGACTGTGTTTATGGGCCAGAACATTTAATATTATTAAGATGTCAATGCTGTACACATTGATCCACAGGGACAATGCAATCAAAACCTCAGGAAGACTCTGTGCAGAAATTTACAAGAAGATTATAAAATTGGTATGTAAAGACAAAGAATATGGAAGAGCAAAAATAATTTTGAACAAGTAAAACAAGGTTGGAGGACCTGAATTGTTTGCTTTTAGGATGTATTGTAAGACTACAGTAACTGAGACAAGATCAGTGTGGTATTGGCAGAATTTAGATAGATAGTGGAAGAGAACAGAGTTGAGAAATAGACCCACACACATACGGCCAGCAGATTTTTAATAAAGTTGCGAAGGCAATTCAATGAAGGAAAGGACAACCTTTTCATTAAATGTGTTTTAAAAAAATCAGCCATATGCAAAGAAAATAATAATCTTGGCTCTTACCTCAAGCAAAAAAAAATAATCATCTTGACTCTTACCTCAAGCCACATACAAACGTTACTCAAAACAGATCATAGACCTCAGTATAAGAGCTGAAATTACAAGACTTCCAGGAGAAAACAGACGAGAAACTCATTGAGGAACGATTTTTAAAATACAACACAAAAGACCAACTATAAAAAATAATATCCATTCGTCGGATGAGATCAAAGTTTCAACATTTTGCCCTTTAAGATACATTTGGGGAAATAAAAAGACAAACCACAAACTGGGAGAAAATACTTATGGAACGCGTATCCAACAAGTTTTGTCTCTAGAATATCTTAAGAACCCTTACAACTCAAGAATTTAAAAATACAAAAAGAAATTTTAAGAAATTTTAAATGGGTGAGAGAATCTAACATGAACTTCACCAAAGAAGACATTTGGATGGCCAATAAACATATAAAAAGATGCTCACCATTATCAGTCATTAAAGAAGTGAAAATCAGAACCGTAAAAGAGATGTCACTACACATCCACGAGAATGGCTTAAATTAGAAAATTGGATTATACCAAGTGTTGACAGGAATGTTTAGTGACTGAGACTCTTACACAGTACCAGGCAAGATGTGAAATGGTACAACCACTTTGGAAAGCCATTTGGTAGTTCCTTAAAGAGTTAAATGTATGCCTACCATATGATATAGCCATTCCACTCCTAGGTATTTACCTAAGAGAAATGAAACATATGCCCTTGCCAAGACCTTCCAGAAGCTTTATTTGTAAGAGCCAAAAAGTAAATAACCTGAATGTCCATCAGTAGGTGAGTGGGAAGACAAAATGAGATATATCCATACAGTGGATCGCCACTGGGGTCTTAATATTTCTGATTCATCTAGTATATTTGAGCATTTGCCTATACAGGATCAGATTCTAGGGGAAGTCTGCCTGATTTCACAGTTTTAAAATATCATTGGTTTAAAGTTTATTTATTTATTTTTAGAGTGGGGGAGGGGGGGGGAGAGAGGGAGAAAGACAATCCCAAACAGCATCTACACTGTCAGAGGAGAGCCCAACGCAGGTCTCAAACTTACAAACCGCGAGATAATGACCTGCGCTGAAATCAAGAGTCAGACACTTAATTAATTGAGCCACCCAGGTGCCCCCTAAAATACCAGTGGTAAAATAAGCTGCTCTGAGAATGTATCCAGCTATCTTTACACACTCATCCCAGGCCTTTGTACCGTCCACACCCAGAGCCCATATCTCCATTCTGATTGAGGGATCCAGGCCTATGTCCATACAATCATGTGGTTTGATCTGTTTCAGTACATCCTACTCCTTAAAAACGTAAGCATGATTACATCTTCAGACATTTGCAAACGGAAAAGAAAAAACAGTGCTCGTTGTCTAAGCACACATTAGAATTTTGGCTTGGGAAACATGGTTCTCAGGCTTGGTTTGGATTCCTACCTTACCTTCTTTCTCTTGGTGTCTTCTTTTCCCTCCTTTTGGATTTCCAGAGTCATGGTGTTATCTCCTCTTTCTGTCTCTACTGGAGGCAGGTAGCATATTAGTATACTGTAAGATAATGGAGGTTAAACCTGGCTCTTCTGCTTACTAGCTGTGTGACCTTAGGTAGGTTACTTAGTCTCTCAGTGCCTCAGTTTTCTCTCTTGGGAAACGTCAATAACCATGGTACAACTTCCTTGACCTACTGAGACATGCAACGCTCTTAACATTGGCCTCACATTAAGTGGGCAATAAATATTTGCTGCTTCTAGAGTCAAAAGGTCAGATTCACCTTATCACACTGCCTTATACCAACCAGTTTCAATAGATGATCTCCCAGATGGAAGATTGTATTTTAACACGGTCTTGTTATAGGATGTAGATTCTAACTGGGATTTCAGGCATGATCAAATGGGGCTGGGGAAAAGAGGGGCCAGGGCAAGGTTGTCCAGGGCCAAATTACATCCCAATTACAACAGACGTCAGAACTACATGCGAAGTTCGTTAAAATCAGCGTCTCTAAAAGGTGGGCCTAGGAAAATGCATTTTAACAAGCCCTTCAGACAACTGTCATTTGCAAGAAAGTTTTAGAATCCTTGCCTATGGCACGCATATCAGAGTATAAACTCTTTTCCCCCATCTCTTGCTATTATATACTTATATCTCTATATATTATATACTTATACTTCTTTCTTCTCAATTTCTTTACTTTTTGTGTGTGTGGAGGGAAGGAGAATAATGCTTTAAAGGAAACCCAAAACCTTAATTACTTGGGATTTTTTTCATTTTGTCCTCGTCAGGACTTGTGTAGATGCATTTTTTAATTTTTATACCTCTGCAGTAATATATATGCAGAATTTTGCAGCCTGCATCCAATTAACATGATACTCCATGTGTTATGTCATCTTGCTGCATTGTTTTTCTCACACCTGCTCTTCCTCAACCCCTTGTTTCTCTGTCTAGGGAACCATCTAATGTGGCTAGATAGGTATGTGCCTGTGTCCACACCCGGACCATCTTATTTTTTTAAAAAATGTTTATTATTATTTTTGAGAGAGAGAGAGAGAGAGAGCACGAGTAAGGCAGAGGCAGAGAGAGACGGGGGGACAGAGAATGCCAAGCAGGCTCTGTGCAGACCACAGTGAAGCCTGATGCGGGACTGAAACTCACAAACCATGAGATCATGACCTGGGCCCAAGTCGCACACTTAACCGACTGAGCCACCCAGGCACCCCCAAACCATCTTATTTAAATATATAGTTTTATGCATCGAATTTTGGAAGCTTGATAAATCTTTGGTCTGTCTTACTCTATGTGTCTTACAAGCATTGTGAAATGTTTTGTTTGTTTTTTTCTGAAAGCTAAGTGAGTAATAAAACAAAATTTGAAAGGATGCAGTTAGGCTATGCCTAGGCTTACAGCTTCACATCAGATCTCCATAGTGAAGAAGGTTGTTTTACATTAATGAGGATCATATTTACTCTTTTAGCCTCACCTGCAATTATTGGGTGAGCTCAGGTCTCCTTAGTTCATTACCACCATTAGTGCCTGTCAATAAGGGAGACTGTGCCTGAAATGTACAAGTACCTGTGAGCTTGGGAAGACTCATCTCTTCTAGTGGAGGGCAGCTCTGGCCTGTGGGGTGGAGAGCGTGAGTCCTGATCCTACAGCTTACTGAAAATTGAGCTGTCTCTGGACTTTGGATGTCCCATCTGTATAAAGCCAAAGCAGCATCTCTCCTAGTATGTCGTGTGGGCCACCTGCTTCAGAATCACCTGCACAACAGTTGAGTGCAGCGGCCTATTGAACCACAAACTGGAGTGAGGCCCAGGAATCTGCATCTTCAACAGGTGTCCCAGGTATATCTCATGGAACATTAAAGCTTAGGAACCTCAGGTCTGTGGTTAGACGTGCCCTGCAGCTGACCTACAAATTCCCCTTTGCTCTTTCTTGGGCAACAAGGAGTTAATACTGGCTAGCCAGTGTGGTCCTCACCTGCTCCTGCAGGAGCTACGCCAGGCTCTAGGGATGGAGCTCACTGACACCTGGCTACCTGCTTAGCTCTTGAAGCCAGAGTGGTCATGGCTGGCCTGCCCTGTAACAGCTCAGACCACAGGAAGACACTCTCACCCTAGCTGGGTCTCCAATCTGCATAAAGTAGACTGCTGTCTGTCCAGGCTCCCCTTGAAGTCCCTATGAGGAACCATCTCGCTTCCTAGAGCCTGATATTAAGGCTGAAATTCTAAGCACCCAGCATGTGCCAGGAGCCCAGTACAAGTCTTGTAAATGAGTAGAGTCATGAAGGAGAGGGTGATGTAAGGAGTATGAGGTGGGATCTTATGCACAAGGCAAATGGTTGAGGACATTATATACCTGTGGGGCAAAAGTGTGTCCTTAAATGAAATCAGATACCTGGCACATAGTATGCATTTTAAATGCTGTTATGATAGCTGCGCTTGGTAGCATCCCCTTCCCCATTTCCCTTCAGCCCCTCACCTTTCATTGTGCCAGCCCCCAAGTGTTAGAATCTATATCCCTGTGCTTTCCCCTCTGCCTGCGAGCAGAAGAGGCCAGAAATCCTACAGAGTTAGCTCATGACCTCCAGCAGTCCTGGAAACAATAACTGATTGACATGAGTGTATAAATACCCCCGCTCCCTCACCCTTTCAGTAGGCTAGCCCTGAGATGTGGATCTTCCGGAGGTCCCCAGTGAGACAGAGCCCCAATTGCCCATGGTGGTCATTTGCTTGATAACATACGCTTTTGAGTGTGTGTGGAGCTCCTTCCCCGCCTCTATCTTTCCTCCACTCCACTACTGATGTTCCGCAGATCAACTCCAAAATCAACCACTTGCACTCAAATCTTCACTTCAGGATCAGCTTCTGAGAGACACCATGGTCAGGATGGTTGTTGAATGGATGAATGATTAAATATCTAATAGATCAAACCAGAGGGATTGGATTCTATACACTTAAAGCATAGTAAGTCTTTGCAGGAGGTTGCTGAATGAATAGCATTCGATAAATGATAGTGTTCGAGGTAGACCCTTACAATTCTAGCACTCAAATTTCTGGTAGAGAAGCGCATCTTGAGGGGTGCCTGGGTGGCTCAGTTGGTTAAGCATCCTACTCTTGATTTCGGCTCTGGTCATGATTTCATGGTTCATGAGTTCGAGCCCCACATCAGGCTCTGTGCTGACCATGTGGAGCCTGCGTGGGATCTCTCTCTCACCCTCGCTCTCTGCCCCTCCCCCGCTTGTGCTTGCTGTTGAACTCTCTCTTTCTCAAAATGAATAAAAGTAAATAAGTAAATAAGAAGAAATGCATCTTGTAAGGGTGAAGGGATGATGCATGAATGATCATCGAATGGAATCAAGAGTTAGAGGTCTATGTCTTGGTACATATTGTTGAATAAATCCTTTTCACGCGGGTGGGAGGGAAAGGAAGAAGGCAGGGAAGAGAAAGAGGAAGGAAGGAAGAATAGAAAGGAAGGAGGGAGGGAGGAGTTTCAGAGGCTTAGAGCCAGATATGAACATCGTGAAGGGGCCTATGAGACCCCACCCTCCACCAGTCACTCCCTTTTGCATCACACTCCACATCAGCCACCTTTCAGCTCCAGCTCTCTGCAAAAGCTGTTTTCTTAGCTGGGAAGGATCTCTTATTAATGACCCTGCCTACTGAACTCCTGAGACTCTTACATCTCAGCTAAGAATTTGCTTCCTCGGGGAAGCCTCACAGACATTTCCATCACATTATATGTATATATAACTATATAGCTGTCATGTCACTTGGCATCATTTCCCCCTTGTGTCATTAATTACTGGATGGATAACGCATCTCAGCAGAACGGATCCTTCTCGTCCATATGCCCAGGGTCCATCACAGGCCCTGGCACATAGTAAGTGCTCAATAAATACAGGCTGAATGACACAGACATGGCACCCGGCCCAACTCAAACCTTAGAACTAATGTTTCTCTGGGCAGTCAGGGTTCCAGGAACTATCACCCCCACACACACACACTGTTCCCACCCCCATAACACCCCACACTAACCAAATGGTAAAATGTACCCAAAATCTGAGGAAAGCCTTGGACAAGCCATCTTAGAATAGTAACAGCTTCTGTCCCAGCCAGCACTGTCACAGGCAGCTTAATTATGGTAATTAGAACCCACATTAAAACATGATTATAACATAAAATTGGAATTAGCCGTATTACACATCCAAATTTTTCGGTATGCTTATTGATTTTCCTCCCCTGTTAATCAGAGAGCTACAGTAAATTCAGATAGATCTGGTATAATTAAAACTGAGCCTGTGACTGCTAGTGAAAATTCTAATTAGCATCTGTCTTTTGTTAAGGACAGTGAGGTGGAGATGTATATTTTTATGGGAAAGGTAATCAGGGCACTCATGTTTCTTTTCTGGATCCTAGGTGGGGCAGGCCACATAATTCTCATTCCTTCTTCAGGACTGTTTCAGAAAAAAAAATGCAAATAGTGAAGACATCTATGAAATGCCTAAACAAGAAGTGGTTGGTTTAATGAAAAACTAGTCAAACTTGGTGGTGGGAGGCATACAGATAAAACCACCAACTGAGCTGAATCACCATCTTTTCTATATGGGGAGTGATTTTGAAATTAGGCAAACTTGAGCTCACATCTTAATTCTGCTGATTACTATCTGTGCGATCTTGAACAAATTTTGTTTTGCCTCTCTGAACCTCAGTTTCCTCATTTGTGAAATGGGGATAATGGTAGAGCCTATCTCATAGGGTGATGGGAGGATTAAAGAGATTACACATTTTTCAACATGAAGTAATTTTTCAATAAGTGTGAGTTGTGATCATCATCAACATCACCACCACCATCATCACCCATCATCACCGTCATCATCACCCATCATCTTCATCATCATCACCACCATCATCATCATCATCACCATCATCATCACCACCATCATCAACACCACCACCACCATCATCACCCATCATCTTCATCATCATCACCACCATCACCATCACCATCATCACCCATCATCTTCATCATCATCACCACCACCATCATCATCATCACCATCATCATCATCACCACCATCATCACCATCACCATCACCATCATCACCACCATCAGCATCACCACCACCACATCATCATCACCATCATCACCAACATCAGCATTATCATCATCATCACCATCATCATCACAACCATCATCATCACCACCACCACCATCACCATCATCACCATCACCATCATCACCATCATCACCACCATCAGCATCACCACCAACACATCATCATCACCATCATCACCACCATCAGCATTATCATCATCATCACCATCATCATCACCACCACCACCATCACCATCATCACCATCACCATCATCATCACCATCGTCTTTATTGACATTAACACCATAGTTATCATTAGCATCCAAGATTTGTAATGCATTCCATGGCCCTGGTAAGCTTTCTGGTATAGTGAAAACACCACGGCTTTGGATTCTGGTAGCCCTCCAACCATGCCACTCATAAGATATACAACCTCAGACAAGCCATTATATCCTTCTCAGTTTGTTTCCTTATTTGCAAAATGAATACGATTTCCAAGGGGATATTGGGGATGGGATAAGGGCACAGAGCTAGTCATTTGAGCAATGTTAATTCTCCATCTCTAATATCCAGTCCTGTCTCTTGGACAGACTGCTTTGGGGATAGTATATCTCAGGCATGTAGAGAACATAAAATGAAGGATCTCCATGTTTCTAGTCACCAGCCTTCAGCCTTCACTCAGAGGATGTTTTGTGCTGCCTCCTACAAGGCCATGTTCCACTGTCATGACCTTAGCTGCTGGGAAGTGTTTCTGCCATCTATATGTATGGAAGACACCGTAGAGCTTATCAACTATCCCATGTGTTTACCTGCATTTCCAAGCCTCCTTTGCAGTTAATGCACGTGACTCCTTCTGGCCAATAGACTGTGAGCGGAAATACGTCACTTCCACTTGCCAGGAAACCACAGACAGAGATAGCAAAGCCTAAAGACGGAAGTGGCCTAGATCGTCAGGCCACTACAGGGAGGACAGTGGTCCTGGAGAGCAACTGCATCTGCACAGGGCTTGTATAAGCGAAGAATAAACAGCTGTTGCACAAAGCCGCCGAGGTTTTGAAGGTTTTTTGTTACAGCAGGTGTAGTATAACCTGTGCCGATGAGTACGGTAATTGGTCTCTACAATCAAGTCTCTTTTTGGTGTGTGCCTCTTGCTCCAAATACACGAATGGCCTGTTGGCTTTCGGCCATTCCCAAACTGATGAACTTTCTTCCAGAGCACATTTTGGGTGTAGACTGGAGGGGAATCGGAACTTCTGAGTTCAAAGATTTGCCAAGGTGCTCATGCCCCTCTATGTGATGTGCATCCGGTCCCTCACTGTTCAGATGGTGCAGGTGGCTGCAGGAGAAACACAGAAAACCCAAAACATGAGGCCCCTCGCATGGCTCACTCACAACCACGTAGCCCCCTGTACATACTGGGGTGCCCCATGGAATTGATATGTCAACTATCACGGTATCTATTGTTTTCCCCCAATAAGAATCCACACCCATCTTTATTTTGGTATCAGAACTTCAGTTTTGATTTGAGAACCATTCACTGGATGCAGCCTGGTGAGCTTGTCAACCAAAAGGCTTTTCCCTCCTCTACCCGAGTGGTAAGCACGTGACCCAGCCTATAGTTTTTGTACCCACCCTGGTATGGCTGCACCATACCAGGTGCAGCCCCTTGAAGGGACTGGGGATGGTCCCTGCTTCCTAGATCCTCAGCGCTCCAATGGTCCAGCTCTTTGTTGGTCTGTGAGATATTCCTGTCCTTCTAACAAAGCCTTCCCACCTTTTCCTGGCTGAAGGTAGGCAGCATCAGCCCCTTTTCACCAAAGAGTCCTGAGTAATACATAGTAATGAATTCCACCCAATATTGACAAAGCCCCTGTCATGTGTTCGGTACCATACTGGACCCTATTGCCCTGTCATTCAAAGTTTGGGACACATTTTATGTTTGACCTATTAAGAAAACATAACCCAGACAGTAAGCAAAATGTGGACTTATTCATTCAACAAAGGTACTGTGTTGATTATGGGCAAACACATATCTAGGTGCTAGGGATACAGGAGTGAACAAAACAGACCCAAATCCCCACCCTCTGACATTTCAGTTGGAGGAATCAGAGGAAAATAACACATAAATGAAAACACAAAGTACTCGGATGCTCAGAGATGCTGTGGAGAGAAATGAAAACAGGACAGGCGGGCGGGAGCGCATGGTGGTAGGTGGGGAGAGGCAGGATAAAGAGGGGTTGCAATTTTAAACCCATTAGTCAGGGAAGACTTCACTGAGGTTTGTGCAAAACCTGGAAACTAGAATTGTGTGCGCTCTTGTTCTTGTTCCCAAATTCCATTTTGCAGGTGACTTGGTTTATAGGGCTGTTGTGGGGACAGGACCTGACACTTAAAAAGTAGATAATAAATGCCAGCTGGACACAAGTACAAAGAAGGCATTTGGATGCCAGGTCAGCTCTGAGGGTGTGGGGAGCACAGACACTCACCCTCCCATCCTGAACCATCACCCTGAAGCATCCCAACCTGAACCATCACCCTGGGGCTGCTGACAAAGCCCCTCCTCCTTCAGGCCCTGGAAACCACTGAAGCTTTGGCTCCTTAGGATGGTTTGCAACCACCGGACCCCCATCCCTCAGCTGCTGGCTGGTCCTGCTGCACCTGTCAGTCACTGCTCTGGAAGAGCTTGGGGGTGCAGGGAGGAAATAGGGCACAGAGAGGGGGGAAAATAAATGCACAAGCCCAGCCTGAGGCAGATGGCTTTTGTCCCCATGGGGAGGGTGCTTCTAACATCTCCCATTCCTCCCTGCTGCCCCACTTCCCTACATCTGACAAATGCTCCAGGGCATGGGCTCTGGATAGAGGTGGATCTGGCTTCAAATCCTGCCTGGACATATGAGTACAGGCAATCTCCCCACCCTATGAACCTCAATTTGATAATGCCAACTTCCTAGGTCAAGGTTAGGGTTATGATGTGATACACAGAAAACACCTAGCCGTGTGCCAAACGTGTTGTGAATGGATCTTGATTCACTCCTGGCTCCAAATCCTTGGACTCAGCCTCTATAGGACACCCTGGTCCCACCCACTGTGTGGTTAGGGCTCTGCATGGAGACGTTGAGCCCAAGGGCTCTTGGCCCCAGCTCCACATTAGGGTCACCTGGGGAACTTTAAAGAAAACCTATGCCCGGGCTCACTCCCAGAGAGTGTGATATAATTAACTTGGATTGTATCCTGGGCGTAGGAATTTCTATAAGCTTCCAGGTAATTCCAAGGTGTAGCCAAGGTTGAGAAGCACTGCTTTGGCCCAGGGCTTTGATGTAAGCCCCCTACACTTATTCCCAAAGTATGGGATATACTTAGACACCATGCCCTTAGGCACCTTCTCAGATCATCTGATTTTTATTTTTCTAATTGGGGTCAAGAATTTGTAGAGCATCAACCATGTTCCTGGCACAGTGTTAGACACTGAGTAAAGTACCGTGCCTGCCCTCAGGTAGCTTGGTGTCTGGATGACGGTACCATGGAGAGATGCCGGGCTTGAAGGCGACTCTGAAAGCAGGGAGGAACGGAATCTTACCCAGATTGGGGGAATGGGTGAAAGGAGGGGGTTGCCATGTCACAACAAAACTTCACCTTGAAAAAATGAGTAGCAATGGCCTGGTAGAGATGTGGGAGGAAGAAATGTAGCCCAGCTAAACCGGAGCAGCATGAGCAAAAACATGTGGAGGTGTGAAAAATCAAGGAGTGTGTTGGCGGGGGGGGGGGGGGGTACAGTACAAGGAGGGAGATTACCTCCAGCTAGGTCTATATGACGGGTGGAAGCCAGATAGCAGAATCCTTCACATTACAGGCACTGGGGAGCCATGGGAGGCTGTAGGTTACAAGGCAGCCTTTATTCTGTGCATAAGCATTCAGGGTACAGCTGCAATTGAGCGCTGGTGGGGGTTGGGGGGGGGCAGTGCGACATCCAGAGAAGGAAAAGCCTTTGTTTGGCAATTCTCTCCCAAGCAACTTTATTTCATTCCCTTCCATCATGTAGGAACTCAGAAGTTATCAAGAGAACATCACTGCCATGGTAACGGTAAGAGAAACAAACAATGCATGCATTGTATAAAATTGTCCATAAAGGCTGTTTATTTTTCATACCATTATTTTAATAGGCGGGGATGGCAGTGATGGGATGGAGAACAGCAGGCTATAATGGTGCCGTTAACGCTGCCTTTTCTCCAAACGACTCGAAATGCTCACAGACATTCAGACATTGGCACTTAGATCATGTCTCCGGCTGGGAACTCCCGCTGGTTTAGAGTCTCGCTGCTGGGAAGCATCACCTGTTCCCGGATCCGAAAGGCAGTGTGGCTCAACGGTTATAAACTTGAACTGGAGGTCAGATCGTCCTAGGTTCGAGCCGGCGCTTCCTGCCTGGTGGCTGATGGGCAAACTTCAGCACCCCTCTGAGCCTCTCTTTACTCAACTGCAAAGTGGAGATTCATTCATTTACTCATTCAATATTAAGATTTCATCGAAAATCTCCCTACTTTGTGTTGAAAAAGGTTCTTGCGTTCACGGAGTTTAGAATCTGGTGGGAGAACACACCTGTAAGCACATCAGTAAGTCAGAAAGATGGTTTTAGATAGTGATACTTGTTAAGGAGAATTTAAAACTGAGGAAGTGCTTTCTGAAGAGGTGCCATTCTAGCTGACCACAGAAAAATGATAAAGAGCCAGCTGTGTACCTATCAGGAGGAAAAGCCTTCCGGGCAGGTGGACAGCCAGAGCAAAAGCCTGAGAGGCACATCTGGGTTAGGAATGTTTAGAGATGGGGGGGCCCTATAGGCTAGGGTAGGAGTTTGACTTATAATAAGATGGCCTCCTACAGGTGGCTGTAGGGATTAAATGAGATATCAAATGGTCAACTCGAAGCAGCTGCTTTAAACATTTATTTATTTTGAGAGAGAGACACAAACAGACAGAGTGTGAGCAGGGGAGGCTCAGAGAGAGAGGGAGACACAGATTCTGAAGCAGGCTCCAGGCGCCGAGCTGTCAGCACAGGGCCCGACACGGGGCTCGGACCCATGGACCGTGAGATTGTGACCCGAGCCAGAGTCAGGCACTCAAGCAGTTGAGCCACCCAGGTGCCCCAGCAGCTGCTGTAAAACATCAGCTTTTACTCTCGCAGGGAGGGCTGCCGTAGAACCCATCATCTCTTGAGTGTGGAAGCTGACACCATTGTTAAAAAGAAATGGGAGTCACTCAGGCCTTGTCCATGGGCTTAATAGGCTAATTTCAGTTGGCCACTCCCCTAGATGTAGTCAGGAACTTTCTAGGCAGTACCTCAAGGTAATCTGCCACTGAGCCTCCATCACCCAAAGGAAGATGAGGTCATCTGCAGGACGAGTCCCTGAAGATTCCCCCTAAGAGATAGTGACCTTGGCTGCAACAATCCTTTCTCTTCTTTTGCCAATAACTTCCCCACCCCCACCCTCCTTCCTATAGAAAGAAACCTATTCTGTACAACTCCTCATCCGAGCTCTCTTCTACTTGGATGATGGGATGCTGTCTGATTCAGGAAATGCTTACTGGTTAAATCTTCAAAGGTACTCAGTTAAACCTTGTTTTTAACACCATGGGATGGATGAATTTCTGAACTGGGAAGTTTTGAGAGATCACTTTTCCTAATTATTTTCCTTTTGCATATGGGTGAAGTAAGGATCAGAGAAGAAAAGAGACTGACAGACCTCACACAGGAGGCAGTAGGGAGGCCTCCAGGCACTACACTTCACACCCACTGTTCCTTGGGCTCCTGAACTCAAGTCCATCCGTGATCTCCAAGGGAAAACTTCTTGGCCTCCATTCCTGCCAATGTTGGGTGTTGATTTCTTCTGGAGAACAGTGTGGGGTGATGGAAAAACTTAGACCCTGTGAGGCTCTCCTCTTCTCCCCGCATCCTCCTCTGTCTTCCTGGAGACAAAGCCTGAGCTTTGACCAAGAAGCCGGGAAGAAGCTGAATCCCTCATGGGCTCAGGAGTTTTATTTCTTCTGTGCCCTTAACCCCAGCTGGGCTTTCTTCTGCGTCATAATAAATAGACGTACTAAACCCTGCTGGAGAAGAACTTTCTGTGGCATTGGGCCCATGTTGCTTCCTGAAATCTATGTGATACAGTAAAACTACTCCCTTTTTAGGATGAGCACTTAGTTCAGCACTGAACCTGTATCCTCTCTCTTACCTTTGCAAAAACCCTAGGAAGTCATCGCTGCTATCTCTCACTTCATACGGACAGGAAAACTGAGGTTTGAAGGTCACACTTGGAGGAGGAAATTCAGGCATGTCGGACCCCAATTAAACCTGCTGATTCCACAGGACACAGGTGCTCTTGGGGTCACCGAACACAAAAGTCTTAGGATGGTCCATAGGTGTGTGCCTCTTTGCAGAGGGAGGCTGCTCTTCATGGTCTGAAAAATGTACGCATTACAGTTTATAATGCCAGCAGAATATATAAATATACGCAGTATCTTTAATTGATTTTTCCCCTCGCCTTTGAGGCCCAAAAGCATAAACCCAGGGAAGTCTTCGGGCTAGGTTCGCGGGAACTTGACTGTGGGGTCTTATCAGATCCTCTATGTTTGTCCTTCCCTGTTAGCCTCCTTCACATCTCCAAAGTACACTGGCTTTCCTTCTCATCTGGCCAGACAAGCCGCTAGAGAATGCAAATCCAGTTTGCAGGCTCGCTTTGTATTCTGTAAACTTTCAGTCTGAAATAAAGGCATTGTCTCCCTGTCGGATCTCTGCTGTGCACAGGCATTCCTCAAGAGCCAGGGCAGGTTGTATAGACAGATCAAGCATTTCCAAGGAAACCAAAGAGGCCCAACTGCTTCTTTCTAGGTAGTGTGGACACACGGGATGAGGGTGGGTGTGTCACAGTCGGTCACTCCCTTGTTAGCATCTGGCCAGCATGATGCAATGGCCACATCCCTTTGGCACAGGGCTACACCAGGCTCATGGGAAAGTTAGGAAGACCGGGTTCAAATCACAGGAAGAGAACCTGGTTGGATGCTCTGCCTTCCCCCATTACTCAAAAACAACTTGCCTCCTTTACTCTCAAATCATCCCATTTTATCTTCCTCATAGAACCTGGAGTTCTCTGAAATTGTTAATTATTAAAGGATTTACCATCCATCTCCCACCTGTACCAGGTAAGCTCCGGAAAGCTTCGAATTGTTAATTGCTGCAACCTCAGTGTCTGGCACATAGTAGATGTTCAAGAAATATTTTTTGAAAGGATGGGTGGGTGGATGGATGGATGGATGGATAGACGGATGGATGGAGAGTTTACTACATGCCATGTGTACTATCTTAGGTGTTTTCGAATAATCATCTCATTTAATCTAAGTCACAGCTTGTCATTGAAACAGTTTCAGAGAAGTTAAGTCAGTTGTTCAAGGTCACACAGCTGTTAGTAAGAGAGAAACCATTCAAATTCAGGTCTCTCAGGTTTCAAAGCCTGCTTTCACCACTCAGCTATACTGTCTCCCCTGGCATAGAACATCAGTCCTGGAAAGGATTTGGCACTCATGTGCCAGTCTAGTGAAATTTCCAGGCTTCACTAGACTCTCAGTTCTGAAGAGCAAAGGTCAGAGTCTTCTGCACCCACAGCACCTACTACAGAGTTTGGCACCTACTAGCTACTCAATAAATAGAAGATACTCAAAGAGTATTTGTAGATAGATGGATGAGTGAGGGCATGGTTGAGTGGATAGATGGATGGATGGACGGATGGACGGATGGACGGATGGACGGACGGACGGACGGACGGATGGACGGATGGATGGATGGATGGAGAGATGGACGGATGGATGGATAGACGGATGGACGGATGGATGGATAGATGGACAGATGGATGGATGGAGGGATGGATGGATGGATGGATGGATGGATGGATGGAGAGATGGACGGGTGGATGGATAGACAGATGGACGGACGGATGGACAGATGGACGGATGGATGGATGGAGGGATGGATGGATGGATGGGTCACTGGATGGATAGATAGATGGATGGACAGATGGATGGATGGATGGATGGGTCAGTGGATGGATGGATCCATGGATGGAACGACGGATGGATGGATCCACGGACGTAACGACGGATGGATGGATGGATGGATGGATGGATGGATGGATGGATGGACGGATGGACGGATGGATGGATGGAGGGATGGATGGATGGATGGATGGGTCAGTGGATGGATAGAGAGATGGATGGACAGATGGATGGACGGATGGATGGAGGGATGGATGGATGGATGGATGGGTCACTGGATGGATAGATAGATGGATGGACAGATGGATGGATGGATGGATGGGTCAGTGGATGGATGGATCCATGGATGGAACGACGGATGGATGGATCCATGGACGGAACGATGGATGGATGGATGGATGGACGGATGGATGGAGGGATGGATGGACGGATGGACAGATGGACAGATGGACGGATGGACGGATGGATGGACGGACGGACGGACGAACGGATGGACGGATGGACGGATGGATGGATGGATGGACGGATGGATGGATGGAGGGATGGATGGATGGATGGATGGATGGGTCAGTGGATGGATAGAGAGATGGATGGACAGATGGATGGATGGATGGATGGATGGATGGATGGATCAGTGGATGGATGGATCCATGGATGGAACGATGGATGGATGGATGGATGGACGGATGGATGGACGGACGGACGGACGAACGGATGGACGGATGGACGGATGGATGGATGGATGGACGGATGGATGGATGGAGGGATGGATGGATGGATGGATGGATGGGTCACTGGATGGATAGATAGATGGATGGACAGGACAGATGGATGGATGGAGGGATGGGTCAGTGGATGGATGGATCCATGGATGGAAGGATGGATGGATGGACGGATAGATGAATAGCAAAACAGTCCCAGAGAGGCTGATGATTCACCTAAGATTACACAGCAAGTCAGCAGAGGAGGGATCAGATTGAGGACTCTAACCCACTTCTCTCTCACACACACAACACCAAAGCTCTGAGAATGAAACAGTGTTTTCCTTACAGTCTGAACAGAGCTCAATTATTTAGTGCATCAGCTCATGGGAACTTCTCTCTAACCCCATAAAATAAGTGTTATTGTATCCCCTCATGTCACAGGGATATTATATCCATTTGTATCAATCACCCCACACTATAAGTGTTATTTTTATCTCTTCTCCTCAGAAGAGGAAAACAAGGCTCAGAAAGGTTAAATAACTTGCCCTTCTTACCCAGCAAAAGAGGTGAGGCCAGGATCTTACCTTTTGTCTCCTGACCAATTTTAAGTGTATAAGAGCTGATTTATCTAATGGCAACATACAGATTTGTGGGCACACATCTCTACACGGAAGCTAGATTCTCCCCCTGGGCAGCTGTGGGTGGCAGAGAACCCACCGACACCAGAATGGATGGACACGCAAGGTGTCCTGTGGTCACAGAACACAAGCCTGACAAAAGGTAGACCAACTGTATGATTTTGAGCAAGTTACTATCTCCCTGAGCCTCAGTCTCCTCATCTGTAATATGGGTATCAAAATTGCCACAGCAGATGTTTTCATCCACAAGCCGCTCTGGTCCCAGAATGCTATTCCCATCATGGTATTTCTTCTTGGAGGGGGGGAGGGGAATCTTAAAGACAGAGAGAGAGAAAGAGAAAGAGGGAGAGAGAGAGACTTCCCACCATCATAATCTCAGATTGCAAGGTCCTATTCTGTTAGGACTTTACTCCATGCCATGTTTCAGCAGGCAAGCAGAATGAGGAAATCCCTGTCTGTGTTATTCAATGGGTTAATGATTTACGATATCACTTCTTCTGTGTAAGATACCTGCATGCAACTAATGACCTTCTCAACACCCAATGTCTTTATCAAAAGAAGTAACCCCTGATGGTGGACTTTTAGTCATTGTGGCCCGTGGTAACGAGGGGGTACCAAAGCACCAGGGGACATCTACTGAACCATAGCATGGAGACAGCCATCAAACTCCTGAGGTGGGAGGAGTGCCAGCTCTGGACTCAGACCTGGCCTTGAATCTACCTTGTCCCATCGCTTCCTGGCCACGTGACCTCAGGTGGGTTGTGACCTTCTCTAGGACTCAGGTGCTTATCTGTCAAATGGAGACAAGCACGTCTCACTGTGAAGGATCATTACGAAATTGAAATGAGCAACGCTGCACACTGTGGTATAGTACCTGGCAAGCAGGAGATGCTTATAAACACTGGTTTCTTGCCTCCAAGTGTGGAGCTGGCCTATCTCTTTGTTTCTCTCTTCCTCAGTTTCTCCTGTTCTGTTTTCCTCAGCTGCCTTCTTTATGTTTCCCTTCAAGGAATATTATTGGACGCTTACTGCATGCTAGCACTGTGCAGGCCCTAAGTGTTTGGTGACGGGTAAGACAGGCAAGGCCACTCCTTACAGGGCTTTATGTCTAATATGGCAAAGCAATGGGGGGAGGGGGCTTCATCTTCCCCAAGGAAGAAGTCAGCTCTCATACACCCCCTGCCTCTTTATAAAAACCACCAGTAAATGCCAGAAATGGAAACTTCCTTGTGCCAAGGATCAGGTTTCACGGGGGACTCTGTCCGCCAAGCCTGATGCAGATCTGGATCTGCAGTGAGTACCCAGTAAAAAGCACTGAATGAATGAACGAAAGGGGAAGCTTTGGGTGTGGGGGGTCTTTTGATCCCCTAGACCAGAGTGCTTCCTCTCCCCTGCAGTCCTCTCCGACCCTGTGCTGGCCTCCCCCACCCATTCTTTATAGGGACTCCCAGCCACCACTCAGCTAAAGACATATTCCTCCCGCTGCCTGCAACCTTCTCTCCATCTGCTCCCTCTGCCTGCTCAGGCTGCAATGTGGAGATAGTGTGGCAAGGTGGTGTGGGGGGAGGGCGAGAGAGGGCTTCTAAATTGGGGTGAGAGGCCGGAGAAGCTGGCTGGGCCGCAAAGGTAGCCCACACAGTCTGTCTTGAGCCTCTGGGAGTGCCTACAAGCCTGTGCCTCCATCTAGCCCTTGGCCAACGCCTGTCCCTAAGCATCCGCCTGTCTCCCTCCTCTGCTGTCCCCCACCACCTCTATTCGTGGACAAAAGACAAGATGCTGAGAGTCAGGGCTGGGCAAGAGCACAGCGTGGAGGGTGGGCCCCGAACTCCAGCTCAGATAGGGGAAGGGCCCGTATACAGCAGAGCTAAGGGCCTGAGCTGAGAGGAAGCCCTGGCTAGCTCTGGCTCCCTGTTGACAATGGGGATGTGGACGATGGAACTCACATTAAAACAGATCAGTTTTAATTTATAGTCCCTGGTGAGGCTTCACAGGCGTAGGAACCCCCGCCCCCAACGCCAAGTATTGGATACACAATTTCGTGGCCATTTATGTTGTTCTAGGGAGATTAACAACTCTCATCAGATCCACAGAGTGGGACACTTTCTAGGTTACGGGACTCGCTTTGGAAACAAGGGAGGCTGGCAGGGCAGAGGGCTGGTTGGGGCCCAGAGGAGCCTGTGAGAGGCTGCGATGCGGCTGGGAGATCTGGGACTGGGGTCATTCCGGGAGGCTGAGCCATGGAAAGCTCTAGGCTGCTCGCAGGCTGAAGGCTGCGCTCGGTTTTGAGGCCTTCATCTCCCCGTCTGGAAAATGGTCAGGACGCTCTCCGGCCTCGCCTGGCCCGCGCTGGGCTGCCGCGAGCATCCGCTGGGAGGAAAGGCTCGGCCCACAGGACGCCAGGGGAATTGGCTTTAAACTTTGCGGGGCCGACGGCCGGCGGCTGGAGGCGGAGGCTGGCCCCGGGGCGCGGCGGCCCCTCTCCCTGCTGCCCGCCCGCCCCCTCCCTCCCTCCCTCCTCGCACTCGCTCGGCACAGACTCGGCCCCAGCCCCCTCCCTCCTCCCGCTCGCTCCCCGCTCGTTCACTCGCTCGCCGGCTCCTCCTCACTCGCCCGCCCGCGCCCGGCGCAGCTCGGCCAGAGCGATCGCGGGGCTGAGCGCGCGTCCGCCCGGGGGGCTCCGGCGGCTGCCCGGGCCCGCGGACCCCTGCCTCGCAGCGCCTGCCCTGCGCGCTCGCCGCCTCCCCGCTTCCAGGCTCCCGCGCCCGTCCGCCTGTCCGCAGCCCGCGGCCCCGCGCCCCCCGCAGCCACGATGCCCGCGGCCCGGCCGCCCGCCGCGGGACTCGGCGGGACCTCGCTGCTCCTCGCCCTGCTTCTGGGGAGCCCCGCGGCAGCTCTGGCGGGAGGTAAGCGCCCGGAGGGGCGGGGCGGGGGAGGGGGCAAAGTTGCGGCGTGTGCGGGGCGGCGGGGGGTCGTGGCCCACCCGGGCGACTCAAGCACCGCCCGCTGGGATGGGGAGCGGGGGCGGCCACCCAAATTCGGGTCTAGGAACCGCGTCCCCTCGGCCCGGGCTGCTGGGAGTGTGGAGGCGGGGATGTGTCTGAAGGACTCCGGCGCTTCCCGGCTGCGGGCTCCCTTTCGGTCTTCCCGGCTGTGGGGCTGACTCCCTTTTGCAGCCCCAGAGAATCTCCTTGGAGTGGGGTCGCCTCCAAACCCCAGATGCCCGGAGCACTCTGCAACGCACCCGGGGCTGAGAGCCAGATAATTCTCACCCTTTCGGGGAGAGGACGAGAAAAGGTGGGGTGGGGGGGGAGGGGGCAGCTGACCCGCCCTGCAACTGAGGACTAGACTCGAACAGTGCGTCTGGAGGGGCGGGGGGGTGCGTCCTAATGCCGAGCCCTCCCACTCTAGGACCCTTTTGGTTCAGGCTGCCTTGCGGGACTGGGTCCCTGGACCGATCCCAGCCAAGTGTCTGGCAGCCGAACTTGGGTGTGGCTTTCGCCTGGAGGCCGGTGGAGGGCCCTCAGGGTTCTCAGAACTTGCGGGGGAGGAAGAGATAGCAGGTCACAGTCGGGAACCTGAGCGGACACTCCCCTCCCCCACCCCCAACAGCCTAGCGTCTCTTAACACTGTTATGAATTGGAGGGGTGGGTACTAGTTTCGCCCACCACGTGCTTGCCGGTTGGGAAGGTGGGGGGGGGGGGTCCAAGTTTAGGGGAGGATCGCTGCTCCTCCTTCCCAGACCCGGAGCCGCACCCTCTTCTCCACCCCGCTGAAGTCCCCCAGGAAAAGTTGTGTGTTGGGGGGTTGGGCGCTTCATTCACACAGAGCCAAGCGGGAGAGCTTTGAGGATTTAATCAGTTCGGTAGGAGACCCAAAAGTGGAGGGTAGCATTGGTAGGTAGACCACCGGACCTAGCCTTTTGAAAGGTCCAACTCCGGCTCCCAGAAACTCACGTGGGAAAAAGCAGGCAGTTGCAGGGTCTGCCCAGACTGAAGACTGTCGGGGGCGCACACCCACCCCACCTGGGTCCTCATTTCTGTTTGGATGGTCTTGACCCGGAGTTGGGGCCCAGGCGGTGCCCTTTCACCCTGGGGCGTTCTGGACCCCTGGCGTGCACACCTGCTTTCAGCACCAAAGGCCGCGGACAGCTCTCAGCTCCGTGGGCCCTAGTTCCGGGTCCCATTCCTTTCAACTCTTACCCACAGCCTGGAGTGCCCTCCTCAGCATAAATCAGGCATTTTATCCCCACCCCCCTTCTTTTTAAATGTGGAGCCCCGGAGTGCACAGCGAAGGAAATAATTCATCACCTTTTGTTTAACAAAGCATATCATTAAAGAACCCCCCTTTTATGAAGCAATAATATTCACAATTTACACCAGTCTGGACAATTTCTCTGGGAAAGATGGGGGAAGAGAATCGGTTTAAATAAATCATTTCCACCACAACATACTCTTCCTTAATTAGCTGTCTTTCCACAATGGCTTGGTGGCCTTGAACAGAGTCCACATCTCCCTCTCTCATTCCCCCCCCCCTTTTGAATCTGTGTTGTGACTAACACACAGAAAGAACCCAAAGCTACCCAGTGTCTTGCTGGCTTTTCTAAAGTGATTCTACCTCTGAGGACCACACTCCAATACACCACCCTCCAGGAAAAATGCCTTAATGGCAACTCTTGAATTGTCATCCAAGACAAGGATTTCATATCCTGCTTCTTTCACTGGCTTCAAATACAAAATGTGCGTGTGTTAATTTTTAAGACATTTCATATTATTTTCCCAACTGTTCAACACTATAGCTAGCCAGCATATATTTTTAATTAACTTCAGGTCACCGCCAAATTAAAGTCAACTGATGCACTACTTCGGAAGGCTCATTAATAACTGAGCTTCTGACTCTTAGACTCTTAAGTCTTAAGGAAAGAGTGAGGATAGCCAATGAACACTGCCAATTCTGATGGTGCTTTTGGAAACAATTGACCTTCCACAATAAATTCTATTTTTAACATGGAGCCCAACTTCCCACTAATGTCGGAAGGAGAGCCGAACATCTAATACCTTGTTGCAAACTAGTCCTCTTTGCCTGTGGAGTTGAGGGGGGTTTGTAAATACTTGAAAGGGACTTGTTGCTACATTCTTATGCAGGTCACGTGATTCTCTGGGCCATTTTGCTGTAAGGCATGAATAAGTATAAAGTATAACTTGTTTTTGAAGAGGCTTCTTATTGTCTAAAATATGCACATGGGGAATAATTGTAGCTGCGTGCTAAGACTGCAGAGCGTGAGTGTAATTTCTTTTCTTTTTCTCTTGAATTAATAAAGCAAATTCAATATTGCTCAATAAGACTCAAATTTGCTGCCTCCTCTAGTCTCTAATGTGCGTTGTTGTTAAATTCACTTAACAACTATTTTCATTATGGATTGCCATTCTTTTCCACGGAGTTTTGGCTGCTTCTGCTAGGGGCCACCTTATCTAAGCTTGAGGGATTCTTCTTGTGTTCGCAAGGTTTCATTAGACATTCGTACCATAATGTTATAGTCAGTCCTCCCTTTTCCAAGACAGAAGGATGTTTCCTGATCAGAGTGGCTTGTTTTGTGGTTTTGCTCACAAGTACATTCCGGCTATTCACAAAGCTATTCCAAAGGGCTCAATTTACTGGTCCCCGTTTGGTCCAGTGGTGTGCTTCAGACCTCCACTAGGGGCGCTCAAAGCTGTAGTTGGTGACCTAGGGCAGTTCTGACCTTTGTAACCAGCAGGTGCGTGCAATACCAAAGGTCGGCAGGGCAGAGCGGAGCTCTAAAGATGGTCTCGCCACCGCCTCCACCCCACCCCCCCCTCCTTTGCTGCTTCCTACAATTGATTCCTATTTCTCAGAGAGAAAGTATTGATTGACACTTGACATGCAGTGGAAACAGAGGAAGGAAAGAATGCAAAGGCAGGAGAATGCTCCAAGAAAAGCAACCTCAGAATGCAGAGTCCTGCTGTCCTTTTCTCTACCAGCTTGTGGTTTCCTTCATGGAGCCAAATTGCAAAACACCAAAGAGGCCATGACAAGGCCATGGGGGGTTCTGGGGAGTATGAGCTGGGCACTGGTATTAGATTTATAGGGTTCTGGAAAAAAGATATGCTGGCCTCTAAAACCTGGGTCCAGGTCCAGGTCCAGGTCCGGTGTTCATGAATGTGCGACCTTCCATAGCACTGTCTTCTCTGAGCATCCATTTTACCATCTGTGGAATGGGGGCAGGGCTGCAGGATTGATGGTCCTGGTCTGGAAGGATGTTTGCAATGATTCCGTAACACTTCCTTGTTAAAGCACCTGGCACGTAGTAGGTGCTCAAGTAACATTTCCTCTGTTTTTCTCCTGCTTTTCAAAAAGCAAATTGCCCCTATTAGTAGGCACCAAGGGAGCGAATCCCTGAAGTTGGTGAAGCAGATGTTGGCATAAATATCTGGGTGACTGAGGCCCAAGTAAAAAGGGCGGATGTGGGAGATGGTGCCGGCATCCTTCCTTCCCAAGGCCTCCTACTGTAAATCTTTGAACCCCAATATTACCATCAGGAAGCAGAGTCCGTGGCACCAGACATGTAGAATGGCAGTCTAACGGTTGGAAAGGAGATACAAGGAGAGAATCTTCTGGAAAAGACATTTACTTGTTCATTCATTTAACATTTACTGAGCACTTCCTATGCATGTGGCAGGCCCCCCGTAGGGTGCAGGAGAGACAGAGTAATATGTTGGGGTCCCTGTCCCAGTAATGACCGCTTAGCAAGAGAGATCAGAAGTAACCCACTGGCATCCATGCCCTGTGATCTGCGCCTCGGGAGGGGGCACATCAGAGTGCTGTGGGATCTCACGGGCGAGTGTGGTACACTCTCGCCTGGTGGGCTTCCCTGAGCAGGTAGCGTTTGAGCTGGCCCCGGAGGGATGTGACAGGTGCCAGCAGACAGGGCCGATTGTTCTCCGGTGGGATAGTAAAAGACTGTGAAGAAAGCTTCACTTTCGGAGCACATCACGCACGCACGGGAAAAACCAGAGGGAAGTGAGTGAGTGGGAGGGGCAGGCAGGTGGGCACACAGCCTGACACCTTTCTAAAAGAAATCGTCAGACCTGCGCCTCCTCCGTGCTCTCCCCGGGACGTCGTGGGGTCAGCGCATGAAGCCTGGAACAAAGGCCTGTGAGGCGCTGTGTTCGCTGTTGTCCGCTAGAGGTTAGCAAGCCTCTCTGAAGACAGCGGGTCCCAGTAGCCCAGTAGAGCCGCCCCAGCACTGGGTAAACACTGCCTCACTAGATTTGCATATTTGCATAATCCTCTGGTTATTGTGGCTCCTTGGAAGCAGCCTTTTGGTGTCGGGTGAAGGGAGGGGGTGAGGAGAGAAGGGGCTGGTTCTAGGGGAGGGTACAGTGATGATGAGTCAGGTGGAGGTCAGTGGACATGCCTGATGTCATTTACAACATGGCTGGAGCCATGTCTTAACAATGAAAACAGTATTCACTGAGTGTTGATTTGGTTCCAAGCCCCGTGATAAGTGATTTATGTAGGTTGGTTCAGAGAAGCCTCACGACAGCCCCAATAGATGCAGTTATCATACCCATTTTATAGATTGGGAAGTGGAGGCACAGAGAGGTTAAGCTGTGTGTCGAGAGTCAACAAGCCAAGAAGTGGTTGTAGTCTTGCATCATTTTCTTTCAATTTTTTTAAATGTTAATTTATTTTGATAGAGAGAGACAGTGCGAGGGTGGGGGACGGGCAGAGAGAGAGCGGAAGAGAGACAATCCCAAGCAGGCTCACACCGTCAGCACAGAGCCCAACGTGGGGCTCGAACTCACAAACCATGAGATCATGACCTGAGCCGAAATCAAGAGTCGGATGCTTAACCGACTGAGCCACCCGGCGCCCCTGGCATCAATTTTTTAACACCATGCCTCGCCATTGCCTCGTATTCCGCATTCCCCACGCTCGTGTGCAGATTTCGCTGATGTATGACAGGGGCCAATAAATATTTGTCAGATGCATGTTGGAGGCGTATCCTCTGCCCACCACTGTTCCTGGTACAGGGTAAGCACTCAAGTAAAACTAGTCAAATTGAAGGGAGTCATAAAGCGAAACAGGTTACAATGTATGTGTGGGCAATTCGTTCATAACCATCGTCTCCACTGATTACTGAATATACATCAGGCACTTGCATAGGTTGTTTTATTTAATCTTCCCAATTTCTGTCCATTTTAGTGATGAGGAAACCAAGGCTTAGGAAGCTATTAGTTCAGGAAGCTCAAGGTCATCAGCTAGGAAGTGGCAGAGGTAAGATTTGAATCCAGATACTGTGATTACTGAGCATATGAGCTTGAGTGTCGGGCACAGCGCCTTCCAAGCTGGGTCCTGCTGTGTTTCCCAATGAAATGTGTGTACAAGGTGACTTCACTGTTAGTGTGCCATCGGGCTGGGTGGGTCTGAACCCCAGGTCATCAAACTCCAAAACCTGCCGGGATAGTGACCAAAATGGACTAGGATTTTCCTAAGCCCCTAACATCTCTGAGACAAAGGAAGGAAGGGAGGAGAGAGGGGAGGAGGGAAGGAGGAAGAAAGGAAAGCAGGATAGAAAGAAGGAAGGGAAGAAGGAAGGGAGGGAGGGGAAGGGGAAGAGGAAGAGAAAAAAGGAAAAAGAAAGAGAGAGCTTAAAGATTATTCTTCTCAACCAAGAAGACTTCACAAAAGAAGGTGAGCAATACAGCTCCTTCGTTGGTTGGCTTTGGAATTCTGGCTGTTTGTAATTTCCCCTGTTCCCAAACCACCCCACCGTTAATGGAGAACCCAGAGTATAGAAAATGGGTTTCTGTAAGCTCCTAAATTCAGGAACCTAAACTTAATCATCTTTTGGCTGCGAGTCTCAGTTTTCCCATCTGTAAAACGGATCACAATAACCACAGCTACATATGCAAACCTGGCCTCACAGGGCTGGGATGAGACATGGGAGTTAAGGGCTTTATGCATACCAGGAAGTTAAGCTTCAGGGCGGTGGGTGCTGGCATGGAAGGCCCAAGCCTCCAAGCACCCCCATGCGTGTTTTGTCCTGGGCTGGTTATGAAAGAATGACAAAAGAGTGGCACTGCAGTTTGCCATTCAGTGTGGGTCCACTCTGGGCTAGAGGACTGGCCATGTGCTTACCCTATATATTCACTCCTTTGGTCCTGCCCCAACCCTATCAGGTGACGTTACTAAGTAGGTATTACAGGTAAGGAAACGGAGTCTTGGGAAGGTACAGCCCTTGCTCAAGGTGTTATGAACAATGAAGGTTACAGTCAGGGCTCAAACCCAGGTTCATTCTAGATGCTAGGGTATGAGGTATCACCTAGCAATGGCCAAATGGAGAGACGATGCAAGCCCAGAAATTAGGGCAGTTTGCACTGGACGCCAGGTGGGGAGATGCTTCCTCATCCAGTGGCAAATGCCACATGTCTCAAGTCAGCTCTCCAAGAGGAGAAACAGTTCATCCCAACCTTCCATACTCCCTCTGATGCTCCTGGTCGAAGCATCTTTCTTGTCTCACTCATGCAGTTCCTTCAAGCTGGACTGTCCCCCTAGGAGCCTGCATAGCTGAAGATTAAATTCCCAGCTGGCTGATTTTAGCAGCATGACCTTGAGCTATGCATGTCAGCGCTCTGAACCTAGTTTGGCCTAATACATAAAATCAGGGTCCTGTCTCCCTTGCAGGATGGTTACAAATAGTCAAAATGGGTAGCTATGTATAGCCCGTAGCAAGTACTCAATAAAATTTCCCATTGTTGCTACCAATATTCACCTGGTGAACTTCTACTCATCCTTCAAAACCCAGTCCCTAATTGCCTTTGCCTGTCTCCTGTCTGTGCCAGTTATGAATCACCCTCTGCTCCCCCATCCCATTTTATCCCTCTATTATAGATAACTCATACACTCATGATGCATGAGTTACCACTTAACATGCCTCCCTCAAAAACATCAACCGAAGCTTACTCATCCATATGACTCTTAGCCTGTCTGTAACCCAGCATAAGGCTCAACCCATTTGTAAAGCTACACTACACTGCCTTTCATCTCAATATTAGTGGCAGGGAGGTAGAAGCAATCTGAAGATCTGCATGTGATTCCTCACCCTTTCTCCTATATCCGTGTGGCCGTGGACAGCTGGTCAGGAGACTTGATTCCTCATCAGAAAACCGGAAATAGCAGTAGTGTCCTACCTCAGGGAATTGCTGTGAGGAAGATCAGTGAGCCGATGGATGTGAAATCGCCAAAGAAGTCTACAAAAAAGAAGATGAGGAAGACGAATTCGATGAGGGAGGAAAGAGACACACTTTGTGAAAAACAACCACCGCGACCGACCTTTGTGCAAACACACAGCCACAAGATGGGCCATTCGGTGGGTCCCCGCTGAAGCCGTGTTTCCTTCCAAGGGGCGTATTGGCTGCAATTACTTACCCTGTGGCTTAGCTCATTTCGGGACAGAGACTTTCTGGGCACGACACTGGGTGTTGTGGAGTCTGCCTTCTCTTGGGTCCCCTGGCAGCAGCAAAGACAGCAAATGCCCAGCTGAAAACTAGCAAAGTGAATGAAAACCTGTGCTTTAGAGTCAGAACAGCCTGAGTTTCAGGCTGTTGCTTTCCATTAGGTGTGTGACCCTGGACAAGCAGCCGGGTCGCCCAGAGCCATCGTTGGACCACACGTAGGGGTGCCGGTCTACGCTCTCGCATTCTCCAGAGATGGTGTGATGAATGGGGACTGGGAATTGACATGCTCTGCAGAAAAAGTTAACAAGGCACCCCCTTCCTGGGCTCTGTCATATTAAATCAGATTGTAGCAGATTTCAGGCTCTCGACCTGCCTCGATCTGTTCCCTGATAGATTCATTTTACTGAGGAAAGAGACCCAAAGACAAGAAGGGACTTAACTTGCTCAAGGTCCCACTGCAAGTGAGCGGCAGAGCCAGGACTCAAACCTCTGACTCCTGTTTTCTGACTTCCTTTCTGAAATGACGTTTCCCCTCCTTTAAGAACAGTGGGATGTTCTCTCCTAGTGTGTGTGCTGAGAGCCAAGCAGAGGTGGCAAGGGGAGCCTTAAAGTCTCTGTCTCCATTAAACCAATGGCATCCATTACCCAAATCGGATATTTACATCATGTGTCCGTGGCAGACTGACTGCATAAAAGAAACGTTAGCAGAAACTGAAATCAGGCCGTGGCTCCCTCCCATGCTGACTTGGCATCTGAAGCTTTGAGGCACTAGCAGACCAGCTCACACCTGGGAATGGTGCCATCCGAGCAGATGGCTTGAGTCAAGCAAGCAAGAGTAAATCGTGGAAGCTCAGGGAGGCTCAGGTCCCAGGCCAGGTGCCCCCCTCCCCTGCTGGTCTTCCATGCTCTCACCATGGGTCGTAGGGAGTGGCTCATTGAGAAATCCAGTGGGGGTGGTGGGGGGTGTGGAGAGCCAGGGAAGAGTTGATTGAGGCATGGATGATGTGGTCAGGGCCAGCCTTGGGCAAGTAGCTGGACACTAAGGGATGATCTAAAGGCTGGAAGTTAGAGTAAGATGGGTGGATACAGTCCAATACATGGAGCCCGGAGCTTAGGACAAGTCCTGTAGGGCAGAGGGGTGAGTATGAACCAATGGGTGATGGTTTCCTTGTCTGGTCTCATCCATTTCCAGTTTGGGTGTAGGCACATGCCAAGCTCAGTGTCATGAGTTAGTGAGTTGGGATGCCGAAATGGGGCATTGACTCAGGACCAAGAGCCCAGCAAGGCAGTATAGTGTGGTAAAGAGCACTTATTCTGAAGTGACAGATATTGGCTCCAACCTAATTGTGTGATCTTAGACAAGTCACTTAACCCAGATGATTGGGGTTGGGAGGGGGGAGTGATAACAATTATAGTAATGATTTGTTGAATCTTAGCTGATTCCCAGATTCTCACATCAGTGCTGGCTTCCAAGAGAGGAACCATTATTTCTTTTGGCTGTGCAGATCAAAGGCTCATTCAGGGTAGACAAGAATAAGAAGGCATGCCCTAAGGGTACCCCAAATACTGAGCCAAGAATACTCCAGGGATGGGCTCCTTTCTCCATTTCTCTCTTCCACGGCATCTGCTTCTGTCTACATAGGTTGCTTCTGGCTGTCTCTCTATCGCCTACCTCCTTCTGCTCACTCACAGCAATCTTTCTCATCACCTCTCCTTACACATGGGCTATAATGGCTTCTCCGGGTCAAACTCTACATGTACACCATCTTATATGGTAGCCACTGGCCACACGTGGCTATTTGGTTTCAAATTTGAATTAATTAAAATTTAATTTAATTAGAATTGGAGTTCCTCAGTCCCACTAACCACATTTCAAGTACACGTTGGTCATGGGTGGCTAGTGGCTGCCATATTGGAGAACGTAGACAGAGAACATTCCCATTGTGGTAGAAAGTTCTACTGGACAGTCTTGCTCTAGATCATGGCAGTCCAGACATACCATCTGACACTCAGCTTCTTCATGTTTCCCTGTTCAGATTCTTGAGGAGTATGGCTTGTCCGGCTCGGACAATAGATTGGCTGTTGAGTTCAATCCAGTCGTCTGTGGCTGGTGGGGTGAGTTTGCCATGGGGTGTAACACAGGGCTCATCAGGTATGTATTTGGGTAGAGCAATCACCACTAGTGACATTTCATGCTCTTGCTCTGCTGGTCTTTCTCAACCCTTCTAATTGCCAGGATGTGGCTCTGGAAACTCTTTGGCCAGTACATCCATATTTATATAGCTGTGGCCTCACTGATAAACATATCTAAGAGCTGGGGAAGATCACACTGTGTCTGCTGACTCGTCTCCCTCACTGGGCAGTGAGGTCCTTGGGGTCCAGAGTTGTCTCTTATTGTCTCTGTATTCTTAGCTGTTTTGTTGAAGGGATGAATGAATGGATGAATGAATGAATGAGTGAATGAACGAATGAAAGGAATTCATTCTTTGGCCATGAATGACCCCAATTTGGGAGGCATAGGGCACAAAAGCATTTGCAGAAAATGCCCTTCCCACCATTTGGGTAAACTCAAGAAAAGAATTTGAGATGGGCATTTATGAGAGGGGTCCTCATAAACTGTTACAATTGGGCGTTTCAAAGGGTCCATTCTCTGCAAATCAGGCTGGGGTGGAAAGTGAAGAGAAGCTTCAAGATAGGGCCCCAGGAGCCTGCCCCCTCCTTGTGAAAATGTTCATCTGGAATGAGAACAATGCAGTTAGGAGCAATGGTGGAGGTGAGTGGGGAAACAGAATGCGTTTTTTCCCAAACATGTGGTTCTATGCATGGTTTTAGTAATGCAGCTGTTATATAACGTTGTGATTTCTTCAAAGCTTTAATATTATGGAGACAGAGGGAGGAGGTGTTTAATGTTTAAAAGAATGTACTCAGAGTACACTTTCTGGGAGTGGTGGACTCAACAGTGGCCTAGGCCAGAGACGGGTCGGAACTTGGATCCCAGCCCTGGTGTTTCTGTGCTGTGTGACCCTGGAGAAAATGGTCTAATCAACTCAGCCTCAGTTTCCATCTGCAAAGCAGGAATATGATGCTTCCTCTGCCTCCCCCATAGGGTGGATTGTGAGATTGCAATGCCTATGTCACCTCCCTGCTCATCTCCAGCAGTGTCTGTGAATGGTCCCCCAGCCCCTGGAGTTGAGCAGTGTACAACCTATGCAGCAGTATGTGGCAGCCCTGGATGTGGAAGTGCACCACTAAAGTGTAAAGTCATTACAGCAAAAGGAGAGGGACAGAGCTCTCCTGACTCCTCATTCTCTACAGGCTTCTGATCAGACCTCTTCCTCCATGGCCCCTGTAAGGCAGGTTTACCAAGTTGTAAAGCTAATTTGGGGCCAACCACCTTGGAAATTAATGCAAACTGTGTGGAATCAGTCCTAGCCCTACTTTTCCAGGGCTTCAGGAAGGGAAATTTGCCTAATTTATGGCATTAATAAAAAATGATGTGCTCGGGCTAATTTGCATACTTTTACTTCAATCAGGGTTAAAAGCCACACTTTGTTGTTGTTTCTAAAGAAAGCCTCAGACTTCTCTTGTTATTCCAAAGGTGTAAACTTAGGCAAGTTACTTAACTTTCCAGGCCTCAGTCTCCTCAGCTGTGAAATGACAATGATCCATGGACCCACATCACTGGATGTCGTGAGGACCCGAGGGTTGTGAATGGGTAGAATAGTGGTTGGTGCCCGCTAGGAGTCCAATACTTACAATAGCATAGATAATATCAGATCATACTTATGGTATCATCATCATCATTCATTCATTCATTCAACATGTATCTTGTCCTACAATTGGTGTCGCGGAGGAGTCAGAAGCATGCGGTGTCACAGTGTGCCAACCTGTGGAGTTGTTGCAAGCCCAGCACCGGGACTCGTGTTGGAGCAGAGCAGGTGTCCAGCCACGGGATGCACGGACAAATGGATTACAATGATCATCAATCACTGTACCACAGATGCAAGAGTTTGAAAGCCTTTCTCCCTGCTTCTAGACAACAAGGCCCTCCAAAGCAGGGGCCGTGTCGCATTTCCCCACCTCCCAGCGGTACATCTCCCACAAAACAGAAGCTCAGTAAATACAGAGCTGCGGAATGAATGGATGTTGAGGTGTAATCATTCTTAATTAGCGTGTGGGAAGTGCATATTATCAGCATGCATGCTAACGCATAGATGTCCTCCTCCCAGACTCAGAACACCTCATGTCGGTGTCCCCAACATCTAGCTCAAAGGGCACAATGGGCAGTGAGCAGGTGCTCATTGGGCATGTGGCAGTGGCCAAGAGGTCACAAGTTAGGGTAATAGAAGCCTGAGTCTGGATCACTAATGAGCCATATAACCCTCAGCAAGTTGTTTGTGCTTTCTGGGAATAGTAGAGGCAGAGGAAATAACTGTACCTTTTTCATCTAGTTGATGAGACACACACAAAAAATTAGGAAAATTTCCATCAAGAGCTGAGCACAGTGCCTGACAGAAATTGAATACTCAGTATAGATACTGCTATGAGTAAGTGAATGAGCACTGTTCTCAAGAGTCTTTTTTTAAGTGTTTATTAATTTTGAGAGAGAGAGCACAAGTGGGAGAGGGGCAGAGAGTAAAAGGGAGACACAGAATCTGAAGCAGGCCCCAGGTTCTGAGCTATCAACACAGAACCTGACACGGGGCTTGAACCCACACCCTGTGAGATCATGACCTGAGCTGAAGTCAGAGCCCAACTGACTGAGCCACCCAGGTGCCCCTCAAGAGTCTTAATAGAGAAAGAGAGACTTGATGGGTCATTCTCAGCTGGAACAGAATTTGCAAATGCAAACCCCAGAGATAAGACGTTCTGTAGGAATTCAGGCAGGAACATTGATTTTAGAGCAACCACATCTAGACTCTGCTTCCCAATTTAAGGCATTTTATTATCTTGGTTAATAAAATCAAGTTTCTAAGCAGAAAGCAGGGGTCCGGATGGGTCAACCCATCACTCACTGAATGTGAGTGTTTGATCACCAAGGTTCATCTCAGATCAGCCACAAAACCCCAAAGAACCACATGGGCATAGGCTTCTGTCAGAGGCTTCCAGAAGGCAGTGTCTGGGTCTGTCTTGTCTCTCCACCATGCCTCCACTCTCCCTGTTTCCAAAGAAAGTAGGTCCCCGGAAAGGCCGAGAAGGAAACAAATTCCCATAATACACTAGAATCCCGTGGCTTTGTTTATAGAATCCTGCTTAATTACTAGCAGAACCTTCGAGGGTGACTATTAGAGCCATTTGATTATAGACAAGGAAGCTGGGTCTCAGATGGCTAAGCGCTGGTGGATTAGGGTTCATTCAGGCTCTTTTTCTTCCTTCAAGACCCTCTATTCTGTAGCAAGCACTCCATAGGTGCTAGAGATACAGAAATGAATAAGGCGTAGCCTTGCCCTCAGAGACCCTAACATGTAATCATTCTTCAAACTCAGGTATGACTCACGTGTGCAAGTGTTTTTCTCTCTTCTCCCCTCTCTCGTGCTGGCCTGTTGACTTGCAGGCACGGAGTGGCTGCCTTCGAGGCACCGGGGCTGGGATTTCCCAGTGCATTCCCAGGCCACTAGTCCTGGTAGGTATCTACGTGTAGCGAGGTGGTTTGGTCTCATCCAAGCATCTCTAGGAAAACAAAAAAATTTTTTTAGTTGGCGCCCTTCAATGGGCCAAATAAATCTATCACTTGAAGAGAACCTTCTGTAACCATCCTAGACTTTGCAGGAACAGAGGCCAGAGGCGAGAACTCCAGCGAAGTGTTACTGACTTCACTTATGGCAACAGTAGGCTGGCTTTTTGTTCTCTTGCACATGTAGGAAAATACATTCTGAGCTGAGTTGCCAGAGATGTAGCAAGCGTGTGAGTGTGTGTATGCGCGTAAATAATATGCCCATTATTTCCTTAACGCATAGACTTGGACAATCAGTTAATGAGGTTTGGCCGAAAACAAATGAATTCCTTCAGGTCCTGGGGTAGTTTTATTCTCAGTAGTAATAAAAATAGTCATTTATTCTCTGCATGTGGCAGAGTAGATACCCGTTGTTGGATTAGATTGTCACAAACAATTTTGAGGGGCTACTGATACAGAAAATTAGTCCTACTTTCCAGACGAAGAAACTGAGGGTCAGAAAGACTCCGTGATGGAATGATTCCTTGGCCTTTGTGTTTCCTGACCTCGATGTTTTTGAAGACTACAGGCCCATTGTCTTGTAGAATGGCCCTCAATTTGGGCATATGCGCTGAGTTCTTACAAAATGGCACCATGTTGTCCGTATCGGTCTGTAACTTGACTTGCTCCTTCTTGGTCCCAAATTCCAAGTTAGGCTGGCTTGGCTCCCTTTCTTCCTCCCCAGCCTCTAATACCAAGGATTGTACTCCGTTCTGGGATCTCTTCCCAGGCGCCTCCCCTCCACCCTCCTCTCCCTTGGCCATGCCTCCACAGCCCCAGGCTGGCACCCCTGTCCTGGTAACCTGCCTTCCCTATTCTTAGTTTTGCTTATACCTCTGTTTCCCCCCACTAGGCTGTGGGAAATTCAGGGCCTGATTCACCGATTCAACCATGAACAGCAAATATTTAACGTCTGTCCTGTACAGGCTCTGTTCCAGGCGCTGGAACAAAAAAAAAAAAAGCCACAGGGCCAACCTTCAAGGAGCTTATGCTCTCTGTGATCTTTCATTTATTCACTGACTCAACACGTTCATTCATTCATTTATTCAGTGAATATGCGTTAATAGTCCTTTGCTCGGCTGTGTCACCTGTGTAGTGATCATTCAGTATTGACATAATGGGGTTAAATGATGGCCCACCTCTCAATGAGAGAGACGGGGATTGGCATATTCATCTGTGATAGTACCCACGATAGAAAGCTTCCAGACGACTTCAGACATTCTCACGGGCACTGTGTACTTGAAGGGGTTAAAAAGAAAGCCACGAACTCTGAGAGCATGAGCTGAATCGGAATCCCTCGCGCTGCCCATGGGGGCTCAGCCAAAGCCAGTCACCTCCGCCTGACCTGATACGACCCCTTGGCCTGGACCAGCAGAAAGACCACCTGACCAAGAGTGGGAGATCTGTGTTCTGTACAACTACCAAAGATGTGCTGTGCAGCCTTGGGCTCATCTCTGTCCCTCTCTGGGCTCAGTTTCTCCATTTCTAGATTTAGTGATCTGGGCTTTATCAGGAGTTTCCAAAACATGACCTGAAAGCCCATGGCAAGCTGTTAAGACCCAGATACTCGAGCTGCAGCCTTGCCTATTGCCTAGGAAGCCCCACACACTGTCTCCTCTAGAGGTTTCTGAGGCATCAGTAACTGTGCCTGAATTATTGGACCTCTAAGCCATGACCGTTTATGATTCCTTTGTTGATGATGATGACCCTTACCATTTATATGCCAGGCGCACACTGAGCCCCTTCCTCACCTTCCCTCATATAAGCCACAGAACAGTCGAGCTCTGTAAATACGTTACCCCATTTCACAGCAGTAGCCACTGAGGCTTGGAAAGATCAACTTGCATAAGGTCACACAGCTGGTAAGAGCCAGAGCTGGGATTTATATCCATGTCTGAGGGACTGGGAAAGAATTCACTGCCTCTCTGTAGTTTGGATGGGGGATGGGAGTTACTTTTAGCCCCCCACCCCCCACCCTGTGTTCCTTCCCACAGACGATCCTGATGCCCTGATATCCTCTCTTCCCTAAAAACCTAGTTAACTCCTTTAATGAGCCAGATAAATGTGCCCGGTAAAGTGCGTGATCGATCACACCCAACTTCCCATGAACCAGGCACGGGCTTGCCAGGCGCTGGGACGGCCTCCCTGACATGAATTATTGCAACCATCAGCCTTCTTTCCTGCTTCTGCACTTGTGGGGGACAGGCTGAGCCAGGGATGCGTTAGCATGCAGGATTCAACCCTCGGCTTGGCTGTGCACGGGCCGCCAGAATTCGGGACATTGGAAGAACTAACAGAAAGCTGTTGTGGCCCAAGCATCAAGAGCGGGGAAGGCATCAGGCAAAAGGAAGGGAAGAGGTGGGTGGAGCAGATCCCTTAGGGCAAGGGGGCTGCTAAGAGGTGGTCAGGGGTTTATTCCCTCGCTCTTAGAAGCTCACTGTAAGCAGGGGTGTGGCCTGTGCAGGTTTGATAAAGCCTCTGGGAAGTGGAGGGGGTTAGTTATGAGACCTTTGCAGACAGGGTTTGGGGGAGTAATCCCACCCGTCACTCCTCCTCATGAGTCAGATTCACCCATCCCCAGCCTCCCAGCTAAAGTCTGGAACTATGTGAGTTCCACTCCTGAGACCGTCTGTCTCCAACCACAGTAGAAGGGAGGCCGAGGCTCTAAGCCTGCTGGGAAGTTTGCAGGGGTCCCAGCCCTTGACCCCTTAAAGACTGTGTTTAAAACCTCAACTCCTCCACAGACTCGCCCCTTCAGACCTGGCCTGGTGCTTTGAAAGGCTTTCTTTGTCCTCCCCATGGTGGTTGGGACACAGGGGGAAAAAAAGCAGCAGAGAGGAGAGGAAAAGAATATAAATTCGGACTAAGATGATTAAATCCAGCCTCTCCCCTCCTCCCAAACCCTGATCAGACTGTACAAAAGGATCTCATATATATTATCACTGACTCCTGGTTTAATGTAGGCCCGACATTGCTGGGTAAATTAAACGACATTTATAATATAGCTTAACTATAAAAATGTGCTTGGGGCAGAAATTAGACATACCAGGCCTTTTCCAGCAAAAGACATTTTTACAAATGCATGAGCACCTGAACCAATTTGGAGGCCCTGTCATTTTGATTTAGAGCCGGGGAAGTGGGGCTGATCCCTAAAGAGGAGAAACAATTATCCGGGTGAGAGAAGATTTGAGAATTCTTTTTCTTATCACTAACCTGCCTTGCACTCAAAAGCATCAGGTAGAAAAGAGGGTTGACTCATGAGTGAAAGCTGGGACCCTTTTCCACCTGCTTAACCCACAAATCCCTTATGACTTCTACATGCTCTCTCTTCCATGGAGCTCTCCCTGCCCCTCTAAGCTGGGTTAGGAACATCTCACTGGAGCACCCACCTCCATTTTGTTTCAGTTAGCTACTGCCGCATGACAAAAGACCCCCAAAATTTAGTGGCTTCAGGTAACGACCATCTATTTATTATCTCCTGCAATTCTGTAGTTTGACTAGGCTCAGCTTAGTGATTCTTCTGGTGCACACGGTGTTGGACAGAGCCACAGTCATCAGGTGGCTTGACTGGGCTAGAAATGCCAAGAGGCTCAGCTACATGTCTGATGGCTGGAGCTGCTTAGCACGCAAGCAGCTCAGTTTCCTCTCACGTGGCCTCTAGTGACTTGGGCTTCTCCCAGCATGACAGCTGGATTCTAAGAGGGAGTGTTCGAAGAGCAAGGGCAAGAGGTGAAGATCTCTTAAGGGGCAGCTTCGGAAGTTGTGCGTTGCAACTTCCAGTCAAAACACGTCACGGGGCCGGCTCAGATTCAAAGGGAGGGGAAATAGACCCCATTATAGATGTGAATGGCCGAGACTTGGCAGCCATCTTTAACCTACCTCTCTGGTAGTTATTCCTAATATAGAATTCACTGTGCTGTTACCAAGGTTTAGGTCTGTGTCTCCTTGTACAAAGGGACGCTTGTCTACTTCATTTAAGGTACAGAGGAGCTGCTATTGATTCAAGTTTGATAGAGCAGCCACGGTTCTGGGTGTTCATTTCAAGTGTGGTCACTCCTAACCCAGGAGATTATTGTGAAATATTGCAGGAACCTAAGGACCAATATTACATTCATTTATAGCAGTAGTCATAATGATGGCTAATCGTAATAAGTATTAACAATAGTATAATTCTTACTGCCCTAGTAGTAATAACTATAATACTGCCTTGTACTTAAGCAGCATTTAGCCACTTAAAAAGCACTTTTATTTCCATTGCCTTACTACTCTGTCCAACAACCTTGTGAAATTCCCCAAGAGGACTCTTATTAGAATCCATAGTTTATAAATGAGGAAACTGAGCCTGAGAAGGGATGAAAAATTTGTCATTAAATTAATCATCATGGATATAATGTATCAAGGACCCAGTAAGGGCTGGTCATCATATCAACAGTTTAATTTCCTTCTCAGAGCGATATCATGAGGTAGATACTGCTGTGCCACCATTTTATAGATAAGGTAGTGGACGCTGAGAGAGGTGAAGCGTTTCACTTCTCAGGTTCATGACTGGGATTTACTTCTACATCAGTTCAGCTCCCCAGTTAATGACTGTTTCCCAATGCTGCACGGACTTCCTTCCGGATAGCCATTTTCTAAGTTGCTTTGAGCTGAGAAGGCAGATAACATTTGTGTAAAAGTGGTGTGCAAGATCGGAGTGAAGAACTCTTCTGTGAATACCTACCACCCGTGGGTAGCATTTTTGACTTTGGAAACTTTCATTATTCACCTGTTCTTAGTTCTTGGTAGCTTCTGCATAGCCATGGTGACCAGGTAATAAATTTCCAGAAAAGTGAGTTGTCCTATGTGTAAAGTTACGTGAGTCCATTAAGTCCAGTTCTCCCAGGGATGAAGTCACATTGAGTTGTTAATTAAGCACTTAATGGGATAAAAAATATATATATTTTTTCAGCACCTATGATAAAACTCACCCAGTGGTATTTTTGGAGGAAGTACAACGCACCAGGTACTAAAAAGCGGGATATTGCAGGGTTAAGCATGCTGACTTTTAAGTCAAGCCACCTGGGTTCAAATCTCATCTCTGCCACTTATCAGCTATACAGTCTTGGACAAGTTATTTAATTTCTCTGTGCCTCAGTTTCCTCATCTTTAACAGAGATTTATAATAGTACCTATCTCACAGGGTTGTGGAGAGGATTAAGCAGGCTAATCTGTGTACCATGTAGTCAGACTTGGTACATGTGCTCATCTTTGAATCCATCACTGGGGTTGGAGTGATGTAAGACCTGATTGGCCAGTCCTTGGCTCCCCAACACACGGATTGAGGTGAGGGATGGTGGAAAATCAAAATGCTGTCACCAAGAGAAAATCCAGAAAGAAAGTCCAATATGTGGGGGAACAAAGAGATTCTTTTTTTTCTACCGTGCCTCTATCAATGGCTGAAAGACTCAAGAAGGGACTGAGTATGTTGTCCTCAGCAGGGTCTTACAAGGTGGCTTCAGCCCAGACCCAGCACTGCCATTCACTAGTCTGCTTTCCTCAGGAGATAGCGAGGAAAGTGTGCAGGAAAGATCCTGGGGCTTGGCAAGACTGAGACCTGTCAGTTTCGCAGCAAGCTGTCTTCAGTTGTGAAACACTGTCCTATAAATATGTAGGGTGCCTGAGAAATAGGCATGTGCCAGGTCCATCCGAGAGGCAAACATTTAAGCAACAGCCTCCTGTTTGATGAGAATAAGGAAAATGTGCCATTATCCAAGTCCCTTCCTTTCTGTGACCCTCAGTATTTTCGTCTGTAAAATGAGTAATGTCTTAGATGGTATCTTAATACTCTTTCAGTCCTTGTGCTTAAGGTTTTGTGCCTAAGTTAAAATGGTTTTAATAACAGCTTAAAAGTGACGAGTCAGAGCACATCCACCAACTCACTGAGTGATACTGAGTTAGTACTTCATCTATCCATCTACTTGTCCATCCATCCTCCTGTTCGTCCATCCATCCATCTATCCTTTCCTCCATCCATCCATCCATTCATCTATCTATCCACCTGCCCACCCATCTGTCCATCTACCCACCCATCCCCATCCATCAACCCATACATTTATCCATCCATCCACCTATCTGTTCATCTATCCTTATATACACCTGTCCATCCATCTATACATCCATGCATACATTCATACATACGTACATTCCTTCATCTATCCATCAACCTTTCCATCCATCAGCTCATCCTCTGTAAGGTCACTTTAAGACTTTGGTTTGCCCTAAGCAACCTTATTCTGGAGCCCCAAACTCACATCATATCATACAAATTAAATGCATTTTTACTGACGCATTTTAAAGGAAATATGGAAGTCAGCTTTTGGAATTATTTTGTTACCACGGTAACTGTCTCGATTTACATTTATCTGTAATTTCTTGACAAATCATCAAGAATACTCAGGAATTCTTGTGAAATGAGATTCTAACCCATCAACTCTTTTCAAATATAATGGAACTTTTATGAACACTAAATTTAAAAAATACTAAGGTTGACATGATGGTAAGTTATAGAGCCCATTTAATTTAAGTCTTTATTAATTCTGCTTGTGCCGTTTTCTTTTTCTATTTTGGAGCCAATATATTGTTTTTAGCTTTCAGACATTTTCATGGGCTCTTAAAAAATTTGTCAGCCTCAGGACCTAATGGGTAAAACAGGCCCATTTTCCCAAGTCCTTTACTACTGTTCTTGCAGATCTTGGCTCCTGGTTGAATAAAAGGAAGGAAATCATGCATATGGGCTATCTGGTCAACCCACGCTTGTGCATTAAGGAAACACAACATGAAATACCAAACGTCACACCAAAGAGATTTCTTCACGTCCACCTTCCACCCCTTTAGGCATTCCTGTCCTAAATAGAAACAATAATTCTGGACAGATGATAGAGAAAGATAAAGGCAATTTCAAGCACTCGTCATAAATTGTAATGAGTACCTACTCTAGCAGGGTGCATTTTGATTACTTTTTGAAATGTGAAATAGCAGATTTATCTCCTGTGATCACATCGGGAACATTTTTTCTTCATATAAAAAGAGGTTTCAAGAAATGCTGAAAGGTTTAGGATAATGAAGGCAAATTGCTCTTACAACAGCAGGGGATTGTGAACAGTTTGTGTATCTTTGAACATTGAGGGGGGAAAAATGAGAGAATTCCCCAAGGGAAAAAAAACCCCTCAATTTGTCACAAAAAATCCATGTGAGAAAAACATGGCTCGATGCCTGAGGAATACATATGAACCAGAGCCCTTGGTGAATACCCTAGTCTGTCTCCCTTACTTAAAGATGAAGTGTGTATAATTCAGAGAGGAGAGATAACTTATCTAAGATCACAAAGCAAGTTTGTGTCAAAGCCAACAACTTCATGCTTTTCTTCTATCATAATGCTCCACATTGTCCTACAAGGGTGGAAAATGAGTGAAGGAAAAAGGTACTCTTTATACAATTTGATTTTTTTATTTGACATTATTGAACATTTGGGAGGTGTACAGAAAAAGTTAATTGTCCCATCCCCGCCCTATTGCATCGATAAAGCCTATATTAACAGCCAATGTGGATCTTCTTTCCTTTGTTACAATTTTGAGAAGCAATTTTCTCTTTATGTTTTATATGCTTCTTGAGTCTCTGTGATGTTCAGACTTTCCACTGCATTCAATTGTGTTCAATTCCCTGGAGCTGTTTGGGTCAGATTCTTCTAGGAACAGTTACCATGCTGGAGATCATGGTGCTGTGTGCACCCATGTTGGGCATCTCTTAAGTATCATAAGTATCAGAGACTGTGCCAGATGTTGAAGAAAAGAAATTGTCTAGGACAGACTCCATGCCCCCCAAAGATTCTGAGGTTGATGGGGAGACTGGATGTATAAGCAGACAATTTTGAGAAATAGTGAGGTATCCTGTGATAGGAATAAGTCACAGAAGTCCAAGGATGCATTTGACACAGCCCAGGGTTTAAGGAGGGCTTCCTGGAGGAGGTGATTCCTAAGCTGAGTCCAAAATGATAAATAAAACTTAGTAAAGATGGGAGAGAGAAGGGGATTGCAGGTTCAGAGAAGAGCAGGTCGGGGGGGTTTGGAGGCAAGAACCTTGGGGCTCAAGGCAACCTTAGATGCAGCTAGATCATACTGCCAGAATTCCTATTTCACAGATGGGGAACCAAGGCCTATTTGAGGCTATGGTGCAATTACACAGGCCAGCTTATTCTGTTGTTCTTCTCAGCCTTGACAGAAGAAGCTAATGAACGATATTGTCTAAGAGGATTATCTTGCAGATCTTTCTTGTAAGTAGTGCATCCTGAAACACAGGAGATGTGGATCATATGTGCCCCTGAATCTCTGCCCCAGCCCTGTATTCAGAAAGCCTTCCCTTACACTTACTAGTTGGCAAGATTGGACAGCACGTCAGCTGTCTGTGATGCACGATAACTGCTTTGGCCTGGCCACGCTAATGTAGATATTTGGAATCCACATGTAAATTGAGCAGTAGGCAATGCAGTAGATTCTTAGAAAAGTGTTGGGGGATTCTGGGATAGGGTACTCCTGGTGGTAAAGAGAGTAAAACACAGTTACTAAGAGATTGCACTCTGTGTCTTTACCCACTTCAATTTGTACCCCAGCTCCATCATTTGCAAGCTGCGCATCCTGAGCAACCGACTGTCTCTCAGCCTCCTCGCCTGAAAAACGGGGACAGCAGTAGCTCCCATCTGGAGGGACTTGGTGTGGGTACCAGTGCTTGCAAAGATCTTGACTGAGGCCTTGGTGCAGTCTAAGCACCCAACCAATGATAGCTGTTTGCACTGTCTTATTCTAATCCAAACCAATCTCCAGAATTGCTTAGGGCCAGCTATTTCCACTGACATATTCTTTTTAATAAAGGTTTGTGCTGGGCATAAAGCCACAGGGAGATGCCTTACACTGTAGAGCACCTCACATGTCCTGCAAAGCCTCCCAGGCATGATCAGGGATGACTCAGTGTGGGGAGGTATTTTGGTTCACCCTTTGCTCTGCTCTGGTTGTCCAGATAACTGGACTGTGCCTGATTTTGCAAGACCAGCCAGACTGAGCCCACGGAAGTGCCATCTCAAACTCTCAAGCAGTCTTTGATATGCCTGCTGCCTATGGGAGAACTCTTCCTCATACGCTAAAGCGAGGAGGGGTGAAAAAGTGTTGTAAAACTCTGCCAGTGCCAGGAATCATACAGAGATTGAAAAGCCCGGCTCTGAGAGTCGGAGTAAGCTTAGTTCCCATCTCAGCCCAGCCACTGCCTCGCTGTGTGACCTTTGGTCTTAGAGCTCCTCTCTCGGAACCTCGGCTCACTCATTTCTAAAATGGGAATAGGCCTACCCACCCTGATTGGGTCATTGCAAAGATTAGACGGGATCACTATAGGCTAAGGGTTTGGTACTGCTCTTGGGATGTAGGAAACACTCCAGTAAATTCTAGCTATCTTGTGATGTTGTATTTATTCATTCACTTAGAAAAAAAATATCTGGGGCGCCTGGGTGGCTCAGTTGGTTAAGTGGCCGACTTCGGCTCAGGTCATGATCTCGCGGTCCGTGAGTTCGAGCCCCGCGTCAGGCTCTGTGCTGACAGCTCAGAGCCTGGAGCCTGTTTCAGATTCTGTGTCTCCCTCTCTCTGACCTTCCCCCGTTCATGCTCTGTCTCTCTGTCTCAAAAATAAATAAACGTTAAAAAAAAAAATTAAAAAAAAAAAAAAAGAAAAAAAATATCTAAACATTGCCTATGTGTGCCATGCCCCTGGATAGACACTGGGGATGTAGTTGCAAACAAATAGATGTGGTCTCTGCCCTCGTGAAGCTCAGTCTATCAAAGGAGAAAGACAGTAAGCAAGTTAAAATATATGTATATATGCATATATATGTATATATATGTGTGTGTAATGTATAACATATATATAATGTAAATATATGTGTATATATGCATATATTTATATATGTCTATTTACATATGTATATATGCGTATATATGTGTATATGTATATATATATGTGTATATATGAATATTTATGTATATATGCATATATATGTGTATACTCATATATGCATACATATGTATATACGTGTGCATAATGTATAACATATATATAATGTAAATATATGTGTATACATGCATATATTTATATATGTACTATGTGTAATTATTATATATTATACATTATATACATGTAATATGTATGTATATATGACACACACAGGAAGAGTAATATAATGTACAATGTATAATATATGTATTATATATTACATGTATTATATGTGTCTATATATTATATATTATACATATGTATATATAAAATTACAAATAGGAATAAAAGTTTTGAGAAGGCATCAACCAGCATGCTGGGATCAGGGAATCAGGCAGTCACCTGATTGAAACCTCTTTAAAGAAGTGACTTTTCAACTAAAGTAGATGAGTAGGGGTTTGTCAGGGTAGGAGCAAAGGAAACAGCATGTGCAAAGGCACTGGGGCGGGGGATGAGCTTGTCCTGTTTGAGTCAGAACCAAGTCCACTCTGGCTGAAACTGGTCAATGAGGGAGGGAGGTGTGGTCTGAAATGGAAGGTAGAGAAGTAGCCAGGCTCTGGAACACAGGGTCTTGCGGTGTTTGGAGGCAATCTGAGAATAGCAGGAGAGAAGCCATTGTTAGGCAGAGGAGTCAGTGAATTCCTTTATTGAAATCTCACTTTGGCTACTGGGTAGAGAATGAACTGTCAGGGAAGACCAGCTGGGAAGCTGTTAGAGTCATCCAGTGAGGCAGCGGCAGGTTCAAGGTCTATCTTGAAATCAAAGTCAGTAGTGGTGTTGATGGATAAAAGAGAGAAAACAGAATTAAGGAGGTCCCCTGGGTTACTGCTTGAGTGTCTGGCTGAATCAGGTGGTACCAGCTACTGGGGTGGGAAGGACTTTGTGGAGCTGAACTGAGATTAGCTGTAGGCTCTTGCAATACTAACATTCCATGTATCTATTAGCAGCAACAAAGTGTCTCCAGCATGTGGACGCATCTTCTATATTGATGTCTTTAGATGGGTGCATAGAGATAGCTGCAGGTATAGAGAAACCTCTTTCCACACTAGGGTCTGACTGTGACATCCCTTTATTTTATTTCCTTCAAAGCACTACGACAAACAGAATGATCTTGTTTATTTCTTTTCATAGGTACCATCTATCTCCCCAGTTGGAATGTAAGGTTGGTGAGGGTAGGACAATTGACTATTTTTTTTTTTAGTTTTTAATTTTTTTTAATGTTTATTCATTTTTGAAAGACAGAGACAGAGCAAAAGCAGGGGTGGGGCAGAGAGAAAGGGAGAGACAGAATCTGAAGCAGGCTCCAGGCTCTGAGCTGTCAGCACAGAGCCCGACGTGGGGCTCAAACTCACGAACTGCGAGATCATGACCTGAGCTGAAGTCGGATGCTCAACCGACTGAGCCACCCAGGCGCCCCTGACTATCTTGTTTACTGTCGATCCCCAGTGCCTAATGCTGAGCCTGGCACATAGCAGGTACTCCATATATTCCCGTTGAAAATGGAAGTGTATATGGTGACATGGTATATGTGTATTTTTTTCTAAGTAAGCTCTACGCCCAAGGTGGGGCTCAAACTTGTGACCCAAGATCAAGAGTCGCACTTTCTACCTACTCAGCCAGCCAGGCTCCCTGGTGATGTATGCATTTAACTTCTATTGCTTGCCAAGGGGTTCCGTTTCGTGTCACTTAAGTGGCCAAATGGATTCTCAATAGGTTGTCTCCATGGGTTGGGGAAAGCCTGAGGCTGGTCTTACTAAGCAAGCTACACACGGCTGCATATGCTGTCCTCCTTCCCAGGAGGACAGGATTGCAGTTCTGGTGAGGAGAGAGCCAGAAGGGGTCCTGGTGTAGGAACAAATGAATGTCATGAGCTTTTGGTTATGGAAATGGGGCGGTTGGTGGCCTTCCAGGAAGACTTGACAATGTCAATTGACTGCGGGAAGAGTTAATAACTACTCCCAGCCCAGCCAACTGGGCTCAGTTGCTAAGCAACTGCCTCCCCAGAGTTATATAATATGTAAGAGAAACACTTTTTTTTTTTTTTTGCAAATGGAACACAGGCTTTCTAGGTGACAAGGGCTTTTCACTTGATGTTTCTGATCTCCGGTTGACTTGGGTGAGTTAAACACGAGATGGCCTTGAGGTAGCTTTCAAGCTGCCCTGACCAAAGAGAATGCCTTCATCCAAAAAGGGATGATCTTGGAAAGAAGGATCAAATGGTGATATGTGCACTTCTTTTTCACTCACATGGAATTCCTGGGGAACTCTGTTCCGGTCCAGTCTCCCTCTGTGGATTCTCCCGAGGGTGTTGGTGGTGACATCAGAGTCCCTGAAGATCTGACCAAACCTACAGCTGGATTTGGGCAAAGAGGGGAGAAGCTGCTGGTCTACCCGGGGTTTCTGTAGCTCGTGGAATTATCCATCTCCTTGGTCTTTGAGACGACAAACGTGGATTGAATAAATGGATAAATGACTCATTCAAGAATGAGTGCAGTGCAGTTTCAGAGAAGCAGAGGGGGGTTCAGGGGTGAATCACAGGCTTTGAAGCCAGACAGAACTTAGTTCAATTCTGGGATCCTGATTATTTACCCACTCTGAGCCTCAGTTTCTCATCTGTAAAATGGAAATGATGATGATGATAATGATGATGATGATGATAAAACCAATCCTAAGTGCTTTACAGGGCTGTGGCTAAGATCTAGTGAGAGCATATATACGAAAGTGCTCCAGAAAGCCCATGAATTATGCTGAGCCTGCAACTTAGCTACAGGGGGTTCCTTCGGATGGTCATGGCAGGGGCGCTGATGGCAGGAACACACATGTATACAGAGATGATGGGGGGGCGGGAACAAAATAAATTCAGGAAGGGATCACAAGTTGAGGGCAACTCATCACGAAGGTGTGACTGAATTTGCATGATAAGTGTGTCTGATTTGCCTGATGGGCAAATCAGGAAGTGGTTTATAGAAAGCCCTCCCACTAGATGCCTTGAATGCTGTGCTTCTCAAGTCCTCGAGGAACTGGAAAACTTTAAAATGCAGAGATGCCAAGACTCCATTCCAGACCAGTGGAGCCAGAATCTGCACGGTTTTTTTTTTTGTTTGTTTTTTTTTTTTTTTTTTAGCTTTTTAGCTCCATTCTAGCTCCAAAATCCTACTCTTAACTATCCCAATGTATGGCTTCCCCAGGCGCATTGCAGGTGTGATTTAAGGCACAATGATAATTCCATTGAATCACACATTTCTAGAATCTTATGCTGGGGTAAAGCGAGAGTCACCCTTGCAGGTCGTGTTAGTTATTAGTAATATTGGGTCAATCGCTGCGACAGACAGATCAGAATAGAACTGTGGCGTAACCAAGATGGAAGTCAGTTTCTCTGTCGGTGTGGATAGTCCAGAGCTAACAAGGCAGATCTGGAACCAGCAGGGAACCCAAGCTGCTTCTAACTCATTGCTCTGACATCCTCAATATATGGTTTCCTTCACATCATCCAGGTTGGCTGTTCCAGCTCCAGGCATCATACCCACCTTGCAGCCAACGAGAAAGGAAGAGGTGGTCACTTCTTTCTCAGGGCATTATGGGAGAGTCGTGTCCATCACTTTCCATTGGCCAGAGCATAGCCATGTGGCCACATTCGACTGCAAGAGAGGCTGAGAATTGCAGTAGGTTCTAGGTGGCCATGTCTCCAGCTAAAGTGTGGAGATTTTATTAGGAAAAGAAAGAGGTGGGGGAAATCTCTTGGGGGACAATTTCTAGTCAGCTTCTCAAGTTCTAGGGGCGTTATTCTCATGAATGTGGGGAGGCAGAGGGGTGATCCAAGAGTCACTGGAATGTCATGGCAAGTCTCAGCTACCAAGGACAAGTTAGAGATTGTTGGCTCTGCATAGGCTTTAAAATAAAGCCTGTCTGGCCATTGAAAAAATGAGAAAGTTGGTCTTTTGAGAATAGAAAACATTGGTCCGACTCAATTCCACATTAGCGATGGAGAAAATCGACCCATTGCCAATCACCGACTAACCTTTGGCACCCACGACTGGGATACAGAAATGAAGGCACAGACCCGCACCCAGCTCTCAAGTTGTTACCAGGGCCTTGGTGTTGAGCAAGGACAGTGCATTGCATCTGCCATCTGCCTAGTGTTCCCCTTTTGGGAGAATCTCAAGCCAGCTTTCTCCAGAACAGACAGCCTGGGTTGGGGGGTGGGGGGTGCGGGGGGAAGTCTGGCAAGGGATTTAACTCCTGTCTATTCATCCGAGAGGAAACCCACAGTTGGATGACGTTGGGAGCCACTTTATACAGGATGATAACTTAAGGGAGAGGCAAAAGCAATCTCTTTTAATTACATTGGTTTGATTCCTCTACCTGATGCTTTTGGGGAGAGGTTAATTTAATTGATGCTTTCATATGTGCAGTCTCATTTCCTCCGGTTGTTTCCAAAACATATTTATGTGGCGAAACTTAAGCGAAGAGGGGTACATCCAAGGGCCCGAGGCAGGGATTAATTCCAAACTGTCAGTGTGGCTTTTTAGCAGTTTGGTGAATTCCCTTCTGCTAATTTGTTCTCTCGGCAAATGGGTAAGAGCTCTTTTTTAGCATGCCAAGATTGGAAGCTGCTGGAGCCTCAGCCCCACGGGTCTTTAGACATAACTGAACCAACAACAAAGAGAAGGAAGGGAGCTGGCATCTCCAGAGCACCTCCCACGGCCCGCTGAACCCACCCCTCTTCCGGGGCTAGGGTCCCTGCCAAGCCCTTGACGCGGATGGACCCCTTGAAATTTCCCCCAACAGCCTTCTGAGCTTGGGATTGGTATCACCCTTCCCATTTTACAGATGGCGAGCTGAGACTCCATAGTTAAGTTACTTGGCACAATTACTTAGTAGAAAAAAAAAAAAAAAAGAAAGAAAGAAAGAAAAGAGAAAACCTAAACCCTAGCACCTCTAGGAAGCAGTAGGCTGCGACTGGAACACAGCAGGTTCCCAAGATTTCCTGGCTCCCTCTCCTTCTTTCTCCGTACCTCTTCCTCCTCGTAAGGTATACATTTCCTTTAAACTCCTTTTTTTAGTATTGCAACTTCGGATATGTGTGTGTGCATACATGTGTCTGTATGTGTGTGTGCATCTGTGTGGGCATGCGTGTGGGTGTTGACGTGGATCCGATCCGTCCTTCCAAGAATGTTTTGAGCTCCATGAGCCAGGCTTCGTGGATGCTGGTGGGCACACACAGCCTCTGCCTTCACAGGGCTCGCTGCCTAATGGGAGGAAGGGTCTTCCCTCCTCTTCCGTCCCAACACAGGTCAGTGGTCAGTGTTGTGCAGTCCCTAATAGCCACTGCCTTCCCAGGGTCACCTTCCATGGCCAGGATCTCACCGTGCCTGGACCGCTGCACTCTTCTATTCGAGAAGGGGTGGAGGGAGATGAGGAAGGCACCATGGTGCTATGGGCATAGCGTTGCATTTGGGCTCAGTCCATATGATTTTGAAAGCCAGCTTGGTCCTGCATTCCTGGGTGCCGTCAGCCTTCCCAGCCTCCAGCCAGTTGCTGGATCTGTCATTCTAAAAGACCTCTCTGATCATATCCGTCCCCTGATGAAACAGATTCTATGGCCCTCTCAGGCCTCCAGACAGAGCCCAGCCTTCCCAGCTTCTGTCCTGCGGCCTGGGTAACACATCTTAGCTCAGTTTTACAACCGCTCTCCTTTTGAACCAAAGTGGATGGCTCACTGTCTCCCAAATGCACTCCCCACTTCTCGACCCTCAGCCCAGCCCACCCTCCCCTACCAGCTGCCAGTCGAAACCCCACCTGGAATCCGAGCCCCATCCAAACGATGGCAAGCCCCCTCTGGTCCCAGCAGGTGTGGAGCCGTCCTTGAAGCCCAGGGCTCCTTGCCCCCCACCCCTTTTTTTTTAATACCTCATCTGAGTTTCACTCCATGACAGACTTGTCTTTTCTCCCTGCTGATCTGGAAGCCCTTCCAGAGGCGAGAGCATATTTTATTCAGTCATGAACCTAAACCCCTGGCAGAGTGTCTTACACACAGTAGGCACTCAACACAAGTTAACATGGTAGGTTTCATCGTCTCTGGAGGCATTAGTGGAGCCCCGTGTTTAAACGCACCAGCTGTGGCCCCACTGTGCGTATTTAAAGCCCATTCTGCCACCGTTTGCGACAGCTACCTAAATTTCTCTGAGTCACAGTTTCCTCATCTCGAAAATGGGGATAACGATATATGCCCTGCAGGATTGTTGAAAACAATTAGGTGAGCTAATGCATCCAAGGCATTTTTCACAGGCTTGGCCCAGAGAAGGAGCTCGGTAGATGGTTACTACTGTTATTTCTCCCTTCCTCCTCCTCCTCCTCCTCCTTCCTCTTCTCCTCTTCCTCCTCCTCTTCCTCTCCTCCTCCTCTTCCTCTCCTCCTCCTCTTCCTCTCCTCCTCCTCTTCCTCCTTCCTTCTATTATTTTCTAAAGAAGAGAGAAAAGTTGAGTCCAATCTCCTATCTTTCCTCATACTTGTGTCGATATCCACACACATCCCTTTAAACAAACAGTTAAATCTCTGATTCGTGTACAAGCAGAATCCATTGCTAGATGATCCCACTAAGAGAATGGAAAGGTCACCCCCCCCCCAGCTTCCTCAGCCACAGTGTGGTACAGCTGAGCAGGCACAGAGGTCCTCGTGGGTTTCCATCAATTCACGATGGCACATTCTCCAGTAGACAGTGAAGGAGGTCTGGGCTGTCTCGGGAATGTTCCTAACCTTTGAGATTGATGGATGAGAAGGCCGCCCAGCCTCTCCCCCAAAACTCCCTCGAGGCCACTGTCAGACACAGAATCCTGAGCCGGAGGGACAAGGAGGTGACAGGGGTTAACTCTGATGTTCTTGTGCCAGTAAACAATTCATCAGTTTTATGTCTTACTTTTTTCTGATGAGGTTGGTGGTGGAGGAGAGGGAGAGTCTAATGATGGTGTGGGCGGAAGGGCAGATCTGCTCTTCAATCACAGCCACACAAAAATAGAGCAGACCTTTAGACGAATGATCAGCCCCTAGATGATTTAGATTATTCTCCACCAACTGTGTTACGGAGCCTGCATGCGACACATCATTAATCATCATTAATTAACATTTAATAGAAATAAGGGGAAAAAATGAACACCCGGGCTGCAATAATTTTCCTTAATTGTAATACTTGTACCGCGCTACGTAATCCTCAAGTTTGTAGCGAAGTTTCTTTATGAGCCACTTCTGTGTTTCTATCCCAGCCAGCGGAGGTCGGTTTATCACTACAGCTCCCTCTAGCGGAGCAATTCCTAGAGTTGCCCTGGTCACAAGCGGCTCCAAATCCGAGCCCTGGTGATTGATTTATGAAGAGTCGCGGCGTCGGTGTCCTGATCATCGCTTTAGGACCTATGACACTGTAAGGGAACATAAGCATTTCCCCACGGACGTTTGCTAAAGGAGTAAATGAAGTCACAACTCGCTCTTTCTTCTCTCTGCCCCGCACCTCTGCCTGGATTATTCTTCGCCACCGCGTGTCTTGATCTGCGTGGGCTGTCCTTATCTCTGGCAAGTCTGCCCTGGAACTTTCCAGATTCAACTAGGTGAGACCTGGATGCCCTCCACACTCTGGGATGTTTCCCTTCATTATGCATGAAGCAGCAGTGATCAACGTTAGGTTTGTTGACTCTCATGTCCACCCTTCCCACCAGTACCTGAGCCCCTCAAGGTGAAGGCCGTTACCTGTTCATCTCTTTACCAAGCAGTAGACATCTAGGAGGTGCTGGTACAGCTTCTTGCATGGACGAGTCAAGTCACTTATCTTTGTCCTCTGTCACATCCCTTCCCTCTCTGGGACTAGTTCCCCTAAGTAAAACAAGGCTGTAATAATCACAGGAACATTTACCGAGCACACACACACATAGTACGCCAGGTAGCCATTTTCCATTTCGACCTCAGAGCAACTCTAAGGTATGGACACTTTATCATCCCCGTGCTGTGACATGCAAACAGAGGTTCCCAGAGGTATGGGAACTTGACCAGGGTCCCGCAGCCAGCCAAGATTAGAACCTGGGTATGTTTCACTCAAAGAGCTCGGAACCTGAACCCTCGTGGTGTCCCTCATGCCCCCAAGTGAGGGCAAGATTAAGTCATCTTTAAAAAAATTTTTTTAATTTACATTTATTTATTTTTGAGAGACAGAACGAGACAGAGCATGAGTGGAGGAGGGGCAGACAGACGAGACACAGAATCCAAAGCAGTCTCCGGGCTCTGAGCTGTCAGCACAGAGCCCGACGCGGGGCTTGAACTCACGAGGTGTGAGATCGTGGCCTGAGCCGAAGTCAGACACTTAACCGACTAGCCACCCAGGTGCCCCAAGACTAAGGCATCTTACAGCTCCCTGCATGATGTAGATTCCAGGAGCTGAAGAGGAATAGAAGTGAAGAGACAGAGAAAGAGCATGTAAAATGATATTTCAACTTCTCTTTCTCATTATTTGGCAAGAAGAGTGTTACAGCCAGGCTTTGAATGGAGAAATTAAAACAAAAAAAATCCAAAGCACCTCCCCAAATGTTCCAAATCTTAAGACCTCTTAATTCTAGAACCTACTCTTGACATCTTCCTACTGCACCTTCTGTGGCCTGGGGGGGGTTGCATATTTTCATTCCTATTTCTCATTGTTTTTCCATCTTCAGCATGAAGATTCGATTAGATAAAGTCATTCAACACATATTGATCGAGTATCTGCTATGTGTAGGCACTGCGCAGCAGGACGCAATACAGACATGGTCCCTCTTGACACCTTCAGTCTGCATGGGGAGTCAGCTGTGATATGTACGATCACGAACATAATGTTTTATTTATTTATTTATTTATTTATTTAGAGCATGAGAGGGGGAAGGGCAGAGAGAGAGGGAGACAGAGAGAATCCCAAGCAGGCTCTGCACTGTCCACGCTGAGCCTGACGCGGAGCTCGAACTCACAAACCATAAGATCATGACTTGAGCTGAAGCCAAGAGGCAGACCCTCAACCACCTGAGCCACCCAGGTGCCTGGATCACGTACATAATCTCAGCTACCATTGCGACAAGAACACAGTGCTTGGAAAGAGCAGTACAGAGGGCTCTAAAATCTGTTGTAAGCATTTTACACACGCTAACTACATTAGTGGTCACGTTAAGTTATGAAGTAGATGCTATTTCTGTCATCCCCATTGTACAGATGAGGAAACTGAGGCTCTGAGAGGTTAAGGAGTTTTCCCAACTCCTTACATGGAGTTGGCTGCATGTCACATGGCTGCTAAGTGACATAACCTAAATCTAGGCAGTCTGGCTCCAGAGCCTGTGTTCACCTGGATCTGTTGCTTTGGGGGCATCTAAAACAGGCATCTGATCCATTCTGGGAGTTGGGAAAGGCTTCCTTGGGGAAGCATCTTTCTGCTGGGAGTGGAAGATGCAAACCAGCTTAATAGGTAGAGAGCAGGCAGAAGAACGTTCTGCCAGAGGGAACAGCATAGGAGAAGGCTTCCAGCGGGATGAGACTCAAGTGTGCCAGAGACCGGAGCAGAGATGCTCTAGTGAGCTGTGGCTCCAGGGTCCCGCCTTCTGGATCCATTTCCTGGGTCTTCCGATAGCATTCTCAACAAGCTTCACACACACAAAAAAAATCCTTGCTGTGGTTCTCTGCACTGACCCTGCTCAGCTCTGATGAAAGACCTCACTTCAAACCAGCATGACACAAAGACCTGTGTCCTGTAACCAAGAGATAGCGGTTGATTCCCCTTTGCCCTCATCTTCCTCCCGGTTATCCTTCCCATTGGTATCATTGGCAAAGCAACCCCAATGTCAGATCTAAAGAGAGATGCAACTCCATTGTTTGGTGGATTTCAGCACGTCTCCTGCTCAAGAACAGGCACAGCTCTCTTTGACACATGTCACCAGCTCAAACACTGCCTACCACTGCTGACCTGGCATTCTCGGCCCTATCGAGCCTGGCTTCTCTTTGTCCTTAAGGGTCATCTTCAATTATTTCAGTCCACCAGGATGGTCTTCTTGTTGACGGTAAATAGGCACCAGTTGTTACCTGTGTGGAATTTGTCACCTGAGATGTGTCCCCTACTCCCCTTTTAAGATTTAACTCCCACTTGACTTTCTTCCTGAATTCCTCCCCACTTGTTATCCCACAAAGACCTTGGTCCAGTTCACTTTTGCACTGCTTTCTAACTGTAATTAGAAACCCTGTAACCCTGCCTATAATTCTTCCTTCCTCAAACCACTGTTTCTTAAGCTATGAGTCCTGGATCACCCATGTCAGAGTTGCCTGGGACACCTCTTCAAAATGTGGTTTCCGGTTCCCCACTCTAGCCTCTGCACCAACACCTCTGGGGACTCAGGGGAGGGGGTGCTGCAACTGGCATTTCTGTAACTCCTCTAACCCAATCATGCTGATGTTTAAGAACTACTGCTCTAACCAAATAGCTTTCTTCTTGAATTAATTTTAATTCTCCTGAGAGTCCTTTCAGAAATCAATTTAGCAGAATCTGGTCCTCCTCGAGAGAATGAATCAAGCTTTCTTTATTTTCATGCATTTGTCAGTGACTGGCTAGTACTCTCTGGAATGATTTGAGACTCCAGCCTCTCTTCCCCTCCCCCCCCCACCACAACCGCTACCCAGTCCAGGCCACCGTCTGAGCTCACAGGAATTATCATGCCAGAACTTCCAACCAAACTCCTCAAATCTCCTGTCTATGCCTCTGGAATGCATCTTGCACCATTTTGCTGGAGTGTCCTTCCCCGAAAGAGACTGTGATGGGTCACTCTGTGCTGTCACTATCTCAGTGATCTCTCTTATAGAATATGCTCTCTAACCTCCCCTACACAAATATGACCCCTCACAGCTTAGACATATGATGAATTTCCAGCTTTATTCCCACCGCTCCAGCCAATGTTCCCTCTTATAAGCCTTGGCAAATGCTGTTACTAGTAACTGGAATAATCTTGACCCCTTAGAAAACTACTGTTCACTCTTTAGAAGCCAACCCAATTGTTCCAAGTTTTCTCTTCTGAGAAAATTTCCACAACCACCTTCTTTTCTCTCAATTCTTACCCCGGGGCACAGATTGTAGCTCTTCTCTTCTGTGGCCTGAGAGTGCAGCATAGTACGTAATTTTTAAAACATTTAATTGAGTTTTCTTTTTTAAAAATTTTTGTCTATTTTTGAGAGAGAGATTGAGAGAGAGAGAGAGAGAGAGAGAGAGAGAGAGAGAGAATTAGTGGGGGAGGGGCAGAGAGAGAGGGAGACAGAATCCAAAACAGGCTCCAGGCTCTGACCTGTTAGCACAGAGCCTGACACGGGGCTCAAACTCATGAGTCATGAGATCATGACTTGAGCCAAAGTCAGATGCTTAACCAACTGAGCCATCCAGATGCCCAAATTGAGTGCTTTCTATATGCCAGATGATTTGTGTCCTTTACGTTATCATATCTAACCTCCCAAAAATCCTATGTAGTAGGTACCACTGTTGACACCATCTCCCATTTTGAAAATGAGGGAACTAAAACCCAGAAAAGTACAGTCATTTGTCCAAGATTACACAGCTAATAAGATGTAGAGTCGAGATTTAGATCTACAGCTATTTGACTAACACTAAGCTGCCACCAATAACATGCAAAAACTCAAAAAACCAGAAAGGATGGACTGACCATGATCTGTGTCAGAATATTGAGATGGTCCAGCCATCCATATTGCATATTGCATTGTCTATATGGTAAATAAGGGTAGTCAGAGTATTCTAGGAAATAGAAGACAGCATCTATTTTAGGTGCTGCCACATAACCTAAAGAAATCCATTTTAAGCTCAGCTATCAGAAAAAGGTGGAAGAACCTGGAGAAACCAAGCCATCTTCTTGCTAACAGAAAATTGAAAACAACATTGAAGCATCAGACTGAAAGCTAATCTTCTGTGCCTTATGAAGCTACAGTAATTTATTTTGAAAGCTCCGGGGACAATTTATTCCTAAAAGGGATCTCTGGAATAATTCAGTGTGTTTTTAAACCCTGGCAACCCTCATTTCCTTCTAAAATTTTGTTTAAATCAAAAGCATAAACTTCAGTATTGGCTCTATGAGGGACTGGCATATGGAGGGGTCATTCTTGCTGATGGTAGATGTTGGGGAAGGTATTTTCTCTCATGGTGTTCTTCGCCCAATGCAGGGCTCAATTTCACCAATTGTGAGATCATGACTGAGCCGAAATCAAGAGCCAGACACTTAACTGGCTGAGCCCCCCAGGCACCCTATGTTTAATATATATGTCAATACGGGTGAACTTAAATCTTCCATCTTAGTTTTTTTTTCTCTTTGTCTCTTTTTTCTTCTCCTGTTCGTCTTTTCCAGCACTCTTTTGAATTATTTTTATGTTTTTACAATTATATTTTATTTTTATTTTTTGATGTTTTAGCTGTCTATATAATTGTATTTGTTTTTGTTGTTCTAGGGATTATGACATATATCCTTAGTTTTTCATTAGAGTTAATATCATGCCACTTCATGTAAAACTTAGAAAACTTTCAACCATAGACCCTAGCACTGACCCCCTCAACCACCATCCTTTATGCTATAGTTGTCATGTGTATTATATCACTTACATTATAATCTCATAAGACAGTGTTATAATTTTTGCTTTAAATGGCCATACATATTTATTAATCAATTAAGATTAAAAGTTTTTTTTAATTTTTTTAACGTTTATTTATTTTTGAGACAGAGAGAGACACAGCACGAATGGGGGAGGGCCAGAGAGAGAGGGAGACACAGAATCTGAAACAGGCTCCAGGCTCTGAGCTGTCAGCACAGAGCCCGACGCAGGGCTCAAACTCACGGACCACGAGATCATGACCTGAGCCGAAGTCAGACACGTAACCGACTGAGCCATCCAAGCGCCCCTAAAAGTTTTTATATTTACTTAAAAATTGACTATTTACAATGCTCTTATTTTCTTCCTGAAGAACTTAGTTTCCCCAGGATATCAATTTCCTTTAGCCTGAAGAACTTCTTTTAATTCTACTAGGTGATGAATCTTAATAGTTTATCTTTATTTCACCTTTATTTTTGGAGGATATTTTAGCCGGTTATAGAATTCTGTTTTATTTTTTTAATGTTTATTTATTCTAAGAGACACAGAAAGCAGGGGAGGGACAGAGAGAGAATGGGTGAGAGAATCCCAAGCATGCTCCATGCTGTCAGTGCAGAGCCTGACATGGAGCTCGATCCCATGAACCATGAGATCATGACCTGAGCTGAAATCAAGAGTCAGATGTTTAACTGACTGAGCCACCCTGGCACTCCTAGAATTCTGTTTTAAAAGGGTTTTTTTTTCTCTGTTAGCATTTTAATGATATTAGTCCATTGACTTCTCACCCCCATAGTTTATGATAAAAAATTCATGAAACTTTAAATTATCATAACCCTGAAGGAAATCTGTTGGTTTTCTTTGGATGCTTTCAAATTGTTATCTCTCTCTTTGATTTCAGTAGATTGACTATGATGTGTCTTGACATAGTTCTTCTTCATATTTATACTATTTGGAGCTTGCTGAGCTCCTTGAATCTGTCAACGAATGTTTTACCAAATTTGGGACGTTTTCAGCCATTAATATATTTAAATATCTTTTCTGCCCTATTCTTTTTCCTGTCCACTTCTGTGACTCCAATTACATGTATAGTATACTTTTTGATATTATCCCATGAATCACTGAACCTTTATTCTTTTTCATCTTTTTTCTTCCTTTTCTTCAGTTCGCATAATTTATTTTAGCCTGTCTTCCAGTTTACTGACTCTTTCCTCTGTATCTCCGTTCTGCTTAAGCTCATTTAGTGAATTTTTAATTTTATCTATGTTTTTCAATTCTAGAATTTCTATTCATTTTTAATAGTTTCTGTTTCCATTTACCATTACTTCTTTTCATTTATTTCAATCATATTTTTTTAGTTCATTGAACTTAGTTATAGCAGTTGCCTTGAAATCCATGTCTCTTAATATCAATATCAGAGTCATCTTGAGGTGAGTCTAAGTTGATTGTCTTTTTTGAGCCTGTGTAAAATTTTCCTGATTTCTTTGTATGTCAAGACATTTGGGGCTATATCCTGGATGCTGTTATAGTGTGGAAACTTTGAATTTTTCTGTCTTCCCCAGAAGAATATTGATGTTTTTGTTTTAGTTGGTGATTGATTTGGTTGGACTCAAACCAAACTCTGTATATTTTGTCTGAAAATTAAAATCTCAGTTCAATTCTGCCTTTAGCTGAACTGCTCATTGTCCTATGTGAAGTTCATATCATACGTTTGAAATTCAAAGATCAGACAAAGATTTGAGAAGTTAATAGTTGGAGATTCCTATCTGTTTCCTTTCAGAGATTTTTCCCTTTTTAGCAGCTATGATAGCCCCAAACTTTGTCTTCTGGTTCTTCAGGCCAGAAAGACTATCAGTTTCTCTTGGAGCTCTAGCTTCAGTGTGCTTAAAGCTAAAAAATACAAAAACAAATATTTCATCTCATGCCATTCACTTTTTCCACATTTTGTCTGTTTTACAAAGTCTGCCAACTTTTGTTCACCTTCCAATGCTCTCAGAGTTAAGAGCTATTATCTATAGGAGAGTCAGAACCATCCATCATCATATTATTATTACATTCTTGAAGGGTTTATAGTTTTTGATCTCTGAAGAAACATTCTTGGCATCTGCGTCTGGTTTTACAAGATTTAAAGGAGGGTACTATGTACCAAGTATCATGGTAACAGGTTGTGTGTGTGTGTGTGTGTGTGTGTGTGAGAGAGAGAGGGGGGGGGAGAGAGGCATAGAGAGAGAGAGAGAGAGAGAGAGAGAGGCAAGAGAAAGAGACAGAGATTTATAACTCACAATCTTTTAGGTTGGTACTTTTGTCTTTATTTAAAAATGAGTAAAACCCACCTAGGCTGGAAATTTGAGTGAACTGACCTCCAACTGGTCCGGGGAAGGACTAAGTAAGTTTCTGAAAGGATGCCTGGGCATTCTTTAACTATAATCACTTTGCCAGTGAAGGCCAAATAAACATCCTGTGTGTGCAGCAATGGTCCTGGTAACTGAAATTATTATGGATCTTGCATGTTGGGAGGATGGGAGTTGAGAAATCCACTTTCTCAGTTGACCAGACTATCGCCTCATTCTGAATTACCTTATCTGTGAGCTATCCCAGAGGATGCTCCATATAGAGAAGGCACATCTTAGATCCATGGTTGAGACACTAGAGTCAGCCCATAAGGTACAAGTCACATAACCTGAAACCAGAGTCATTGAACCACACACCTCTTCTCTATCATTCCAATTTGGGCCAGATTTTAACCCAGTATTACAATAGATTATTATTTCCTCATTTGGTAAAATAGCTGATATATTAGTTAGGGTAAGTAATGCTAGCTGCTGTAACAAACAAACCCCAAATCACAATGACTTAGAGCAGTAAAATTCATATCTTGCTCATAAAATGTCTATTGCAGACATTCCCATTGGACAGGCAACCTTCTTCGTGGCCATTCAAGCATGTAAGTCCCTTTTCTCTGGAGAGTTTTGAGACTCTACCAAGAGCTTTGGGCTTTGGAGTCTTTGATGGGCACTCAGCATCCGTGTGGAAGACAAGTGAAGAACAAATATGGTGGATCACATAGGGGCTTTTCATGAATTGGGCCTGGAAGTGGCACAATCATGGGCAGAACTCAGTCAGTACCTCACTTCCAGGGAGGCTGGGATATGTAGTCTAGCTATGTGCCCAGGAGCAAAAGGAAATGGGCTATCGCGAAGACCCAGTATGCTCTACCTCGCTTGTCTTACACTGTGATCTAAACTCCCTCAGTGGAGCAAGATGGTCACACTTTGAGACACATGAGAGAGCCCAGACTAACCAAGGGAGCAGCAAATACTTGTGGCCTGCTGCTTGGTATATGCTCATCTGGTAGAGTGTCAAGTCAAATCACCCAAATTATGTAACTTTCTTTTTTTTCCTTATCTGAGCTTGCAGAGTGAATCCATGTAACATAAAGGTGCATCTGATGTGACTCAATTAGGTACATCTTATCCGTTCTGCCTAGCACAGTGCCTGAGAGATAAAGGATGCTGAAGAAGGTGTTTACTGAATAAAGGAATGGATGGAAGAGGAGGAGGAAGGCAGGCAGGAAGGCAGGAAGGCAGAAAGGAAGGCAGGAAGGCAGGAAGGCAGGAAGGAAGGAAGATCAGTGGTAATACACATCCGGTGAAGTTCCAGTTACCACACACCCATGTTAGCAAAGGATACCATTTGTCTGTGAACCAAGGTGACAAAGTAGAGGATAACACAGTCCCACCACCTGGAGAACCACTCAGGAAATAGAAACCACCCTCCTTCCCCAGCCCTGCATCCCAGTGCACACCCCCACATCTTCCCGTTGGTTCCTGCCAGAGATCTATCAGGCCAACTTCTGTTTGAGTAAAGATAAAGCAACAATAAAAAAAAAAAAGAAAAGAAAGAAACATTCCTGTGAACTAATCAAAAGCTTTAATCACTTCTCCTTGTTTCCTTCTGTCCCCTGGAGAGAAAGAGGGAGGGCTCCCATTCAGAGAGCTCATTTTCCTGAGTGGGCTCTGGTAAAGGACAGAACATTAGGTTTTTTTCTTCAAAGGGAACATGGCGCTGCTTTTAGAATTCATTGGGACATTTTGGAACACAAACAACAGCGGAAGGCACTCGTGTGGTGATAATTTAATGTAATTCCAATGTCGGTGACGCGCCATGATGGCCCAGTCAGCTTGCCTGGAGGCGGTTGCTTTTGGACCTTGCCCGGGAGAGTGGGTGCGCGTGCACTCATACTCCAGCCCAGCACCCTCACACGCGCCCCCTCTCTTCCCACCCCTATCCCCACAGTGGTTTCCTGATTCCAATCCAAAGGACTCTTGAGGAAACAAAGGAAGTCTGAGATTTTTCTAAACTCCTAATCGGAAGAGAGAGTCCATAAGCCAAAACCAGCCCACGTGCATTTTGGGGCTTGGCCTGGATTATTTTACAACATTTTAAGTTGACTATTCCAACACCTAAACATGGATGATTTTTGCATGAAGATTCCCAAGTTCAGGCATCTCTAGAAAAATCCGAAGGGCTGACAACACAGAGCCCACATTCCCACACTCTTAGCATTTGGCTGGGGTGGAGTGACAGAGCGTGTCCTTTAGCCCGACCTGGATTTCCTGATAATGCCATGGCCCCGCCTGGTCTGCTTCATGCATTTCCATTTGCTGCCCGTTTCCATGGGCATCTGACCTTACCCATCCTGCCCTTAAGCCTTAGAATCCCCCAAGCCCTGGCCTCCCCCATAGACTTGCCTGGGTTTCTCCATTTCTTGCTGAAGACAACCACAGAAGCCAACCAGATCTGCACTCTTGTACTGGAAATTTCCATCCCATAAAAGGAGGGACTAGTTCAAGACTTTTTTTTCATTCAAGAGGCTTTGCTCCCGTCAACTTGCAACCCTGCCAAGGCATTTAGTTGATGGAGTCTGTTGGAACGAGATTGGGCTCTTAGTGGCATTGGCCAAACTCTGCCATTTCACTGAAGAACAATGCCATCTGGAAACAAGGCTATGGACGAGAATGTCACCCAACCCCCTCCTGTCCTAGATCCTGGGCCCAGAGGATAAGGTCTAAAGGAAGGGAGACTGGTTCTGCCTACCTGGTGATACTGCTGGTAAGGGCCACATGGACTTCGTTGTATATGTGCTGGAACCACAGCCCCACTTCTATAACACTTTAGGCTCAGAAAAGTACCTTATGAGTGATTCGGTCCAGAGGTTTTTCTCTCAGGATCTGATAGAAACTGGAAAAGTGGATGGTGAGGCCAGGGGGCGGTCTGAGCTTCCTGTTGTGTTCATCAAATATTTATCCAAAGCTGTTTTGCGACAGGCAGAAAATGGTGAGCAGAAGCAGACACCATCCATGCCTTCACAAAGAAAGTCAGACCTAAGCGACGGAAGGGCATGGGGTCACGCCCTTGTGAAACAGAGATCCCAGCCTGGACTTGATGGGCAGGAAGGCCTTCCTGGTGAAGTGATAAAATCTGAGGGGCAGACAAAACTGACGAGGTGAAAATCAGGTGGAACGTGTGTCAGAGGAAAACGACAGCAGATTTGAGAGCCCTGGGACAGGAGGGCACATGAGTAGCACATAGAATTAGAAGCAGGTCAGTGGGATAAGATAAAACAGGGGAATGGGGAGGTTTCCAGCCATGCAGGGCCCTTTGGATCATAGTATGGGGCCTGGTCTTCATCCTGAGAAAAATGTAAAGGTTTCATAGCCCCCGTGGAGTCAGACCAACATTGTGCAAGGCACAGAGGCAGCCGCAGGGGCTATGGAATGATGGTCTCTATCCACACTTTGCTTGGATCCAACTGTGCTCGTTGCAATATTACAGACCAAAAATGACCCTCTGAGAGAAAGTGATGTCTGTCAGGGTCAGTGACCAATGACAGCATTGAAGGCATGGTGGTTAAGAAAGAGGCTTTGGAGTAAGCTTTATTCAAAACCAAGCTGTGCATCCTTGGGCAGGTCACTTCACCTCTCTGAGCCTGCTTCCTTCATCTGCAAAATAAGAAGCAGTGATAGTGACTGCCTCACAAAGAAGTTCTGAGGATTATATGTGCTGATGTATGTGTGTGAAGTGCTTTAGTACAAGACCGCACAGGGACAAGCACCAATAAATGTGAGCTATTCTTAGCCATTCCCATCTAAACCCGTTTTCCCAGAAATGCTGCAGAACCCTGGATTCAAGGTTATGAACTCCCTGGTGGAAAGGAAGAGGGGGATTAAAACCTTACAGTCCTGGGAGGGCCAGAACTGTACAAAACAGGAATATCATGTGAAGTATTCTACGTGAGAATTCCCTGGCCGGGGCTCAGGAGGAATTTCAGGAAGGGAGCAGCTTGCCCAGAGGAAAGGCGTGAACAGGGAGCAGTGCCTTATTTTCACAAGCCTGGGCCAAGAAACTCGGAACCAGTTGGCCCGGATTTGGAGGAGAAGGAGAGACACAGGTGGGCAGTATGTGGTTAGAAATTGACCCAAAGGAGAGAAAAAGTAGAACATAGAATCAGGTTTGGGGGACAGACAGGGTGTCCGGGAAGCACATTAGAAGTGGAGCTTTTAACACTGATGAACAAAATCATATGCCTGGAGGTCATGAGCCTGGGTCCTGGATCTGGTTCTTTTCTTCTCTTTTGCTGTGTGTCCTTTGGCCAGTATTTTCCCTTTCTGGGCCTCCGTTGGAAGAGGAAAGCTTTTAAGTAGGTCAGCTATAAGGCTATTTTGCTAGGTTTTCATGAATCTAGCCATCTAGACAGGACTAATTCTTTTTTTTTTTTTTTTTTTTTAATTTTTGGGACAGAGACAGAGCATGAACGGGGGAGGGGCAGAGAGAGAGAGGGAGACACAGAATCGGAAACAGGCTCCAGGCTCCGAGCCATCAGCCCAGAGCCTGACGCGGGGCTCGAACTCACGGACCGCGAGATCGTGACCCGGCTGAAGTCGGACGCTTAACCGACTGCGCCACCCAGGCGCCCCTAGACAGGACTAATTCTAACGCTCTAGACAGGATCTAGACAGGTGTGCTGGCCTCAGTGTGCCAGGGATGGACACACAGTTGGGATATAATGCAGATAGCGGCTGAGGACCCAGGACTGTGCAGGAAAAGGACATGAGCTTGAATCCTGGCTCTGTCACCTGCTGGCTACGTGACTTTCCTATCTGAGCCTCAGTTTCCTCAACTGTAAAATATTTCATCAACTCTAAGATGGCCACTGACTATAAGATACCTAATATTTTATGGGCCAGAAAAAAATGTCATCAGTAAGACTGACCTACTGTGCGTCCAGGTTTCAGAAAAGGCAGCTCATTTCAGAGATTTAAAATGTATCTAGGGGTGCCTGGCTGGCTCAGTTGGTAGGTGGTACCACTCTTGATCTCAGGATTGTAAGTTCGAGCCCCACACTGGGGGTAGAGATTCCTTAACAATAAAATCTTTAGAATGTGTCTAAATGTAAATCAACTGGTACGTGAGAATCCCAGAAATGCCTGACATGTAACTAGTGCTCAGTGTGAGTTCCTTGGTATTAATTATAGGCATAAATAAGAGTTTATTGAACTGAAGACATGGTTAAAAGGTGATACATACTTTTTAAAGGAGGAGAGAGAAACACTTCAAGAAAAACGTTTCTCAGAACCCAACGTCCATCGATTTTTACATGGGGGGGTACTTGGTTAGAAGGGAGAACTGAATTATGGATGTGTAAAGATCTGTCATAATTCTTTAACGTTTATTTTTAAAACTTATAATGTTGAGTGAGATCTCTGTACGGTTCACTTTTGGCCTAAGATACAGTTTTGCATTCTCTTGGTGAGGCCCTGGTTTTCTTTCCCTTGCTGGGGAACTCCCTCGATGGACAACTCCCGCCATCTTGGAATGGCAGACCAGAACGGCAGAGGCCATCCTGCCTGTTCTCAAAAGAAAACTGGCCCCTAATGGACACGTAGGAAGAGATGAAAGAAAGGAAGAGAAAAAGAGACTCGATCCAAAAGGAAATTGGTGAGCAAAGCTGTGAGAGAGGTGGGGAGGAAAAACGGGAGCCAAAAAGAAACCCTGTAAAGAAGTCAATGAGTGAATAAAAAGAATTCCTCGGGCCTTCATTTCTCAGCCTGAAGGTGATGCCCCAGCAGCTTGTATTGGGCTTTGGATCAAATTTTCAATTCCAGTGCCTTGTCAGGGATCATTTCAAATGCGTTCACCTCTGGGAAGAAGGGCCATTCGGTGAGCAGGGATCTGAGGAAAGGTGGAGGGCATCTTGTCTGCTTAGCTGGGTCTTATCTGCAGAGCTGAGTGAACAGTCTAATGCGATAAGCGAGCTTTGCGAGGCGCTGAACCAGCCCGACTTCTCCCTGGCAGAAGCAAAGCTGAGGTCCAGGCTGCTCCTTATCAAGTGACAGGAGCACTTGGTGAAGCCACGGAAATTGGATTTGAGTGGTTCCCCTTCTCCTTTCTCCCCCGCCCCCCCAACCTAGAGCATCTGATCATCCAGTGAGTTAAAGGGACAGCTCTGGTAGGGGACAACACACAGAGAGGAGAAAACAACGACCTGGAGAGAGCCGGGGCGTTGTCAAGGACACACGGTTGGTCAGTCGGTGCAGGGGCTGTGTCGGTCTTTCCACTGGAGAATTTTGCCTTGAATTTTTCCAGTGAAGTCACTCTACCGCCAAGGCTACAGCTGACCCATCCCCAAGGTGCTGGGTGTTTAGTTCATTGTCCTAACACATGATCAGGCAGGTGGTGGCGTTGTCCTTCGGGCAAATAAAACCCAAGTTGACCAGAGTATTGAGAGCCTTAACTTACTGGGCCCTATGCTATTAATTTTCATTGAATTCACACAACCACCCCACAAGGTGCTTCCCACTACAGTTTGCATTTGGGAAAACTGAGGCCCAGAGAGGGAAGGTCACTGGCTCAAGGCCACACGGCCAGCAGGTGCGTGGTCGTATTTGGCCTGCACCCCAGGTATCTGGTGTCAAAGCCAGAGCCCTTGACCACTGGGCTTTCCTGTCCGCCCAGAAGGCTGAATGGGCAGAACAGGGATTTGAATCCAGCACTCTTTTTTTTTTTTTTTTTAACATTTATTCACCTTTGAGAGACAGAGAGAGACAGAGCACGAGCAGGGGAGGGGCAGAGAGAGAGAGAGAGAGATGCAGAGTCTGAAGCAGGCTCCAGCCTCTCAGCTGTCAGCACAGAGCCTCAGGTGGGGCTCAAACCCACTTGGCTCATATGGCCCGTTACTCTTTTAACTAATGATGATAATATGGTGTTAGTAGCTCTGTAATTATGATCTCATTTACCCTGCTCATCAGCCCCTCGAACTGGTATGACAGCCACACTCACCCAGGGTCACCCTGCTAGTAAGGACCAGAGCTTGGACTCCAAACCTGCCCCTCCCCCGTTGATTATGCCAGCCCACTGCTCACAACCCTCTCACCCTTAAAACCAAACCCACACTCCCCCTCGGGACTCACAGGACGCTTGCCACACGCAGCCCGTTTGCATTGCCGACAGTCTCCCTTCCCTCTCTGCTTGGGCCACACTGGCCTTCTTGCCACTCCTACAACGGGGCCTTTGCACATGCTCCTCCCCCTTCCTGAACATGCTCCTTCCTGCTTTTCCACTGTTTCTGCAGATACCAGTTTAAATGTCACTTCCACACGGAGCACTCTCTCTCTTCCTCTGGGGTGACCATCCACTTGTGATTCCACACGAAGGAGGTGATTATCTATGTAGCTAACTATGTCCCCGTGCCTCCGAGTCCTAACTGTGTGGCCACGGGCCAGCCTTCTTCCCAGCCTGGGCCTCACTCTCCTAAACTGTAAAATGGATGACAAGACCGAGGCTTGTCCAAAATGGGGTCCTGGGGCGCAAAGTGGGCCCACAGTCTGTGCGCTTCTGCGGGAATTCTCCTCCCTAAGGGATATGCACTCAGGCCTGCCGTGGAAAAGCTTCTCAAATCCCCTTGCCACCTCCTGTGATGGAAAGCAAGGCACCTGGCTCTTCTCACAAGAGGTGAACTGCATCTGAATTTGGAAGGCAAGTTCTAATGCCAATGCCAACAAGAAATGAACAGTCATTCACTCCTTCTACAAACAGTTCCTGGAGACCATTCCCTGTCCAGCCAGTCTCCTGGGTGCTGGGGAGAAGAGGTAAATTAGACACGCTCCCCGCCTCTTGTGAATGCACCGTTGAGGCAGGAGGAAAAAGACGCATCCTGTCGACAGAGAGAGAAACCACGTCTCCTGTTTACCGACAGCATGTTATGTTTCGGGCCTGCACAAAGCATTTTATAAGTGACATTTCATTATCCCTTTTCAGTCCCAACCAAAGCCCCCTGAAGTGCTGGTAACATCCCCATGTCACAGATGCAGCAGCTGTGGCTAGAGGGGGGAAGTGTCCCCACAAAGAGCAGTGGAGGTTCTTTGCAAAGACTCTCCCCTGGCCGCCGCAGGAACTCTCGCGGGCTTTGAGGGTGGCGACTGTAATATTAGAAAGTCCCAGGTCGAGTCCTCGTTCTGGCACCGATTCACACATGACGTCTCTAAGCCTCTGTTCCCTGAGCTGGTGAATCAGGGATGGCATCACCTCCCTCACAGGGTGGTTTTCACATTTAAGTGAAACAAAGGGTGTGGCTAGTCCCAGTTCCTCTCCGTAGAAGATGCAGGGAGGGAGAAAAGCACGTGTTCCTTGCTCCTCGCAAACATCAGTAGGGAAGCAGGTGGGCTGCAGATACGCCCACCGTGGGAACATAAACAAGATCAATGGAGCCCTGTGTGCCTTTTTGACAAAATCTGTTCTATATACGGACTGTTTGAAAGAATTAAGAAAATTAGAACTTGTCACTGAGCAGATGACTTGCTACTTCCTTTTCCATATGGACTGCTGTCTCAGACGCGGAGAACCTTCCTTCTGTGAACCCGTCATCTGAGCCCAGGGAACCTACGTAAGCCAGTAAATTTGCTACTTTCTAAATACGTTTTTTCTTAATCTCATGCCATGAGAAAAAGCAATAAAAACAGCCACGCAGAAGCCCAAGGAGGACTCGTTGAAGCTGGTGGCTAGGTGAATAGGGCAGACTTGGCCTCAGCAACAAAGAAGGACTGCAGGATCCAGTGACAGCAATTATAACAGTAAAGAGAACAGTGTCTGTCAACCAGGGCACCAGGGAGGTGGTGAGGCAGCCTGGGGGGAGGGGTTGGTGATAACCAGTGAGCTTTGATGATGGAAGTAAGCCCACCGGAAGTGGAAAGCTCACGGATGCTGGAGGCTGGCAGCTCAACTTAGAAACCCTGGGGGCGTGCGCCACCTTCTTGCTGTGGGACCAGGGGCAAGTGGCTCCCCCTGTCTGGGCCAGACATGCCATAGCTGCAAAATGGAAATCATGATCCATTTATTCATTCATTCAACAAATAGTTTCTGAGCACCTGTTACAGGCCCTCTTTTAGGCACTGGGGCCACAGTGGTGAATAAGACTGGTAAACTCTTGCCAGTGGAGCTGAAATGTGCTTAGAATAGTAAGTGGGAAATAGTAATCATGATGAACCCATCAGTGACCCTATCCTCCTCGATCCCCCCCCCCCCACATCCCTTTGAGGGATGAGGAAACTGAGGCCCAGGAGCCCACCCAGCAGCAGGTCACAGGCCTTCTGGCTCTTCCCACTCTACCTCCTGCCTTAGGTGAGCCAGATCTTACTGCCAAGGGAGATCATGAGACGGGTACAGCACAGGCTTCTTCCTCAGTCTGGAATTCATCCTCATGATGCCACCATTTGCAGCATCTGGAGAAGTGCCATGGAAGTTGCCATGTAATCCCATAATCCTCTGCCTACCTCTCCCCCATCAGGTTGTGAGTTTTTCCAAGGCAGTGGCCATATATTCCAGTGGCCATATATCCCCAGGACTTAGCATGGAGTCTAGCACTGGGTAAGTGCTCAGGGAATGCATGTTGAATGAGAGAATGGACGAATGCATAAGGGAAGAGAGGGAGAGAGAAGGAGAGAAAGAGGAGAAAAGAAGAAGAGGAGTGGGGAAAGCGAATGTCTGGCTTGTACAATAGAAATAGGATGGGTGGGTAGGTGGATGAGTGCATCAATGGATGGTGGATGGATGGTGAATGGATGGATGAGTGGATGGATGGATAGATGGATGGACAGACAGGTGGATTGATGGCTGGCTGGATGGATGGATGGATAGATAGAAGGAAGGAAGGATGAGACAGTAAATGAGTGGAAAGATGGATGGGTGAAGAGGTGAGTAGATGAGTGAATGGGTAGCAGGTGGATGGAAGAATGGATGGATAAACAGGTGAATGGTTGAATAAAAAAGAAGAGGGAGGGAAAAATGAAAGGAGTAGAATGGAGGGAGGAACAGGCAGACTTCCTTTAGAAGTGTCGGTCAATGTTGAGCAAATAAAGAATGAAATGCCACTTAAATATCTTTTCCACTCCCACAGCTTACCCCTGCCTGCCCTTCCCCATCCAACTCTCCCCATGGCCTTCAAGGCCTGATTAAATCTTGCCTCTGCTGTCTGTTCCAACCCACAGGGACTGGTCTTTCCTTCTAACCTTGCAATGTTCCCATTATCTAATTGCCAATTAGCATCTTGGTTACAAACCCTCACTTCCCCTACTGAAAATAACCATAGCACTCACTAGCATGGGGCATGTGGTCAAATCACAGCTCTGTAGGAAGGCTAGCTGCGGGGATTCTGGCTCCGCCACTTTCTAATAAAGCGCAAATCCTCCAGGTTCTGCTGCCCTATGTGTGAAACAGAGACACTTTCATTGCCTCATAGAGGTGTTGTTAGTTAGACTCCCTTTGAGAAAGTGTGCAAGGAGCTTCGTGCAGGGACCCAATGCATACCAAGCATTCGCGTGGGGTGGTTGCTACCATTATTGTTGTTGTAGTTTGATCTGCAGATGTCTGTTTCACCCAGCAACACGCGGAGGCCGTAAGAGACACCTACCACCTCTCTTCCTCAGAACACACACACACACGCACGCACACGCACACACACACACACACACACACACACGCACGCCTAGCACTGGACTAGGTATCCAGAATGCTTCTTGGTTGGTGCCTGCTTGGACCCCAGTGCAGGGAGCTTCATTTCTACACCTCTGTGTTCAGTGAGATTTGATTTGCTAGCAACTTTTCCCAGGCCCGCTTTTCAGAAATCTGTTTTCAGTTTTCAATTTTCAGAGTGTATTGCAGAAACCTGAAAAGAATGAAAGATTAGCAAGATCAGCCTCTGCTCTTCTTAGGCTATTAATAGTGAAGACAGTGCTTCTCAGAACGGGGGTCCAGGACCCCTTCCAAAGGAACCATCTGGGGGTGGAACTGGGACTTGGTCAAAAATGAAGATCCTTATGGTCCAGCCCAGACTTATTAAATCAGAAACTCTTAGGCTTGGGGCCTGGGAATCTGTGTTAAATTTCCTTAGGTGATTTTTTTCTTTTTTTTAATTTTTTTCATGTTTATTTATTTTAGAAAGAGAGAGAGAGAGAGAGACAGAGCATGAGTGGGGAGGGGCAGAGAGACAGGGAAACACAGAATCTGAAGCAGGCTTCAGGCTCTGAGCTGTCAGCACGGAGCCCGACGCAGGCTGAAACTCACAAACTGTGAGATCATGACCTGAGCTGAAGTCGGACGCCCAACCGACTGAGCCACCCAGGCGCCATCCCCCCAGATTATTCTAGTGCATGTTTACGAAACGACTACCACATGCAGCCTTGCAAGAAACCTACAGTGCAGTGCTTGGGGGCCCTCGAGAGCTTCTAGCCCAACTTCCTCACTTACTTCTTCCTCTGGAAGGAGTCTTTGCTGGCTCTAGAAGGGGAAGAAGGAAAGTAACATTTATGGAGTCCTTACTACATACCACACACTTCGCATTGGACCCCCCAGCAATTCTAAGGGCTAGGTATTAACATGCCCATCATTCTAGTGAAAGAAACTGAGAATTGGAGAGAGAAACCATATTTTCTGAGAATCAAAATCTTCTGTTGTATGAGACAAATCCCAATATCAGAGGGGAAGACTGGGGGGAGCCCTTTCATCACACATGTGATGAAAATTATTTTAAAATGGCTTAATATGAAAAGTGTATCTTCTTCCTCCATTCATGTAAACAGAATATATGCGCTAGAACCTAGTAGAAAACCCTAACAAGACTGGCCATGGCGTGTTGCTGCTGCGAGAATTTTATCCAGAGCAGTGATTCTCAACTGGGTGTGATTCTGACCCCCAGGTAACATCTGGCAATGTCTGGAGACATTTGGAGTTGTCACACCTGGGAGCTAGCACTGGTGTCCAGTGGGTAGAGGCTAAGCATGCTGCTAAATGTCCTAAAATGCACCACAAAGAATTGTCAGTCCCAACGTGTCACTAGAGCCAAAGCTGAGAAATCCTGATCTGTGAGAGGTGAAGGGCTGACTTTTGGGATGTCTTTTGTGGCCATTTCCACCACTAGGAGGCAGTATGAGTGCTGGTTCTGGCCGCTCGCCCAGCCGTCACAGCCACATGACTCCCCCTTTGGATGTTCCATCACCCATCCGCAAAATGGGTACACTGGGGTGGTGTGACATGAGGTGGGTGGGGAAAAAGAGAACAGGTTACAGGTGAGTGAGGTCTCCTGTCTGAGATCAAGCGACTGCTAAGACGTTAGACTTCAACTTTAGCTTCCAAAGTTAATGGCATTTCAAGAGCTATGTCTTGCCCCAGAAATGAAAGCCCCCGTGAACCAAGATGTTGCACCATAAGCCATTCAGTTCCTCTGGCACCGAACACAATCTGTTTTGAATTACACTGTAGAGTAAGTCGGGTTTCCTGGGTTTGTTTTCGAGTATAACCCATGACTTACGATACCTGCTCCTCCGCCACCATCTCCCCTTCAGAGGGATGACATAGTTGCTTAGGGATTAAACATGCTGATTTTACGGGCAACCTGAGTTTGATTCATGGCCCTGCTGGTTATTAGCTGTGCGACCTTGGAGGAAATGCCTTCTTTTCTCTGGGACTCTGTTTCCTCACCTGTGACATGGGGATAATAATAGATCCTACCTGAAAAGATTGACTTTTAACTCAAATCATGCACTTAAAGTGCTCAGTATAGTGTCTGGTACACGGAAAACACTCAATAAATGTTGACAGTAATAATTATTATTATTGTCATCATCGCCATCGTAATTAAGGCCCCAGGATAGGGAGAAGATAGGAAATTGAGAGTCTGGGGAATACTTGGCATTTCTAAAGCAGAACTGGTACGGTCTGAGTCTGATAATTCATAATTTACTAAATCTGACCTGTCATTTCTGCTTTTAATGAAAATATATTCAATATTGGAATTAATTACTATCCAAGTGGCCTTGTTATTAAGCATCGAGGGATCAGTGGTAGACCCAGTGGGTTATTAACATTGAGTAAAATGTCTCAAGGAAAAAAAAAGCTGAATTAATGCACCATCCTGAATCCAGTTGGAAAATCCCTAATAACACTGGCTGTCGTTGACAATTAATCTAAGGAGGCTGTAAATCGTGAGAGAGCTTTAGAGGCAGAAACTAAGGTAGGGGTGGAAACAAGGAAGAATTCAACTTTTCCTGGCTCTTTTGTGTGTTTCTAAATCAGCGATTCTGTAACCAGGGAGGAGTCCGGGAGATTTGAGGACACTAGTTACCCCAATGGGGGCATCACTCTATGGAGCGAGAGAATTGGACTAGGAGTGAGGATGGCAAGTCCTGGCCCAGCATCTGTTCTCCATAACCAGATGTGGTGGCAGAGAGAGAGAGAAATAGGTGATATCAGAGAGACAGTTTGGGACAGATCATCTAGTGCCTTTAAAGCCACGACAAAGAGATTAGGTTATTTCTAAGTAATATGAGAGGTCTTTGTTGAGTTTAGAGCAGGGAGGAACTTAATTTGATGGTTTAAAACTCACTCTGGCCACTGGCTAGAGAGCAACCTGAGGAAGTTGCTGCAGACATCTGGATAAAGTTTATAGAGGCTTCACATAGAGTTGTTGGAAGTGTGATGGAGAGATCACGTAGATACAAGGTATGTTTGGAAGGTCACGTTGGGAAGAGGTGCCCATGGATTGGACATTGAGAGTAAAGGGGAAAAGAGTCACCCAAAGATGCCTAGGGTTAGAGCTTAAGTAAGCTAACTGGCTGTCAATACCTGTATGAGTCAGCTCTTGCCGTGATAATGCTGCGTAACAAATCACCCCCCAACTCAGTGAGTTAGAACTGCAAAGGCATGGGTCTGTAGTCATCTGCAAATAAGCTGGGCTCAAATTAAGAAATCTGTTTTATATCTGCCATTAGTTATTATTACAAAAGTTCTACAACTATTTACCGTGGAATCTAAAAAAAAAGTTTCAAAACAAAATCAAGTTACTCCGAGCAAATGGACAAATCCGTCGTGTAAAGCATTTGTGGTGGTATGAACCTAAAGCCACTTGAAAAATTTGTCCCAGCCATCCCACAACTCAGGGCATTGAGAGGGAGAGGGGTACACTCCAATTTATCCCCGGCTCAAGCAATTTTCGTTTTCCGATTAGCTTTGCGCAGGAACCTTGTCAAGCAGATAGCTTGTCACGCCAAACACAGGACGAGCCTGTCACAGCTCAGGAAGCTGACTCAGTCAGAGTGATTGGCTTGCCTCCCCCTAATTGATGCCATCCACATAACACTAAGAATCACAGCCACTATGGGATCACTCAGCCTGTCAGAAGCCATTAGACTCTGGGGTTGGCTGATTTTGAGAAGGACGGGAGGTGGGGGGGTCTCTTCAAGGACAAGATAAACATGCAGAAGGGAAAACAGACAGTCTCCCTGGGCCAGCATCCATGGCTGAGGAATTGGGTGGCTCCAAGAACCAACAAGACAATGGTTTTAGCCACGTTGGAGCAATGCATTGTGTCCTCAAGGAAAAAAGAGTGATTGGGGACGTGCCCGAAGTAAATTGTTGCCATCCCAAATGGCCATTCGCAACGTGGACAGGAAATAAGCAAATGGGACTCAAGCAGAAGCCTGAAGCGGCTGCATTTAGGGACAGACACAGCTGACTGTAGCTGTCGAAGACGTGGACAGACTTTGCGAAGAAAGGATGCCTTCTAACCCCACCCAGCGGCCAACCCTCCCTTGGCTAGCACTTCTCGCCTCCAGACTCCCACCATGCCGCAGACCTGGTCCTCTCTCTCTGCCGTCTCTTTTGGCTTGGTGAACTGTGAGGCCATATGCGTGCTTGAGCAAGACAAACCCTTGGAAACCGTCCATTCTTCCTCGCTCTCCCTCATTCCTTTTATCCAGTTCTGTCCCAGTCCTGCTAATTTTGCCTCCTAAACATCTCTCCAAGCAGCTCGTCCCCGATCCCCGGTGCCCTCAGCTTAGTCTCAGGCACCACCAGCCTTCACGTGGCCGACAGCAGCAGCCCCCCCACCAGCCTCCTGGCTTCCAGCTCTTCCTCCCTCGGTCCATCCTGTCAACACTTGCATCTGCCAACGCCACCTCCCCGTTTGAAGACCCTTCTGGTGGCTCCCCATTGCTTTTGGAATAAAGACCAAAATGATGGGCGTGATACGGCTGGGTCCCTGCCCACCCCTCACCGTTGTGCAAGCTGTCGACCCGCCCGAAAGACACTTCCCTCCAACTTCCACCAAGTTCACCCAGTCGTTCTTCCAGTTCCGGCTCCAGCATCAGCCCTGCAAAGCAGCTGTCCTTCGCCCACGGCCTCCATTGCACCCAAGAGCAGCAACCTAAATATACCCAGAGACTGAGATTCCTTTCCCTCAGACTCCTCATCCCAGCTAGTGACTGTGCCTTCATCCCTGTGACCACTCGGCTAAAACCTGTCCCCCCGGGAGCTCTATGGCTGAACTGTGGGTGAGTTTACTGAACACCCAACCCGCTCTCCTCCTCCCTAGGCTCCCTCTACTCAGGGTGAATTCCCAGCCTCCCCGGGAAGCAGCTGGGAGTGGCCATGTGACACTATCCAGCCAATGAGATAAAGGCAGAAGGTGCTCATTGACACACGTGGGAAAGAGTCTCGCAAGAGGGCAGATGGGACTTGGGTGCCCCTTGTTATTTTTGTCTCTTTGCTCCTCTCTGGAAGACAAAGGTTGTGAAGAATGGTGCTGTGGGCATCTCTCAATGAGGGCAAGCCACACAGGGATGGGACAGCAGAAAGACAAGGAGCTGACCTCTTTGATGCCACCGTTGGGCGGCCGATGCATCTGCGGTCCACCTGCCACTGGCATCTTACGGCCATTGGCCTGGGGGTCCTGTTGCTGGCAGCCGCCGAGTTAACTGATACAGCTCCAACTGATACATTAATTGCATCTGATTCCATAAGAGTCTAAGAGTCTAACAAGGCAAGCTCCATAAGGACACAACCCGTGTTTATTTTTGCTCTACACACATCCCCCGCATGGTGCCTGGTACAGTGTATATGTTCAGTGAAAACCCTTTCAATGAGTGGATGGAAAGAGCACTGTCTTTGGAGTCCAAGGGGCCTGGGCTCTGACCCCTGCTCTGCTGGTGAGGGCTGCGTGTCCACTTAACCTCTCTGAGCCCAGGTTTCCTCAAATGTAAAACCAGGCCAATAACATCAACAGCAGCAGGTCATTCTGAGGGTGTCATGAGGTGACCAATAGAAAGTGCCCGATCTTGACTAGGAGCTTAATAAAAGGTAGCTGGCTGTTGGTATTATGATTATGAGTGATGGGCCCTGTTGCCTGCAGCTGCCGCTCTGAGCGTTGTGTACTCAGCTCTGTGATAGGCTCTCAGGGGTGAAGGTCTGCCTCTGCCCTCCAAGATTTAGCAGCACAGTTGGTGACTACAGATTTGCACAAACGCATGGAGAACCTGCAGTCCCCCTGCAAAAATGTGTTCATGACCACAGGAGGAGCACAGACCCCGGACTTAGCAGCAGCGGAGAACAGGGAGAAGTCATACGCACCCATAAAGTTGTCCGTGGGAACAGCGCAGGGACCGAAAGCCTGTTTCCTCTCCGCTTGCTTAGTTAACAAGCACTTATCAATGCCCTGCCACGGAGCTAAGCGCTGGGCTAAGACAGGCACGCCCCAACAGAGGTGCCAAAATGATTGCACGAAGACTCCTGCCTGCCTGAACAATGGACTAAATGAGCAAGCGCGCGAGCAAATAAACTTCTGGAGAGACACGAATGAGCGAGAAAATGAATGTAGGTGTTCCCGAGGAAATAGCTCTGCTCTGAAAAATGACAGTCTGCGAAGACGGAGGGCCAGACTGCAGGCATGTGGCCCCAATCAGAGGCAGGAAATGTGGTCGGGAGAGAAGACGAAGGAAAGTGGGGGCGGAGTCAGCGGGAGGGGGCAGAGATGAGGCTCTGCAATACGCCGCCCCCAGCCAATGTCCCGTATGTGTTGGCTGGACAGTCGCCATTTGTCACTGCACCCATTCTTCTCGAAAGCCGAGTGCACGCCAGCATGGTATTAGGCAGTGGGTACCCAAAGATCAAGACCAAGGATCAAGAAGACAAGACCCTCCCCCTCCCCAAGCATCCCTCTCCTTCCCTGTCCACCGCCTTCCCCAGGCCTGCCTTGAGGATCGGGAAGATGATGAGAGATCTCATATTAACAGTCATTGCCTCTGATTGGGGGGGGGGGGGGCACTTTTAGCAAGGTGCTCTCCAGACACCTCCTTGGACACTCTATAATATTATGGGTTTGGGACCATCACAGGGAAGTAACTGAGGCTCAGAGAGGTGAAGCCACCGCCCTGGAGTCCCACAGCTAGCACAGAGAAGCACCAGAACGGGGATCCGACTCTGCCTGAAGCCAAACTCTGGCCTCTCAATTACTGTGCTCACCTGCTCCGGCTTGTATCATAATCCAGTCAAGTTCACGTTGAAAGTGTTTAGGAGGAAGCCCTCAGGGGTGATGGGTAAGTCCACTGTCTTGACTGCAGTGATGGTTTCGTTGGTGTGCATGTGTCATAACGTATCGGGCTGTACTCTTTAGATATGCAGCGTATCGAACATCGGTTATACCTCAAAAAAGCTCTTTTTCATAAAGCAATCAAAATAATTATCGTGTGGAACAATCACCCAGGCTGTTGGTTAGAAGATGGAGACCGTTGGACTCCTCCGCCCCGCACTGCCCGCAGAGATTTTGATGCAGCTGGCCTGTGATTTACCAGTCATGTTCCTGGTGATCCTGACTCGGCTGCCCCAATTTATGTGACCAGAGTCCCTTGACCACAGCTGTACCTCTGTATCACTTGGGGGAGCTTTTAGAAAACCTCAAGACCTGGGTCTCACCCCTGATTGGTTGAGACAGAGTCTCTGGGCATGGAGAATGGGAGGTCCCACACATGACTCAAATGTACAGCCAGAGTTGGGAACCACTGTGCTGAGAAGCCCTTTCTTTCACAGGCACCAGCCTGGGGCTGCACAAAGCCAGGTGCAGGTGATACTCAATGCCAGGAAAGGCAAGTCAGGCCCTGCAGATGTTCCGGAAGAAGGCCGGTCTCTGCCGTGGAATTGTTCTTAATGCACACAGCGCCGTGGGATGCGGTCCCTGACAAGCCGCGCACAAAGCCCTCGATGGCCGTGAAGACTTCAGCCGTGTTAAGATGACGCTGAGCCGTGGCCCTGGCATTGGCGTCCCTGGATCACAGACTGCAGGCCATGGATGACTGAGACAAGAAGAACCCGGAATTTCATAGAATCCACAGTTGGAGCTGGTGCAGCCATGAGAATATTCTCATCAACCCCCTGCTTACAGCTGGGGAAACTGAGGGAAAGAAAGGTAGCCCCCTGAGGGTTATTCCTTGGTCCTAAAAGTAGAAGAATCAGAAATGGGTTTCTCCTCCATGCAGCCCTCCCTGATTGCACCCTCTTCCATGTGCTCTGGGACCTTAGGTCGTTCATTCATTCAACAAACATTTTATTTTAATGTTTACTTATTTATTTTGAGAGAGAGAGAGAGCGCGAGCGAGAGAGCAAGAGAGGGGCAGAGAGAGAAAGAGAGAATTGCCAGCTGGCTCCACACTGTCAGTGCGGAGAGCCCGATGTGGGGCTCGAACTCACAAACTGTGAGGTCATGACACTTAACTGCCTGAGCCACCCAGGTGCCCCATTCAACAAACACTTAATGAGCACCAGCTCTGGGCCAGGCACAGGGCTGAGTGCTGGGATCATGTGGTGAGCAAGACAGGTTAAGATATCTTTGCATCGTACAAGAAACTCTTTCTCTTCTGAGGGGATAAACCAGATGTTAAAACATGAAACACGCAGCTAGGATACAAAATGCGGCAGGAACAAGGACTTGGAAGAAAGTCCTTCAGGGAAATGAAATGGAGACTGACTGCCAGTGACCAGTGTGACCCGAATGGGCAGATGAGGCTTCAGAGAGCAGAGGCCTGAGGAAAGGGAGGGAGGGAGCCCGGGAAGAACTGGGGAGAATGTTCCAGGGATGGGAGCCGGAAACGCAAAGGTCCTAAGGAGGGGAGCAGTTTGAGGTGTTCCAGGAAGCAAAAGAAGGCCGGTGCAGGGAAGGCGGAGTGAGCGATGGAGAGCAGGGCTGTGGACAAGGCCAGCGAGGTGACGTTAGAGGCCGATGGCCCACAGGCCAGCCTGGGAGCTATTTTGATCCCCAGCGCGCTGGGAGGACTGTGAGGGGTTTCTGCCGCAAGGGACCCCTCTGTCCGACCAGTAGGCATGGTCCAGCGGGAGCTTGCACAAGAAACGGCAGTTTCCTCTCTACTGAAGAAGGTCCTAGAAGTAAGGGCGTTGCCCAGTTGGTTCTGTTCACCCCTCGGTGCGGCCTTGAAGCTGGTGGCTCAGTGTTGAGGCTCATTACCCACCCTGACTTCATCTCGCTCAGTACCTTGGTGGTGACAGGGGCCATTCTGCGCCCAGTCCCCCGGCCCCACAGTGCACAAGCCCCTGGTCCTGTGGCTATGCAAGTGACCACCGGTCAAAATCCATTTCGACCCCGGCTTTGGGCCTTTGTGCTCACCTGAGCAGAGGCTGGGGAGACAGATGGCCCTGGTGAGCCAGTTTGATGTCCTGTGATGGGGGGGGGGGGGGGGGGGGCGGGGACATAGGTAGGTACAGAGCGGGGATCCCCAAACAACACTCCACAAGGCATTGAGAGAGACCTCGCTTGGAACACCCGCTTGCCCCATTACCCTGAGCAGTGACTTAGCCTCTCTGAGCCTCAGTTTCCTCAGCTGTAAAATGGGTTCACAGTGCCTTCCTCCTTGGGGGGTGGATGAAGAGACAATGTGAAAGCTTAGCATTGTGCCCGGCCCCTCATGAGTGCCCGTTCAGTCAGAATTGCCAACGTCCTCATAGCTTCGGTTGGGCAGGTCCCCGGGAAAATGCCTTGCCCCAGCTGAGCCTCCGTTCCCCATCTGTGAAAGGAAGTCGTCATAGGAGCTGAGTTTTGAGCTCCCTCTTGCCCTAAAACTCATTAGGTCATGCACACGTGGTGCACTCATGCACGTATGCCAAGAGCTCAGACTCTGAACACAGGGAGATGGGAGTTCAACTCCCAGCCATATCTTGCCCAGCTGTGTGTCTTGTACAAGCCGCTTACCCTCTCTGAACCTCAGTCCCCTCCTCTGTAAAATGGAGAGGACCGTGTCCGAGAGTGGCCTTGGACTCTGAGGGACTCTGAGAGTTAGCACTCCGCACGGGCTGGGGGCGGGGGGGGAGGGTTTAAGGAGCGCTGTGCAGATGACAGCTAGGAGACCCTCTCCCCCGCCCCCTGCCCACACCCCTGCCTACCCGGCGGTGCCCTGCCATGGGTTAATCTGATCTGGGAGCAGGAACACAAATTTTCCATTCAAAACCCACAGACCATTTTTGTTCGGTAATAGATTTAAACAAGGTTTTCTCTCACAGCAATCTTCCCTAATCTCCGATTGTTCCCTTTTTAGAGATGCAGTGTCCTTTTGCATCGCTGGGAGAATACCAATTAGATATTGTCTGAAACCTCCCCTTGTCTCGCCAGGGAGAGCTCTGCTGGTTGTTCACAGGAGGCGGCTGCTTGGAGCGGCCTCCTCCCGTCCTGTGTCAGCTGATTTTCTTCCCGACACATCCCTGCCCACGGTCTAGGCTGGGGTGGTGGAGAAGGGCCCTGTAGCAGCTTCCCCAACTTCAAGTGGAATCCTTCTCACCCAAGGAGGAAAGAGTAATAATAGTAAAGAGGACTGTTAGGTGTTCCTGGCGCTCCTAATGCGGGACCCCCTGCCTTCCAACACCACCGTGCATAAGGGAAGCTTCCAGTGCCCATTCTACAGATGGGGAAGCTGGGGCTCAGAGAAATTAAGCACTTGGACCAGAGCACGAGGCTCTGATCTAAACACGAGGTACACCCAATGATTATAGCAGCGCTTTCAACAATGGCCAAATTATGGAAAGAGCCTAAATGTCCATCAACTGACGAATGGATAAAGAAGCTGTGGTTTATATATACAATGGAACGCTACTTGGCAATGAGAAAGAATGAAATCCTGCCATTTGCAGCTACGTGGCTGGAACAGGAAGGTATCACGCTGAGTGAAATAAGTCAGTCAGAGAAGGACAGATACCATATGTTTTCACTCATATGTGGATTTTGAAAAACTTAACAGAAGACCATGGGGGAGGGGAAGGGGAAAAATAGTTACAAACAGAGAGGGAGGGAGGCAAACCATAAGAGACTCTTAAATACAGAGAACAATCTGAGGGTGGATGGGGGGGTGGGGGAGAGGGGAAAGTGGGTGATGGGCAGGGAGGAGGGCACCTGTTGGGATGAGCACTGGGTGTGTATGGAAAGCATTTTGACGATAAATTATATTTAAAAAAAAATAACTAAATGCAGGGTACAGATGGCAAGTAAACCCATAACTTAGCAAGGGGATTTCAGATTGTGTCCACTACCATACAAGGAGCGTAATTGTGAGTGTCAGGGGCTGGGGATAAATGTGCTTTCTCACAAAGGTGGCCAGGGGCCCTTCTTAGAAGGTGACATTTGAGTCGAGACCTAGGCGGGGAGGAGGAGCCGGCTGCTGCAGGATGTGGGAGAAGTGGGTTCCGGGAAGGAGGACGAGGCTTGAGGATGCAGACAGGTGTGCGGGAGGCGAGTCTGGGCAGCGAGGAGGAACCAGTCCCCATGGGGCTCTAAGGCCAGGGTGGGAGTTTGATCGGATTCTCAGCGCGATGGGAGGAAATGTGGGCCCACCAACTGGACACGTTAGGGCCCCCTCTGACCGCCGTGGAGGCTGGAGTGTCGGGACCCAAGAGCAGGAGCAGGGAAGCCCTTTCAGAAGCATCAGGCTGCTTCACCTCTGCAGCTTGGGAGGAAAGACAGGTTGGCCGTAGTGGAGTCTGGGAGGGGAGGTAGAGAGAGGTGAGACAGGACCAGAGGAGCAAGTCGCCCCAGTGAGGCACGGGATTCTCAGTGCCATGGGAACCTTGAAGGAGTCAGCTTTGACACTGGAGAGCAGAGCCCGCGGTCACTGTGGCTGTGAGTTCGAGCCCCACGTTGGGTGTAGAGATTACTTAATGAAATCCTGAGGGGCGTATGGGTGGCTCGGTCAGTTAAGCGTCCGACTTCGGCTCAGGTCATGATCTCACGGTCCGTGAGTTCGGTCCATGAGTTCGAACCCCACATCGGGCTCTGCTGACAGCTCAGAGCCTGGAGCCTGCTTTGGATTCTGTGTCTCCCTCTCTCTCTGCCCCTCCCTCATTCGCTCACTCTCTCTCTCTCTCTCTCTCTCTCTCTAAAATAAAATAAGCATTAAAAAAATTTTTAATAAAATCCTTAAAAAGAAATCTGAGTCCCAGATCCATCACTTACTGGCTGGGTGACCCTGGGCAAGTGACCTAACTTCTCTGAGCCTCAGTTTCTCCTTCTATAAAATAGCAGTAACACAGCATCTATCTGTTTTCTCAGGTTTTACCATGAGGGTTTTTTTTTAATCAGCTTCAGTAATTGGCATTCAGTAAACTGCACATGTCTAAGACGTACACGTTGAGAAATTTCGAGATGCCTATGCACCCATGAAACCCTCCCCACCACCAAGATAACAAGCACATGCATTCCCCTAACGTGTTTTCACGGCTTTTCGGTAAAAAGTCCTTCCCCTCACCCCTTCCCACTCCCGCCACCTCCCCTAGGCTACCACTGTCACAATACATTAGCTTGAATTTTCTAGAACGCTCTATAACCATGTAGTACAAACTCTATTTTTTTTTAATCTGCCTTTTTCCACTCGGTATAATGTTGCTTGAGACTCGTCCATGTTGATGTGGGCATCTGTGGCTCATCCCTCCTCCCGGCTGAGTGGCTGGTAGTCGTCCTCAGCATGTACCACAATTTGCTCATCTGTGCATCTGTAGACGGGCTGTCTCTAGTTGGGGGCTATTCTGAATAAATCCGCTGTGGACATGTCTTTATATGGACACATGTTCTCATTCCTCGTAGGTAAACAGCTAGGAGGGAAATGGCTGGATCGTATGGTAGTTCTTGGTTTAATTTTTTTTGAGAGAGAGAGCGAGAGAGCGGTTCCCAAGCAGACTCCATGGTCAGCATGGAGTTTGATGTGGGGCTCGATCCCACGACCCTGGAATCATGACCTGAGCGGAAATCAAGAGTCGGACGCTCAACCGACGGAGCCACCCAGGCGCCCCGCTGCTGGCTGTCATTTGAAATGTGGCCGTTCTAATGGTTGTGTCAGGGAATCGCACTGTGATTTCGATTTGCATTTCCCTAATGACTAATGTGTTGAGCATCATGTCCTGGACTTATTTGCCATCCATCGACCTTTTGGGCACTGCGATGCCTCTCCAAATATGTTGCCCACTTTGGGGGGTTGCTTATTTCATTACTATAGAGTTTCGAGAATTGTTTCTATATTCTGGGTACGATTCTTTATCTGATAAGAGATTTACAAATAGTTTCTCTCCATCTGTGGCTTGTCTTCCTTTTCTTAACATTGTCTTTCAACGAGCAGACATTCTTGATTTTAATGAGGTTCGATTTAGCGAATCTTCCTTTTATGGGTATTTTTTTTTCCTCATAGGGTGTTAAGATAATTCAGCGCCTGGTACATTAGTAAGCGCTTAATAAATGGCAGATGTCACTGTTATTACTATGCAGGAGGAAATGTCCCAGTGAGTGAGGTCTGGAGGCCCAGGGTCTCTCTACACCCTACTCTGTGCAGCCCGGCTAAGCTGTCTTCTGCTCTCTGGGCCTCGGTTTCTCCATGTGTGCAATGGGGACTTGCATGGCTAAGTGATATTTGGGGGCCCTTTATCTTGGACGGGTCAGAGCTGGGATTGGGAAGGCTCCTTTCCGAGGACCAGAAACCCTGCCTCCCTTTTTGAAAAAAAAAAAAAATTAATGTTTACTTATTTTTTTTTTTTTTTTAGTGTTTATTTGTTATTGACAGAGACAGAAACAGAGCATGAGTGGGGTAGGGACAGAGAGAGGGAGACACAGGATCTGAAGCAGTCTCCAGACTCTGAGCCATCAGCACAGAGCCCAATGTGGGGCTCGAACCCATGAACCATGAGATCAGGGCCTGAGCCAAAGTCGGACGCTTAACAACTGAGCCACCCAGGCACCCTGACCCTGCCTCCCTATTGAACTAAGCATCCTGCAGGGGGTTTCCAGTCTTCTGGGGGACACTGGAGAATCTCTCACCCCCGAGGCCTAGATGCTTCCCAGAATTCTCAGGAGCTGAGATTCTGCAGGTGAAGAAACCAGGGTTCAGAGAGAGACACGGATAAGAAGAGGCCGAGCCAGAATGTGCACCCAAGTCCGTGTGACCCCAAGGCCCAGGCTCCCTGGGCTCTAACCAGGCAGGGACCCTGGAGGAGGGAAATGACAGGGCAGGCAGAGAGAGGGGAGCTTAGCCAAAGGAATGTTCCATCTGAAAGGCACAGTGCATTCCCTCCCAAGCAGCTGCGAGCCAGAAATAGAGTGGGTTGGAATTAGCAGACCTTTTTTTTTTTCCTCCCTTTTAATTTATAGCTTGTTAGTTGACATGCTCATTGGGAGAACGTCTTGCTCTCTGGTTTGGCAAAGTCAATGACAAAGTACTGACAGCCAGAACAGCCTTCTTCCTCCGGGTCAGCTTGTGACCAGGTTTGGGAACTCATCCGTATCCCCAGGCATCTCAGCAATAGCGGCCCTTACCCAGACGGCCCCCCGCGTTCCAGAACGTGGGGAAACCCCACTGTCAGCTTGATGTCTGCGACAGTCCTGTTTCTGGTGTTCATTTCCCCAAACATTTAGTAAACCACTCACACTGTTCCCCAAGCACCGGAGAAATAATGGCAACTAGGACAGAGCTCTTGTCCTCAGGCTGGGGAGGCGACAGTCACATGCACAAATAATTATAGGACCACGTGATGGGAACTGCGGCAGCAGCTGAGAGGAGGGGCAGATTGTGTCTGGGTTGGGGCGCCAGGGTGGGCTATGTGGAGGGAGTGATATTTAAACTGGGTTTTGAAGGATGAGTAGGAGTTCACCTGAGTGAGGATACCCCCAGTGTCTGATACTTGGGGGTGCTCAGTAAGCGCTCCTGCCCTATTCAGTTTCCCAGTGGTCTCTCCGATGTTGCCCTTAAGTGCTTTGCCGGATTATAAACTTACCAGGGGCAGGGATTTAGGCCTTTGCTTTCTCCTTTGCTGCCTGTAGTGGTGGACGTGGGACCTGACACACAGAGCAAAATGTCTCGTCCTCGGCACTGTTGACATTTTGGGGGGGAGGGGGCGTTGGATAATTCTTTGTTTGGGGCAAGAGGGTGGGAGCGAGGGCATGTCCTGTCTATTGTGGGATATTCACCAGCAGCCATGACCCCTCTACCACTAGCTGGCGGGAGCACCTCTCCCCCTCCTCCCTGCAAATCCTGATAAACAGAAAAGAAGTCTCCAGACATTGCCAGATGTCCCCTGGAGGCAAAATCACACTTGGTTGAGAACCACTCTCATAGAATATCCTTGTATTCATTCCTTTATTCATTTGAGTGTTTCATTCATGCATTCAACAGACATTTACTGACTACTTACCGCGGGCCGGGCACTTTGGTAGGCATTGGGAGCACAAGGACACGTGTAAGACACAGCCATGGCCACTGGCCTCAAGAAGTTCCCGGTCAGAGAGGAAAAGAGGCAAACCAATGAGCTGTGATGGGGGAGTGCACAGGCTTGGGGAGCATGGGCCGGGGGCAGGGGATGGATTCCAGGAAGGCTTCCAGAAGAGGTAACACCTATACTGAATATTCCAGATAAATAGAAATTAAGCAGGTGCAAGGAGGAGCCGGCATTCTAAACCAACAAAATGGGTTGGGCAAAGTCCTTGAGGATGAGCAAACACGGCCCTTTCGGGGGAGGACCACAGTTCTGCGTACCTGGCGCACAGATCTCCAGGTGGCGTGGAACAGAAAGCCTTTATCCTGAGGGCCATGTGGGAGCCACTGGAAGAGCTGAAGCAGAAAAAGAAGGGACATGATCAGATGAAAAAAGAGGAAACCTCTCTGGCTGCAAGGCAGCAGAGGGGCCCCGTTAAACGGCCTGAGTTTTTGGCTCGGGTGATGTTCTCATAACTTCAGAGCCGCCTCCTGGCCCCGGCCCCTCTCTGGGCTGCTCCCTGGGTTCCCTTAGCGGAGGAGGCACCAGATGTCACGCTACCCCCCACCTGGGCCGCCTCCACAAAAGCCTCCTTCCCATCCAGCGATTTCTCAGGTCGACACACGGGAAAGCGTTTTATCGACCTGTCACGGAGCCCCTGATTGGGTTTGGAGTTTGAAGAGGATGGGAGGGTGGGGGACAGCATACGGCTCATCTCCCCAGAGTTGCAGCTGCCGACCAAACGGAGAAGCCGAACCCTTCTAATTGCTGCAGAACTTTGGTGTTACCGAAACTTCCTCATGCCTGAATGATGTACGATCTTCCCAGTGTGGCTCAAGCCTTTCCTGCGGCTCTCCAAAAACAAATGAGATTTTATTTTTTTACACCATTTATTGATATATTTGGCTGATCTGTCTGGGGAAGGGAAGTTATTAAATACTGGGGACAGAAACAGGGGTGGGAGGTGGTCAAACCATCCGAGCCCATGGGCTTGATTAATTCCAGCCGTGACATTTATTTCGAAGGGGCCGCTCAGAAAGGTAGTTATGTGCTAAACTGCCCGTTCCCAGTCCGGGGTTCCCAGACCCTGATGGTCTTTGAGCGGAGTGATCAGGGAGGGTCTGAGGGATAAAGTAAGGGTTTTGGAAACCCTAATAGGAATCCTATACCTAGCAAAACGGAGGCTGAATCTGCTAGTTAACAGGTCAGGTTTTTCCAGCTGACAATTCATCAGTACTGCCTGTAGGGTGACATTCTAACTTTTACTCAGTTGGCACGGCCACTGGCAGCCTTCTCAGATCTCACTGTTGCGACTTCCCTTCCCAATGCCCCCTCCTCTCCCCTCTGACCCCACAAAAGCCCATGCACACCAGTTCTCCATCACACCTGTCCCCACACACGCCAGCCTCTCTCACGTCCAGGACCCAGTCAGGACCCTTGTCTCCTCCCCTCATCTTCTAGCTCACCCAATTCTCAGCTCACCATCCCTCCTTCCGGAAGCTGCCATGGACGGTCTCCAGGCTACCCCGGGGCCCTCTAGATAGTGGGATCTTGAGTTACCACATCTGGGTTCAAGTCTTGGCTCAGTCACTTAAGATGTGACTTCACCTCCCGGAGCCTCAGTTTCCCCACATGTCAATCAAGGATAAACCAAGTTCCTATCTCAGATACTATGGCGAGGATCAGATGTAATCATTGGAAAGGCTCTCAGCTCTGACCCACCGCTGAGATCCTACAAGTAACGTTAGCTGTCACTGAATTTCTTCATCTATGTATCTGCCTCCCCCGCGGAGGCAGGGACCAGGTCTTTCGTCCCTTATCCCCAGATTCTGGTGACAATGCCTCACAAATAGGAGACTCCCAATAAATGTTTGCATGAAGGAGTCCAAAGACGTCAGACCGGGAACTGGAGCCACTTACCAGCTCGGTGAACCCAGGGAGGTCCATTCACTTCTCCGTGCCTCGGTGTCCTCATTTGTTTTGTTTTGTTTTGTTTTGTTTTATGCATATTTATTTCTGAGAGACAGAGACCAAGCAGGGGAGGGGCAGAGAGAGAGGGAGACACGGAATCCGAAGCAGGCCCCAGGCTCTGAGCTGTCGGCACAGAGCCCGACCCGGGGCTCGAACTCACGGATCGCGCGATCCTGACCTGAGCCGAAGTCGGCCGCCCAACCGACTGAGCCACCCAGGTGCCCCGTCAGTGTCCTGTTTCACGATTGTGCCCATCTTGCAGGGTAGTTGATAATAGCTAATAATAGCGACCTGTGTCCGGCACGAAGTGAACACTACTTAAATGATCCTCTTACTATTTGATTAATAAAACCAGGGAACCACAAGATTTATTAATGCTCCAAAGCAGCGTGGCAGACAAAACACATTTCAGAGCGTACAGTCGAGGGGGAGGGCTATTAATGATGGATCAGTTGTGGCTCCTGAGGCGGCCCAGCTGCCCCCACCCCACCCCACCTGCTCCCGGGCCTTTAAGCTGGTAGCTGCGGGGAAATAACCGTTCGGACTTTTTTTTTTTAATCAGCAGAGTGCAGGCACGATATTTCACATGCTGGCTGTTTAAATGTACACCTAGTTACAGCTGACTGCCTTGGATGATTGGTTGAGGGGGCCGAGTTCCCGTTTGTCCCCAATCAATCTGGAAACTGAAAAGCAGCCAGAATATTCATATTCCACCATCAGGCCCACAGCCTGGGATTATTCTTGATGGAGGAGCTGTGGAGCCCATGTCTGGGAGGACGCAGGAGACCTGGGTATCCCCGGGGCGGTGGATTCACAGAGGCGGGGGCTCGAGCGGATGCTGTCCCCTTAATCAGTTGGGCGGAGGGCCCTGGTTAGAGGGGCAGGTGGGGCTCTGAGCCCCATGCTGTGGATGCAGAGGTTGTGTATGTTTGACACAACATAGCCCAAAGTGACGAGCACATAGGCTGGTATTTCATAAGCACCTACTATGAGCTTCCTTTGGGCACAGCACTCAAGGAGGAAACGCAGGAGGGAGTATAAGTGCTAAAAATACCAGTTCCATCTGGAAAGATCGAAAAGTCAAGTCGGGGAACTGCGTTTATAAAGATGGCCCCATGACGAGACGGCATGCGTTCAATGACTCCTGTGTTTACTTCATGGATTAGCACCTACGCTGAGCCAGGCACGATCCCAACGCCTCGCAGATGCCGAGGAGGAATAAAACGCGGGCCCTGCTTCCCGAGGCAGCAGCGTCTTAATAAGAATAATAATAAAAATAGTAATGCTGGCTGTTTATTGGGCACTGACATTGAGCCAGGGTTTCACACAGATTGTTTCATGTAACTCTCACAGTGGCTCAATGAGATAGGGTCCTATTTTTATCCTCGGTTTGCAGATGGCCAGCCTGAAACTCTGAGAGGGGTTAGTGGCTTGGCTGAGGCCCACGCATTTAGGAAGGAATCAAGAAGCAAACCAGTCCCGCCTGACCCAGACCTCTGTTGCTAAGGACTAGTGCCCCACCTCTCAAAATGACAAGACACAATGTTTCAACTGCTAATGGGGAAACTACAGAAAGTCCAGAGGGATTTCTCAAACTGGAGTCCCCGCCCCCCTCCCGTGCCCAGAACACGCATAGTGTGCATCTTGCACATAGTAGGTGGTCAACCAGGACTGGCTGGGTGACTGACAACCCACTGGGGGGCTTTCTTTGCACCACCAGGCAGGCTTCTGCCCCTGTTTCTTCCATGTTTTCTTCAAATCATCCATCAAATCCCTGGAGGGGGATTGTAGTGATCCTCACGGTGTAGACAAGAAACTGAGGCTTGTGAGAAGTGGGGTTCAGACTTGAACCCAAGCCCCCCAGACTCTGAAGCTCAGGTTCCTTCCCTGGGCCTTAGAGCCCCTCCACCCTCAGGGGGGCAATTCAACATGATATCCAGACCCCAGAGCCCCAATCCTTCCAGCCCCATGCGATGCCTCTTCTTTAAATACAAAGGACAATTTTCCCACTCTGGTGCCTTATCCATATGGAACCATCGAGATGTTCGGACTCTCCGACCCACTGGGCTCATAACGCCTCTGTCTTGTCACTTTCCACACTGGAAAAATGTATCCTCCAAGTCCTAGCCTGACCTTGGGTTGTTACATGTGGATCCAAGCAGGAAGCCATTCATTACAAGGTCATTGTCTTCCTTCCCTAACCTTTGCCAGCCCCAAGCTAGCCTCCTGGGGCTCCATCCAACGGACATGACCATAGTACCTGCCTTGCTTGGTTGTTGGGGAAAGTGAGAGGGTAATGCCTTTAAAAGCATCTGGTCCTCTGCCTGGCAGACAGCCGATACTTTACTCAATGTGAAAACACTTTGCTTGGAGCGATTTCAGCAATAATTTAGGGGCACCTGAATGGCTCAGTTCTTGATTTCGGTTCAGTCGTGATCTCACGGGTTTGTGAGTTCACGCTCCTCATCGGGCTCTGTGCCAGCATTGCAGAGCCTGCTTGGAATTTCTCTCTCCCTCTCTTCCTCAAAGTAAATAAATAAACTTTAAAAAAAAAAAGATAGTAATGTATATGCTGCCACTTACTGAGCTACTGCTGTGTCACGGGCACTAGGTTAGGTATTCCATATGCATCATTCATTCTCCATTAACTGAGGGCTTATTATGTGCCAGGCACTGTCTTAGGCACTTGGAATTCACCTGTGAGGGAAAAACACAGGCCACAAATTCTTGCCCTCACGGAAATCGGAGGAGCTCGAGGAAGGCCTCATGGAGATGGTGATGTCTGACGTCCTTGTCACTGATTCCCTGGCATAAATGGCCTTACTAGATTCAGAGAGAGGAGGGAGACCTGGGGCAGGTGTCCAGGCACCCCTGTAAGGGAACCAGCCATGTGGACGCTTTAAAGGAAAGCATCCAGGGCTATTCGTTCATTCATTTCATCCCCCACGGGGCGTGTGGGTATTATTATCCCCATTTGAGAGATGATGAGGCTGACATTCAGAGAGGCTGGGGTCATATTGTGAGCATCACAGAGCCAGCAGGGGACCTCTCTGGCTAACTGCAAGTCCCGGCAAAACGTTAAGACCTTGTTACGGCGAGATTGGCTCCTCGTATGGTAAAGAGAAGGGGACGCTCTGCCCTCCCATTGCTGCCCCAGCCAGTTTCCAGGCCCCCCATCCGCTCTGCCTCCCAGAATCTAGCACAGACACAGGCACCTGTCTTTGCCTTCTGCCCTCCATGGGGCCCTGTCCTGGATGCAGGAGAAAGAAAGGGAAGCGTCACCTTCTTGTTCTGGGCTTGACTCCTCTGTCTTGGAAAGCGAGTCTCAGAACACCTGCTCCACCGAGCCCCGGCATATTAAACAGCCACCGAAAATGTATTGTTGCCTCCTTCAATACATAGCAATTACATGGCGTGTTTTGCTCATTAGCAAGAAATTGACACAGAGGCAATCCTGCTTTTTAAATTACCACTAATCTCACTGCACCTGTTTGGAAAGAAGGCAGGAGGGGAAAAAAAAAAAAAAAGGTTGGTAATAACCATTTCACGATATTTTAAAAACAAACACTTCTAGAGCTCCCTTAAAAATAGCTTTTTGGGCTCTCGAGCTCCCATCTTATTTGAAGAGGAACCCCTCTGCCTCCCGCCACAGGCTGGCGTTACTCTCTGTTGACGTCACAGGCTCGAATGCCACGGTTCTTGGCGCAAGGGAGGCACGGGAGATAAGCCCGGCATCCTTGAGGTTATTAAGAATGAGATGCCGTGATTAATCGTGTGCTAAGGGATTTGGTGCACGCTGACTGCGGCCATCATGCATACCTAAGAGGGTCATGGAAAACTGACTTCTTTGCGGGGGTTGGGAGGGAAGAAGGGATACAGGTGCCTTCATGGCTGTCACCAGGACCCGGAGGGGTGGGGGCCCCTTGCCCAAATCAGCCACGTAAGGCAGCCCATCGTGTTAGAGACCAAGGTGGGGAATGAGAAGGAAGTCATTGGAGGATTTCGCACAATGGCTTGACCTTGTTATGGTTTGGGTTTTATATGGATTTGCTTGCTGATGCATGGAGAACAGATTATATGGGAACAGAGCAACTACGAGAAGAGGGGAGGGCACTGAAATTCATCAGAGGACTTGGTCCAGTCAACCCATTAACCGCCACCCCCCAAGAAAAGAAAAATCATCAGAGCGGCCCATTAAAAGTGCACGCAGCTATGAACCCAAATCACAATGGCCTTTGATGCAAATGAACTTGACTTCTGAGCACATTGTGATGTTAAGTTCTGGCCACAGGGCGGGCCAAGGGATGAAGAAGGCAGGCTCCCAAAATGCAAAGCCCTTAAACAGAGGAGAGGGAGATTCGTTCTGGGTGCACACGCCTTGCCACAGTGAGCTCTAGAATAGAGACGCATTCGTTCTAAATGGGGCATCTGGGAAGTCTCACTGGAGGAGGCGGCGGCTGTGAGCCTTCCCAGGATGCGTGCGATTTTGGCAGAAAGAGTTGTAGGGTGGACCTGCCTGGTTTTGGAGGAGGAGCCTTGAGGAAGGATGTCGAACTTCAGTCTGCCTCGTGGGCAGCGGAAGAAGAGGGTCTGCTGAGTGTAGAAGCTGGGGCTTTCCATTCTTTCTTCTCTGCTCTGTAGGTTTGCTTCCTGAGTGCCTGCTGGGGGCCAGGAGTTGCGCCAGGCACCAGAGAAGGATGGCCCCTGGCCATCCTGGCTCCTGGCCCCTCTTGGAACCCACAGACTGGTAGGATTTTAACGCTCGTGTGCAGCTAGGATATGGAGAAGAAAAAAATCTTTTATACCACCATAGTCCGTGCTTGCTCTGTCCGGCACTGGGGAGCCACGGCGAGTTCTAAGCAATGGAGTAACATGCTGAACCAGACAAGGGATAATCATTTGAGCAGCATGTAGAAAGTGGATTTGAGGAGGCGGGTTTGCATCCACAGGAAGCCATGCAGGGGCACCCTGCCTGGTCAGCCCGGCCCCAGTGTGGCGGGAGACGGGGGATGGAGTGCCAGGGGAGAATGGGCTGCAGGTCTGGGAAGGGATGAAGGGTTTCCATGGCAACCTTTGCTTGCCCGTAGATAAGGTAGCTCTGCGAATTCCCCAGGCACCATTCCCACGGACCTTGAAGCCTGAATCCCTGGCAGCTGAAAGCCTGACATTAGAAAGGCTGAGATGCAGCAGGCTTGGAAGGAGAGAGAGAGAGAGAGAGAGAGAGAGAGAGAGGAGGCAAAGCCGTTTTTCTGGAACTGGGCTGCAGGCTCCCAGGCAGCCCTTGAAAAGCCCTGGTCCCTGCTTCCTGCAGGATAACTCCTGCCTCCTCCGGGAGGAGACTCACTCAAGCCCAACCTTCCCCTCTGGGTTACCTCCTCCCCCACGGGGGCTCAGGCCCCCTGGAAAATGGGCTGCCGGTGCCCCCTTTCAGGGGTCTTGCCGTGACTCGCAACCCTGACGGCCGAGCTCCCTCCACCATGGCCAGCCCGGGGGAGGCAGGTAAATGCCAGCGGTCGGCTGTTCTTCTTTGGCATTTTTAAAGGTGCCGGCCTGTTGCCAGGACACACGGTCCTCGCCACTGGCTGGCGTGTCATCTTGAGAGAGTCACTTCCCTGCTCGCGCCCTTTATGTGCCACACGGGGGTGCCGGCTCCCTCCCCGTGCACACTGCCCACTTCGCCCGGATCATTGTTGCTTTGCTGCTGCCGTTGCTGCCGTTATTATTGCTGTTATTGCTGTTATTAGCACTCTTATCAGAAGCCCTGTACCGGTGATCCCTGCTGCAGAGGGCACAGATTACGAGTCCTGCACATGCTCCCCTTTGCTGAGCGCGCACAGCCCTCTTACCGAAGCCGGCGACACGCTACCCTTTTATCTTCCCTGCTCAAGACACAGTTAGATGGAAATTGTTAATGGAAATCACATGCCGTATTAAACAGACGTCAAGACAGGATTGCTCGAGGGCGACGAGACCTCTTAGGGCAAAGTAATCCCTTAAGTGTTCATTTCCCTTAGTCTTAATAATTGACCCCAAAGTCTCCTGTCTCAGTTCCCACACCAGGTCTGGGCTCTGCGCCCATCTCTGCCCAGAGGGCCCTAACGTCCTGTCGTGAATCAGACCCTTGTAAGCTACGTGCCCGCCTTCTGTTGAAAAGCACCCTCACCGGGGCCAGGTTTGGCTCCCGGCTCTATTCCAAACCCTAACCGGACAATTCAGCCTGGGTATTTGACACATGGCAAACACTCCTCTTTGTGGGAAGGAAGAAAGAGGGAGGGGAGACGGTCCCGTTGCCTTCGGAGCCCAACCCCCACCAGCAAAAAATCTGGAGAAGTACCAGAAAACCTGGGAAGACCCTCTCCCGTCTCTCTCGCAGGAAGACCACTTTCCACCCCCCTCAAGGCTCCAGTCCTCGTCTTCCCTTGTACTCACCAAAGGGAGACAAAAACATTTGCAGGACACAAGAGCATCACACAAAGTTTCAAGCCTGCTAGCGCTGCTTCTCCCAACAGGGCCAGTTAATCCCACAACATTTCTCCTGGGCTGTTGCCGCTAATTGAATTAAATGAGATGATATTTGTTGAGTACTTAGCGCCATGCCTGGAAATGTTGATGGCACAGAATTGGATCTGTAGTGGGTAGCGACTATTAGCATTATTGGTCCTACTCTTCATTAGGGTTATTACTAACCCCCTTCCTTAGCACAGCGCTTTGGAACCTCCGACCCATTTTCCCCTGCATTTCCCCAGGACACCATCTGGGTGTCGATTTTCCCGTCAGACAAATGGGGGCGGTAATGGAAGCCACGTTTCCAGATCTGTGTCCAGGTCGGAGCTTTGCAGCTTCCTCGAACGACTCACGGCTCCCCTCTCCTGGGCTGATACCCCTCCCTGCCCCACCGCCGCCTCACAAATTCACGTCTACCCGGAACCTCAGAAGGTGACCTCGTTTGCAAACAGGGTCTTTGCAGCGGTGACTGGTTAAGAGGAGGTCATGGTGGATTAGGGTGGGCCCTACAGACCGGTGGCCTCATAAGAAGGATGTGTAGATGCAGGAGACGCACCCAGGGAAGATCACCGTGTGGCAGGGGACAGGGACCAGAGCCGGGCAGCTTCGAGAAGCCAAGGAATGCCAAGGTTTGCCAGGCAGTAGCAGAGACTGCAGAGACAAGGAGAGATCTCCCCTAGAGCCCATGCTTCAGGAGGAGCACGGCCCTGCTGACACCTTGATCTTGGGCCTCTGGCCTCTGGAACTACAGGAGAATGCACTTCTGTTCTTCTGAACGTCTCAGTTGGTGGTAATTTGTTACAGGAGCAACAGGAAACAAATGCACCCTCTCCAGGCCTCGGTTTCCCATAAAATGGGGGAAATGGAGTATAGAGCTCACATACGCCTGGGCGGGTTCTGTGAGCTGCTCCACACAGAGCTTCTAGAAGGGGGCCAGGCAGACAAACGGCCTCCAGACCAGCACGCCTGGGCACGCGACTCTGGTCAAGAAGACCAGACCTCCAGCTTTGCATAGTGGCAGCGTCCTAGCCAATGAGGTTTATCCGAGGCACAATTATTGCCAGGAAGACCGGAGCTCGGTCTGTGCCTCCACCCCGGGGCGCCAGCCTGGACAGGGGGTTCCTTGCACGTTCGCAGGATTGCGGTGAATGGACAAGGTCAAACTGCAGTAGCTGAACAGAGGCCTTGACGACGTCACTATATTACCTCCCTTAGCCACGTGTGTCCTCACGTCTAAAATGGGGACGGTGACATCCCTGCCTCCTAGAATCATAATGAGGGTAAACTGAGGAAGCACAGTGCCCTGCACACACGTCCTTAGTAGGTGGGAATGGCCCTTGGTATTTAGATGGCTGTAATTCCCTCTTTTTCACAGTTGAGAAAGTGAGGCTCAGAGAGGTAAAGTAACTCACCCAAGGTTGCACAGCTATCAGGCACTTGATCTGGGATCTGGATGTGGGACAGGTCTGACTCTGACCTCCTGGGTCTCAAGCCCCCTCTGGAGAAGGAGCTTGCCTCCTGGTTCTACCAAGGGGATGGGATGGTAGGAACTGGAGGTGGGGTTTATGGAGTTGAAAAGCAAAGGTTCGGTTGATCTTGCGTGAAATGACAACATTTTACTCCATGTTGGCGAGCACATTGCAGAACAATCTGGTTTTGAGACAAGAGCCCCGCAGAATGGGTCCTGATGCACGTTTGCAAATAGGCTGGAGGCAGAAGCTTTCTCTGTAAGGTCGCCCCCCCCCCACCCCTCCACCGGAGCCAGGCACCGTCACTGGGAGTCAGGCATCACGGGTGTGGGCACTTGAGGTGGGAATGGGGAAAGGCTTGGAGTTGGCTCTGTAATCAAATCCTACGTCTGCCTTTTCTACCACTTAGAGTTTGGGTCCACACCCTTCACCCTCCCAAGCCTCAATTTCTTCCACTATAAAATGGGGGGGGGGGGCAGGTGACAACTGACAACTGTTGACTGATCTCAGGCCTGCTGGGTAGATCCTTGTTAAGGCAGCGAAGCACCTGCAGGAAGTCAGTGCCCTCTGAAGAGGGGCTGTCATTACAGGGACTGCTCAGTGGTATTTGTGGAGTGGAAGGCTTCACCCCAGGGCCAGGGAGACTTGCAGCCCCAAGGCAGGGTGGGCCGGGCATCTGTCTCCAGTACACGTTCAGACCTTGCCTGTTTTAGTAAAGGGGTTTGCCTGTGTGCGGTCTCTTGTGCCCCCGGTGGCAACTCAGGATCTGCCGTCCATCTCCCTGTTCCTCTCCCTGATGCCTGTAGCATCCCCCATTAAAATCCACTGGAGCAGCGTCGCTGCAAGGCTGGTCGGCAGGCCAACAGCCACAGCAACCCTTGGGAGCTAGTTAGAAACGCAGAAGCTTGGACCCCATCCCAGACCTATTGATTCAGAATCAGCATTTTAGAAAAATCCTCCAGTGACTCATGTGCATGCTGATGTTTAGGAAGCATGGGGTAGAGGGGGTGCCTGGGGGGCTCAGTCGGTTAAGCGTCCGACTTCAGCTCAGGTCATGATCTCGCGGTGAGTTCGAGCCCCGCGTCAGGCTCTGCGATGACAGCTCGGAGCCTGGAGCCTGCTTGGGATTCCGTGTCTCCCTCTCTGTCCCTCCCCCACTCATACTGTCTCGCTCGCTCTCTCTTTCTCTCTCAAAAATAAATGAATAAACAAATTAAAAGAAAAAGAAAAAGAAACAGGGTAGAGGGGGAAAAAACCAAAACAAGAAAAAGACTGGAGAGAAAGGGACCCTGGAAAGGGGGTAATTGAGTGTTTTAGTGACATATGTGCTTATTTTTGGTTTTGCATCTGAAGGTTACAGTCTCCCTTAGACCCTTGAAAAAAGCTCGTGGCAGGACCAGTCCTCACCCCAAACATCTGATGGCCTGCCGACAACGTTCTCGGAATTAACAAAGAGTGATATTAGTAATATTAGCAAATGATTTTGGACCCCTAATTCTGGGTCAAACACCATGCTAAGAGTTTAGAGAGCAGTCTCTCATTTAACCTTCACACCTACCTGGAGAGTTGGGTCTGATTATCTGCCCCTATTTTCCAGATACGGAATCTTAAGTTCACGTGGCTGGCCCGGATCGTGTGGCTGGCTGTAATGTACGGCAAGGAAATCATAAGCCGGGGTTTGAAGCAGGTCCTTCTGCAGTTCAGCCCCTCTTTGACCACCAGGCTGCCCAGCCTCCTGTACCAGGAGGACGCCTGCTGTGTGATGCTTGGTCCAACTTCTGGGCAAAACACATCAGCCCACAGACCTGTCTCTTGCTTTGCTGTCGTGACTGAGGCTATTAGTGTTGTCCGTTTGGGTTTTTGTTTGTTTGCTTTTACGGTCCCTAGACCTTTCTGGGCAGTCCCTCCCACGTCCCACTTGCAATGCCCTCTCTCAACAGTTCTCGTCAATTTGCATTAAAAATGGTAATAGAGGGACGCCTGGGTAGCTCCTTCGGTTAAACTTCCGCTTCCGACTCTGGATTTCAACTCAGGTCATGATCTCGCGGTCGTGGGGTCGAGCCCCACATCAGGCTCCATGCTGAGTGTGGAGCCTGCTTGGGATTCTTTCTCTGTCCCTCTCTCTCTGCCCCTCCCCTCTCTCTCTCTCTCAAAATAAGTAAACATTTTTTAAAAAGGCAGTAGAGCCCTTGATTTCTCCATTTCTGAGTCCACAGTGACTATCTCATTGCTTATACACAGTAGGTGCCCAGAAAATATTTGTTGAATTTCCTTTATTTATTTAGCTGGATTGTTGTTTAGTTCGTGATCATTAGTTCATGATGACTTAGTGGAACCGTGTAGTTGAATTTAGCTTATTGTACGCATTCTCGTGAGGGCCGTATTTTCCCCAAGGGGACAAAAATTGTCTCTTGAATTCCTGTGTGTGTATAAAGCACAGATCTACATACAGTATGTAAAGAGATATATATAATCTCTCTGCAAGGATTAAATTTTCATAGAAAAACTATATTAAGAGGCCGCTAGGGTAACTAATAATGAAAACTTTAAAACATGATAAACAAGCGTATCAAGGAATGCCAAGTTGTAACTCTAAAGATCTGCACCACAAAATGCGAAGGGACAGAGCGCGTAATGAAAACGTCCAGCAACGTGAACCACTGGGTGGAAAGTTTACGGGGAATGTGCATCCTTCACAGAGGTCAAGTAAAATGCACCTAAAAGTATCCTGGGGGGAAACCACATTACACTGACTACATTAGCTTAAAACACTTAAACCAATAACACTGGATGCTGGCAAGGTTACTGTAACATTGGTTAGCTCGGATGTTTTGTAATTGGAAAGACCCCTTAGGAAAGCAGTATGGCGATTTTGTTCAGCAAGAGCTATAAAAATCTTCGTGCCCTTTGACCAGGGAATTTCATTCCAGGGAATTTGTGCTTAGGAGTGGATTCGATCACAGCAGAAGCTGTTGCATAAGGATGCTCCTTGAGTATAGCTAGGGCAAAAAAAAAAAAAGGAAGGGGAGAAGGAAGGACGGAGAGAGGAAGGTCCAATAAAACCAACACATGGGATGAAGCTCCTCACAGTGCTGAACACGCGGTAACACTCCAAACACTGTGGCCTCTCCATTAATTCCCCCCCACCCCCAAATGGCAGCAGGTAGGAAGAGTTGAGCATCTGTCCCATCTCGGGGACAGGAGTCATATTGCAGAAAGTCTGGAATGCTGGAAAAAGAGCTCAGCAAGCTAAGATAGTGGACAGCCAGCAGGTCAAGGGGACATTCTGAGAGGCTCTTTGTCAGTGGCTGGGTGTCTCCAGGCATGTATTTGTGGGCTGTTTTCCTGTCCTCAGAATTCTGTTACCTGCCTTCCAGCTCATGGCCGGTAAGAAAGCCAAGGCTTCCGCTTCCCGCAGTTAACTTGCAAGCTGGCTGAGAGCCCTCCTATGGAGCCAGCCTGGGGTGCACTGTGTAGACCGGTTTTAAAACACACTTTAGAATTCTCTTTCACTGCCTGTTTCCCCCTGGCCTAGGGATGCAAAAGCATGTAAGGCATCAAGCATCTGCATTTACACACTTGCCCTTTGCTCCCCCCGCTGAGCCTTATTAATGCTTCAGGAAGTCTGTGTTCGTCCCCGTCCCTGGGAGCTGTCTCCCATGCAGGGGCCCTGGTGGCCCCGAGAGAAACAAGAATCCCCTTTCATGTGCACATGTCAGATAGCTGGGATCTCAAAGCCCGAGAGGTGTCCCAGATGAAGACAATGGCCAACATCAACCTCCTTGTCCCCCAGTACAAGGAAGAGAAGGACTTTCTGTGGGTGTTGTCAGCCTGGGTCGAGAGGTGGCAGCATTTGAGGCCAGCCCGAGAAATCACTGTTGGCGTCTGAGAGTAACTTTTGCCAAGATAGTGGGATTAGGGCTGCTTCCATCATTTCTAGGTAAACACAGCCCATCTGGGCCCACAGTTGCTGAGAAGAGAGTCCCGGCTGGTGTTACTCCCGTGTCCGCACAAAGGACCTTGCCAGAGGCAGATAGGGGAGGGTGACCTGTGGCAGAGGCTGTATTCATTGACCGCAGGGTCAAGACCGTACTGGACGCTGGGATCCAATGAGAGCAAAATAGACAGGGCCTCTGCCCTCATGGAGCACACAGTCCAGCGGACAAATAGTAACTGTGTAACTTAAAAATCATTGTAAAGTTACATCCGTGAGCATTGTAGTGTTGCAAAAGCACGTGAGGGGATTTTGAGCTCCTCTGGGAGATCCAGGAAGTGATCCAGGGGAAGCTGAGGTCTCAGGAAGGATTAGGATGGGATGGGAAGGAGCAGAGGAATCGGGAAGGGAGAGAACTCCTTGGGCAAAGGCGTATTGTCTTACTCATTCTTCCCCACCCTTCCCTGCTCACAAAGCAAGACAGGAAGATAACTGAGCAAAGATAAGAATGGTGAGGAGAAAGGGCAAATAGGTAAAAAAAAAAAAAAAAAAGGAACCACTGGAGACAGTAGGTGAAGAGTGGGAAAGAGATAAGCAGGTATCATCGAAGAGTAGAAGGGAGGTACGCATGGAAGAAGAAACCAACAGAGGCATACGGGGCCAAGGACATAAGCCAACAAGTGAATAAAACGGGTGGATAAGAGGCCAGCTGAGGGAGGAGGAAGCCAACACATGAACAAAAATCTGGTTTCCTCCATTCCAGCATTTCCGGTGGCCAAAATGATCGAAGGGCTCATTTCGAATGAACAGAATGCAGGACACGTGGCAGAGGGGCTCAGGGCTTGTCTGCACAGTGGAATCCCCGGGTCTCCAGAAACACAAATACTCAGCGCCACCCCCAAAGATGCAGATCTGACAGGGTGTGGCCTGGGCACAGGGACTCTCGGGCACTGCCAGGACTGAGAACCGCAGCCACAGAAGACCGCTTCTCGCAGTCTGGTCCCTGGACCAGCAGCATCGGCATCACCCGGGACCTTGTTTAGAAATGCAGAATCTAGGGGCGCCTGGGTGGCGCAGTCAGTTAAGCGGCCGACTTCAGCCAGGTCACGATCTCGCGTCTGTGAGTTCGAGCCCCGCGTCGGGCTCTGTGCTGACAGCTCGGAGCCTGGAGCCTGTTTCCAATTCTGTGTCTCCCTCTCTCTCTGCCCCTCCCCTGTTCATGCTCTGTGTCTCTCTGTCCCAAAAATAAATAAAAAACATTGAAAAAAAAAATTAAAAAAAAAAAAAAAAAGAAATGCAGAATCTCGGGGCGCCTGGGGGGCTCAGTCGGTCCAGCGTCTGACTTCCACTCAGGTCATGATCTCGCGGTCCGTGGGTTCGAGCCCCGCGTCAGGCTCTGGGCTGATGGCTCGGAGCCTGGAGACTGCTTCGGATTCTGTATCTCTCTGTCTCTCTGCCCCTCCCCCACTCGTGCTCTGACTCTCTCAAGAATAAATAAACATCAAAGAAAAGAAAAGAAAAGAAAAAAAAAGAAAAGAAAAGAAAAGAAAAACGCAGCATCTCGGCTCCTCAGACTGCTGAATCAGAAACTCGGGGGTGGGGCCCAGCAGGCTGCAACTTAAGAAATCCTCCCAGGCAATTCTGACACTGGATCCGTCTGAGACTCACTACGGCTGAGGGTCCTTCAAGGGGAACCGTGCTCCTATGCAGCAGAGAAGGTTCTGGTTGATGCAAAGAAGGACAAAATCCGGACTCCTTAGCATGATTACCAAGGACCCCTCCATCCAGGCCAGGGGTTCCCCATGAGGATGGGGACCTACTCCCCGAGGCACTATGCAACGTCCAGAGACACTTTTGGTTGTCCCAACCTGGGTTAGGGTTGCTATCGGAATCTAGTGGAGAGAGAGGCCTGGGAACCTGTTCAGAATCCTACAATGGACTGGATTATCCATTCTACCAGGAAGAATTATCCAGCCTGGATGCTGACAGTGCCCAGGTCAAGAAACCCCGACCTGGGCAGGTGCACCTAGCAGGGCTTAGAAGAGTAGCACCCAATATGAAATGCCTTCTCCCCAGTCTCACTCCTGTAAATTTATAGACCGTGGACCCAGAAGGATCCCTACAAAATCCCATTCGACTCTCTCACATTCCAGGAGAGGAAACAAGCCAGAAAACAGAAATGATTTCCCAGGGTCCCACAGCATTCCTACTTCTTTCTTTTTTTTTTCTTTTTTTAATTTTTTTAACGATTATTTATTTTTGAGAGACAGAGACAGAGCATGAGAGGGGAGGGGCAGAGAGAGAAGGAGGCACAGAATCCGAGGCAGGTTCCAGGCTCTGAGCTGTCAGCACAGAGCCCAACACGGGGCTCAAACTCAGGGACTGCGAGATCATGACCTGAGCCGAAGTTGGATGCTTAACCCACATCAGCACAGAGCCCAACACGGGGCTCGAACCCATGAACCACAGATCATGACCTGAGCAGAAATCGGATGCTCAACCGACAGAGCCCCCCAGGCGCCCCAGCGCTCCTACTTCCTATCCAGTAATTTGTCCCCTAAATATGTACTGAGGATTTCTCATGTGCAAAGTAGGATGTTGGCAAGAAAGCGTATAAAGGTGGATGGGACGCAGGTGGTTGGCGCCCTGATGGAGCTCACCGTGAACAAGGACGTCAGGAAATGGAGGAAGACTTTCTTAACTTAAGGTGGCTCAAGAAAGCCCTGTGAGGGGGCGATGTGGGTCCTCCAACTGAGGCCTGATGAGAGGCCGTCCCGGTGAGTGTGAGCAGGTGGTGCAGAAGATTCCCCGGGCTCCCTGACTCGGGCATGCAGGGAGACTGGCTCTTCCCTGCAGTCGAGTGTCTGTAGCTCATGGACCTGGAGGCAGTTGCATGGAACTCGGAGGAGAACAGGCATTTGACTCCAGACCGCGTTCGGAGTCTTATAGAAACCCCGGGGAGTTTATCACATCTAAGACCCTGATAGCATCTGTATTAGAAACGGGAATCCGACCAGACTGCTCGTGAAAGATTAGCTTCAGCTCTTTCAGGAGAATAAATGGCTTATACCAACTCTGGCTGCCTTTATCAGCGTGCTCCTGCCAGCCAGCCGCCCTCTCCCCCCATCAAGATGGCCACGCGACGACTCCCCGAATGAGTCTGTCATTTTCAATTCAGTCGAGCTAAAAAGTCTTTTGTGAGTATCCACTCTACTCTGCCCAGGTCTGGGTGGAGAGCTGTAAGAGGGGGGCCAGGAAAGAAGGCATCGCCTTTACCTTGAAATACACACAGGCTCATGGGAGAGAAGATGCTCATATATCCACTCACTCAACAGATGCTACCTGAGGGTGTCCCCCAATGCCAGGCACCACGCCAGGCGCTGAGGCTAGAAAGAGGGAAGACGCATCCCCCAATTCACATGGCTTGTGTCAGGATGCACAGATGTTTACAGGACGGTGTGAAGAGTGAGCAGGGAGCAGGGAGTCATTAACCCAGCCCAAGAATCCAAGAAGCCTTCCTGGAAGAGGTGCCACCCAAACCAGCAGCTGACGAGGAGTTCGCGATTCACCAGATGAAGAATGGGCAAAGCACCAGTGTGAACCGAGGCAGGTAGCCCGGCACCTTTAATGGTAATGAAAGAGGCTCCGTGTCAAGACCTTTGTGCGAATTACCTTGTTTACCCTACGACAGCCTTCTGAAGTGGGCACAACTACATATTTTTGTTTTTCTATTTTTTGTAATGTTTTATTTATTTCTGAAAGAGAGACAGAGCGTGGGCAGGGGAGGGGCCGAGAGGGAGACAGAATCGGAAGCAGGCTCCAGGCTGGGAGCTGTCAGCACAGAGTGCCACGTGGGGCTCGAACTCACGAGCCGTGAGATCATGACCTGAGCCGCCCAGATGCCCCTGTTTTTCTCTTTTTAAATGAAGACACTCAGGCACAATAAGGACATGACAGACAGCAGAACTGGATCCAAACCCAGGCAGTCTGCCTGCTGGCCCTGGATCCCTAACCGCTAGGCCTGTACTCCACCTATCTCGAAAACTAGATGCGATTCTGTGTGATTGGATGATTCCATTCTAAAAGTTCTGGGGGAGGGAGGGGGGCAGGGGGTCATCTGAAGAGCCTCATCCACCATGTTTGAAGGAGTCAGACAAGATTCTGAGGGTAAGGTGTGAAGGATTTTAAGCAGAGGAATAACATGGTTATATTGGAATTGTAGGAGAGCCGCCATGGAAAGAGAATCTTACGGGGGGAAGACACTGGAAGGTAGAGCAGCCAGGGAAGAGGCTATCGTAGTCATCCAGACAAGAAATGTGGGCAGCCTGGGCCGTTGGGCATGAGCCAATGGGGGTGGAGGAGGCGGTAAAGTCAAGGAAATGAACCCGTGATTGCATATGGAGGGGGCAGAAACGGAAGACTTCCAGATTCCTGACCTGAGACGGAACCACAGTGGCTGAAGCGAGAAGAAAATTGTATTTTTATCCTAAACGCGAGGGAAGAGAGCTTTGGGCTAAGGTTAGGTTAAGAACACAAGGATGAAATGGGATGGGACCAAGAGAGGGGGCGATAGTGATTGTTGGTGCCTCCCTCCAGCCTTGACAGTCTTGGATGGAATTGGGGGCGAATGTCCTATTCTACGGTAATGATCTTCGAGATAGAGTTTTGCCTTGAAAGGCAAGCTCCAGAGCAGGTAAAGGGGAGGCACCCACGGGGTCACAGCTGCAAGGCGACCTTGCTGTAAGTAACTTTCCTTCTTGGCTGGCTAAGCAAGGGATGGGGAAGCAGGGGGTCTGGAGATGAGTGAGGTCCCTGCCCTCATGAAATGTATGATCCAAGGCAGAAAGCAGACATCAAGCAGTTGCAGACGATACATTTCGGAGACAAGTAGCGAGTGTATGCTGAGCATAGGGTACTAGACGCTGCAGGAAGGAATACCGTTGGCCACAATAAGACCTCTCCTTTCAAAGAATTCTCGTAGAGATGGTAGGGTCCACGCAGATAAGACAAGGATAAAAATGTCCCCCCAAAACACAGCTTCAAACAAAAATGGCTCCAAACAAAAATGGCTCCAGGTGCTTCAGAGGAGTCAGCTAGGACAGGGGTGATTGGGGCTGGCTTTGAGGAGGGCATGGTGGGATTGATCCAGGGGGAAACGACAGAGGACTTTAGTCATGTGAGCGTTCCGGGGTGGGCAAGAGTGAACCTAAATGATCTGGGGTCCAGAGGAGGTAAGATTGGGGAACTTTGCTTGGCCCCACCCTGGAGGGTCTTGAGAACCTCATGAAGCCCTTTGGATTTTCTCTTGTCTCCAGGGGGAGGGAGCCGGGTTGAAGGAACTAGGAGGAAATGGGAAGTCTGGAGATAGTAATCTGGTGGTCCAGGGCAGAATGGGGAACTTTAAAAAATTTTTTTAGAAAGGTGGGCCCCTGGGTGGCTCTGTTGGTTAAGCATCCGGCTCTTGACTTCGGCTCTGGTCGTGATCTCACGGTCGGGAAGTCCGAGCCCCACATCAGGCTCGCTGCTGTCAGCGCGGAGCTCACTTCGGATCCTCTGTCCCCGTCTCTCTTCACCCCTCCCCCACTTGCACTCTGTCTGTCTCAAAAATAGATACACATTCATTCTTTAAAGGGATCCACAACCCTCTGGGAGAGAGGAGGAACATGTGTGGGAGATACAACAGTCTGCCACACACCTGCTCATGGCAAGCTGTAGACGCCGGGGGGGAGGCAGAAGGGAAAGATGTTAACCCAGGGGAGGCAAAGGAGCTGGGATGCGGTATGCAAATCCATTCATTCACTTATTCAAGTATTTATTTAGCCTTTAGGATGTGCCCGTCTCAGAGCTGCTGGTACCAGATGCATCAAACCAGATATCGTTTCCACTCTCGGGCTTCTTTCCTAAGGGGACGGACAGATGCTGAGCTAGTAATTAGAGCACGGGGAGCTCAGGGAGCATGTAATGGGGACTGACCTAGTCCAGGATGCTGCAGAGGTGATGTTTAAGCAAGGAGACCAAAGTCTGAGTGAGAAAGGGTAGCCGGTGGAGACAAGCAAGACCACCATGTGCACAGTTTCATGGTGAAAAAGCCCAAGATGCGGAGCCCAAATTATTGATCATGGAAAGGCTGTCCCTAAAGACAAAGCAGTAGGAGGTCACTAGAACCCCAAACAATCAAAAGGAAGAGGGAGTGGTTTAAATACAAGACCCAGAACTTTGGTTCTTTTCCAATCCACAGAATGATGCATTTTGCATCTCAGAACCTCGATGCCCATCTGCCCTTCTGTCCACAGTCTTGCGCCGCTCGGATGACTACCTTCCAGTTTCAGGTCTAATGCTGCCTCCTCCAGGAAGCCTCCTGGAGCACCCAGCCCCGGTTCCCTTTAAACTCCAACGGGAAGGAATCTCGGTACCACTCAGTGCTTTGATGCTGCCCCGGGGTCTGCTGAGAGCCAGAAGCCACAGTAGCCCTTCCCTTGGTCTCATTCTCTCAGCCACCCAGGAAACTTGTCATTTCCAGGGCACCGTAACCGCTGCAGAGCTTACAGATTTGGGTTCCGAGTCCGGCTCCGTCCGCTTACTGTGTAACCAGGGCAGGTGCCTTCTCCTCTTTGCCCCCGCTCCCCACCTGGTTGCTCAGGCAGATACCTGGGCGTCATCTCTATACTTTCCTGTCTTTTAACCCCTCCCCTCTCCATATCCGGTCCAGTCCCAAGACCTCTGGGCTCTAAGCAGATCTATCCAAAATCTCACTCACTTTTCAGCCTCCACTGCTAACCATGCCTCACCATCTCTTGCCTGGACTGGTCTTTTTGTTTCCACCCCCAGCCCCTCTCCAAGCTCCAGCCACAAAGGAGAGCGCCCTCGGCACAATCTACCTGGGCCACCGCTGCCCCATGTTTAAAACCCCCCACTCCTCTTGAGAGAACTCTTAACTCCTTCAACATGGTCAGCTCTGATGACCTTTGGCCACTTCTCACATCAAGGATTCCGGTCGCAAAATGTACTATTAGCAACATAAACTCAAGGTCATTCCAATTCTGGATTCTTGGCAAACTCTGAGGCTGCATTTGCTAAGGCGAGCACTGACGGGAGGTACAAATATTTGGTGACTTTGAGGGCACAGAGGTGGATAAACAGGGCACAGGCTTTGTCAGGGCTCCCTGGGAGGAGCCCCAGGGAGCAGGAAGAGCAAATATCTTGGAGTGGGGCTCCTGAGTTTGTGTGCTGATCTTGTCACTTTCCAGCTGTGTGACCCTGGGCAAGTCACTTGACCTCTCTGAGCTTTAGTTCCACATACTAAATGAATACAAAGGAAGAAGATGGACGAGATGAATTGTACAACCTCTGGGGCTTAACACCAAAGTGGGGCATTAGGTCAAACCATGTGAAATTGCCGATGTTTTAGCCTTTTTTTCTTCTCACCGTTAAAATGATAATTTTATATATTCCTACTTCAAACCAGAGGTTGGCAAACTTTTTCTATAAAGGGCCAGATGGTAAATTAGGCTTTGCTGGCCATCAGTCTCTGAGACAAGTATTCAATTCTGCCATTGCAGCATGAAAGCAGCCACAGACTACATGTAAAAGAGAAAATATGGCTGTGTTTCAATAAAACTTTATTTACAATAACAGGTGGTGGGCCAAACTTGACTCGTGGGCTCTAGTTTGCCAACCTTTGCTTTCAGCCCGTGGCTTTTCCTTGGTCAAGGGATTTTGAGGTAGGATTTTTATGGAATAGCTTAGCAGAGGGTCTAGTGAGTAGTAAATGCGGGCTCATTTCTTTCCTCGTGTACTCTCCCAAGAAAGGCAATTTAGAGAGAACGAACATGTGCATTTCCTCCAAGGCGTGGAACATTCGTATTGCACAAATGTGTTTTAGGGAGGGAGAAATCCTACAGGGCCACACATCACTGAGCCCTCCTCCACTTAGCCCCCACTGTGACTGACACCACGGACAGCCCTGTAGGGCCATGAGTCCCATTCTATAGAAACACTCTGGGAGGAGCTGAGCATAGTGTCCCTGGGCAAGTTTTAAAAAGAATTTTTTTAATGTTTTATTTATTTTTGAGACAGAGCATGAGCAGGGGAGGGGCAGAGAGAGAGGGAGACACAGAGTCCAAAGCAGGCTCCAGGCTCCGAGCTGTCCGCACAGATCCCGACGCGGGGCTCGAACTCACAGACCGCGAGATCATGACCTGAGCCGAAGTCGGCCGCTTAACCGACTGAGCCGCCCAGGCGCCCCTATGGGGCAAGTTTTAAACCTGCACCCTGTACACCTCTCTAGTGGACCTGTGTGGCTTTGGCATAGGCTCCTTCCCTTTCCAGTTGCCGGGACAAGTCCTCTGAGCCTGACACAAATCCAGATCGGCCTTGTGTGAACAGAACCCCATGCACACAAGTTCCGAGCTGGGAAGGAAATGAAGGTTTCCATCAAAATTAGGCCAAGTAATACCCGTTTTCTCCAGGGGGAAATTATTTAAATAGCATCAAAATCAATTTCCGTGCCATTAAGTATTCTGGTCTGTGTTTTAATTGAGACGATTACATATTCCCCCAAAAAAGAGAAGAGCTATTTGAAGAATCGTGTCTTGTCTCCCTCCCTCTCGCTGGAACTGGCGAGGAAAACACCTGAGAGAGCTGCACACCGCCGGTAGCCTGTCTCTGTTCCTATTCATCTTCTTTAGCAGTAACCTGGTTTAGTATTTTTCTTCAGGAAATAAAAATGGAGCTCTGAGAGGCACCCAGGGCGCTGGGAACTCGGAGTTCTTCAAATAGAATAAACCAGATCATTCTCTCTTCCCTTCCTTAAGGGATTTGGTTTATGGTTGGTTCCAAGCGGTAGACGTCCCAGAAGCTGGCAGGTGTGCTTGGTCAAGGGGGACGGGGGATGAGGGTCATTCCCAACCTTTGGTGCTCCCCATGCCCTCCCTTCATTCAGTAAACATTTCAGGTGCTTCTTCTGTGCTCGGGGCGCTCGCTTGGGGTCCCTGAAGAAGCTCCCTCTCCAATGGGAGACATGTGGTTAAAAACAAGTCACTGCAATGCTGGGGAGCCTGGTGGCTCAGTTGGTTAAGGGTCTGACTTCACCTCAGGTCATGATCTTGTGGTTTGTGAGTTCGAGCCCTGCGTCGGGCTCTGTGCTGACAGTTCAGAGCCTGGAGCCTGCTTCGGATGCTGTGTCTCCCTCTCTCTCTGCCCCTCCCGTGCTCGCGCTCTGTCTCTCTCTCTCTCTCAAAAATAAATAAACACCGGGGCGCCTGGGTGGCGCAGTCGGTTAAGCGTCCGACTTCAGCCAGGTCACGATCTCGCGGTCCGGTCCGTGAGTTCGAGCCCCGCGTCAGGCTCTGGGCTGATGGCTCGGAGCCTGGAGCCTGTTTCCGATTCCGTGTCTCCCTCTCTCTCTGCCCCTCCCCCGTTCATGCTCTGTCTCTCTCTGTCCCAAAAATAAAAATTTTAAATAAATAAATAAATAAATAAACACTAAAAATTTTTTAAAAAGTGACTACAGTGCATCCTGCTAAGAGTGAGAAACCAGGGCCCCAGTGAGTGCTCCTGTAGGAGCCTCCTGGTTGCAGGCAGCTAATTTTCTGCCTCATTCTTTAGTTCACCTCTCTCTTTCTTTCTAGACTTTCAGCTCCAAGAGATCAGAGACAAAGGCAGTCCCATTTCCACTGTGTCTCCAATGCCTTGAGTGGCAGGCACAGAGTAGGGGCTCAATTAAATGAAATGAATAAGGGAAGGAAGACAAGGTGTTGCAGGAGAACAGAGGAAAGAGTGTATTTCTCTTCCAACAGGTTGTGTAGAAAGCTCTACAGAGGACTGATGTCAGGGCTAAGACACTTGGGATAACAAGAGGTTGACCAGATGGCCAAGAAGAGGGCGGGTATTTCCAACAAAGGGAATCGAGAGCTGATATGTATTGAGTGTCAGCTATGTTCTAGGCTCTTTACATACGTCTGCTCATTGGATTCTTACAACTACCCCCATGAGGTGGTGCTCTTATACCCATTTCACAGGTAAAGAGACTGAGGTCATGGTGGTTAACTCTTGAAACTCATACCCCCCATCAAATGGTACAGATATGATTCAGTGATTCAGTGATTCTAGGCTTTGTTGTAACCACTGTGCTTGCCCTTCCAAAACATGGGATTTGGGAGATGTCAAGGAGTTTGACATGCTGGAAGCTAGAACATGAGGCTGGCCCCGAAGTCCAGAACCTTCCTATGGAGAGCCTTGAATGCCAGCCCAAAGACTTTGTACTTCCATGTGCAGATCACCGTGTCCCAGGCTGGAACTCTGTGGAAGCCTATTTTACAAGACGTAAATAAGTGAGATGTGCATGAACAGGATCATGAGAGGGGGACTCACTTGCAGATGATTTGGGAAATATGGTTTCAACCTGGCTGGACACATTTTCCTTTTGCTGCAGGACTTGTCAGAGCCTTTACCATGAACGTGGGCATTGTAATTGTCCAGGAGGAGGCAGTATCTCCAAACTTCTTTTTTTGTGGGCACATTTCTCAATAACCTCCAAAGTAGTGAATTTGGGCATTGCCAACATAGATGATAGAGATCCATGGAGAGGTTTTAAGGCAGGGGGTGATATGGTCAGATTAAAGGGAGCATCACTAGGACTGCAAGGAGGGTGACCAGAAGGCATAAGAGGCTCAGTTAGATTTGGAGGCTCTGGTGAATTTGAGACCCTTCCAGCCAGGATGTGCGTGGAGGCCATCATGGGGGCTGGCATGCATCCGGCCCACTGGCAGCCAAGAGACGCTTCTACTCACAGTGGGTCCAGTGGGGAAGAAACCGAATTCACACACATGGCATTATCCAAACAAAGCCATGTTGCTTCTGTATAGAACAATGGGTTGGCTTTTCAGGGTAATTTAATAGCTGTGGCATATCGCCCGGGCCATCAATTAAATTCCAATCCAATTTCCTTCCAAAGCATTCTCTGCCTTGGGAGTTCCTTTCTAACGTGGAGCAAATCTGGCTGATGAGGCGGGAAGACGTATCAGCCAAAATGCACAATGACTTTCAGAGGGCCAGCCTCTCAGATCTTGTCTCGCCTTCCAAAGGAGGTCACCCAGCGTTAACAGAAAATTAGACAGAATTAGATCATCGAACAGCTTTAAAGCGATAGGAGGAATCCCATTCAGTGGAATCTCTCCAGCCCTGTCCCGCCTAAGGGGAAACTGAGGCTCAGCGGGGGTGGGGGACAGCCTGGCCAAGGTCATGCCATGACTAAACTAGCTTCCTAGATGGGTCTCCACTATTTGCTTTGTCTTCTCGACAGTCCACATCTAGAGGGATCCAGAGCCTTAATCTGATCATATAACTCCTTGGGCTAAGATCTCTCCGGAAGCATCCCAGTCAGTGTAGAATAAAGTTTGGGTGGGATGCAGTCTGACATTTAGGCTGGATGGGTCTTTGTGGTTGGGCCATCCTGTGCATTTTGGGTACTAAGCAGCGTCCCTGGCCTCCACCCACTAGAGACCAGAAACACCCCTTCCCCAGCCCAGTCAGTCATGACAGCCCAAACATCTCCGGACATTGCTGAATGTCCCTGGGGCGGGGGGGGGGCAAAATCACCCCCAGTTAAGAACCCCTCACCTGGGGGGAATTTGAGAGCACAGGGCTGCTGTGCTTGCTCGATAGGAGGTCTCCGGCATGATCCTTTACCACCCGCGCCCACCCTCAGTTTCCTCATCTATACAATGGGAATTTTTATTTCTCTTCCACAAGTTTGTTTGATCTACGATCAAATAGGGCAATAGAAAGGACTGCTCAGTGTACGTGATAAAGTGCTGTAAAAATATCACATGACTAACTATAACGCAGTTCAATGCAGCTTTATGAGTGTAATGGCACGGTGGCGGGGACATTACGCGATGTAATTCTCTCCGTGCTCAGAGCTCCCGAACGCAATGGTTCATAAACGTCAATGCACATGTGACTCATCCAGGGTGCTTGGTAAAAGTGCAGACTCCTTGGTCCCACCTCCCCAAATTCTAATTTACTGGGTCTGGGATGAAACCTAGGAATTCATTTAAAGAGTCAGTCCGGAAGATTCTGCTGTGCGTGGGCTTTTGAGAAACACTGGTCTGGGGAAAGGCAGTACCCAAGGCTTTCTGGCAGGGGATCAGGAATTGAAATGTGTGCATAAATCTGGGGGGGGGGGGTTGGGGAGGTGTTGCTGAAATTGTCCCAAAGTCAACAATGGAACCCTGTCCTCATAGCTTGGAGGTCTGCGTGTTCATGGAATTTCCTCTGTCCCTTTGGAAAGCCGAGGTTAACCCCAACCTCTGAGCCGCCAGCCCCCACCATGGGCTGTATTTTTCATCTCCTACTTACTCTGTGTGACTGCTTCCCAAATGTATTTTGATGCTAACGTCACCCAGTCTCTGATCAAAAATTATGGTAAAACATTGTCTTGTCATAAGGCTAATAAAGCATGTTATCCTGCCTGTCACAGAAGCTGCCTTACAGATGCTGTTTGCTACCCGCCAGGGCCCTGCATTAATCTCCCTTCCCCTCCCTGCAAGGAATAGAGTGTACCATGGGAAGATCAATATTGTATTATCTCGCCCACCAGTGTCATTCCAGCTGTGGCCAATGAGTTCTGTCATTTCTGAGTTGTTAGAAGCCTAGTGCATGAAGGGGGAGGCCCAGGAAAAGAGGGAAGAGAAGCCATCTGAGAAGGAAAAGAATGTTCTCAGGACAAAGAGCCCTGGGGAAGGTGTCAGAGGACCAAGCACAAGAGTCGGACAGACCGGGGCCTACGCCACACCTGCTTTCGGAAGCTCTGGGAGAATAATTTCGTGTTTCTGAACCTCAGTTTCCCTATCCGCCAAATGGACACAAACGCGGGACCTGTCGCAGAGGGGCAAAACCAGAATACACGTGGTGCCGTGCAGCGGCTCCCGGCGCGACCTGTGTGTGCGTCCGCGTGGCAGGGAGCGGAGTGCTGCCGGAAAACACGGCCCCAGCACAGACTCGGTAGCAAAAAAGCAAGAGGGCACGTTCGCAGAATAGAAGCTGTGGCTGTGTCTGCAGTGCCCTGCAGAGCGGAGGTGCGGAGTCAGACCTCTGGGAGGTACGAATTCTGGACCCTGGCAGAACGGCCCGGTTTCACCTTCGGTTTGCTCCGCCAGCTCGTCTTCACCCAAGAGGGGGTCGGAATGGCACACGGGGCGTGCCCGGGTGCCCGAGGCTGGTTCCCGCGGCAAAAGCCCTCGCTGGGGTCTCCTGGATGCCTGCCGCTCCCTCCGTGTCTGGACTCCCTGCCCCCTCCCTCCTCCCTGCCCTCTCTCTGGGGACAGGCCACCTGGAAACCCCATCCCGGGCCAGCCCAGCCCCCTGGACTCCTTTCATGCTTAGTTAAAGAGGGAGCTGCGAGAAGCAATCCCCATTCAGGGAGGCAACAGGTGTCCTCTAACGATCCAGATGCCGCCGTGAGGACGAAATGCAGCCCTCTGGCTGGCCTCTGTGGCTGTTCCCTTCGTTCAGATCTGTTTTCCTTTGGGTTTGTTGTGAGAGAGTGGGGGAAACGCAGAGAGAGAGAAGGGGGGGGAGACGAAGATCTGAAGCGGGCTCTGTGCTGAGCCTGACGCGGCGCTCGAACTCACCGGCCGCGAGATCGTGACCTGAGCCCAGGTTGAACGCTCAGCCGACTGAGCCCCCCGGGCGCCCCTCGGCCCCCCGCCCCCGACCCCATTCAGGCTTTTATCCAAGCCGTTCATTTGCCGCTTACCACGTGCCTTCATTCCCAAATCCCTGCAGGCTAGGAACAACAGAACGGCGGTAAAAATAGTAATTATTATTAGTATTTATATAAACAGCATTAGGTTTCTGTCAGTCTGCTGGTTACTGCTTTGTCGGAAAGCAGCTGGATAGACTTATCATCGGAATTGGGGGATTTGTACTAAACATCTGCTGGCGCTGGCCGAAGACAGACATGCCATTCCGTGCAGCCGGCACCCTGTTGGGAATACGCCCAACGGAAGTAGGTATGTGTGTGCACCAGAAACAAACAAACAAAGACCATGTAAGACAGAGTTCACAGTTGTCCTGTTCACAATAGCCCCAGACTGGAAGTGAGTCAAACGCCCGTAGGCAATCGAATGGGCAACTTGTGGGATAGTCCTAACACGGAATACTCCACGGCAATAAAAAAGGGGAATGAGCCCAGCATCCACGTAACAGCACAGAAAAATGTCACAAAGAGAAGGAGCGAAAGACGCCAGGTGCAAAGGAGCACGTGTTGCGTCATTGCCCAGGGAATTCATCAACAGCCGAAGTGAATCTCCAAACGATGCTAGAAGGCGAAATAAAGATCACCTTGAGGCGCCAGAAGATAGAACGCACACCGGCAGTGTTTGGCTAAGTGGTCCGGTTGGTTATTATGCAGTTTGCGTCCAGTTTGAGAACGTTCATCAAGCTGTGCACTGAACAACTGGGTGAAATTTCTATTCACATACTATACTTCAGTGAAAACTTCTGAAGTATTAAAAGGTATGTTTGGGACCAAGAGACTCTAGAGAGCGTCTACATGGCATTCCTCACTGTGGGGATTTCACACAAGAGGCCTGAGTTCTTATCCAAGAGTCTCATCACTTGAGATACCGGGTAGAAAACCCAAGACTCTCCAGGCAGGGGTAAAGACAAACCTTAGGGCACCCCCTTGTTCCTGGTCCAACAGCATCAGACAAGGTGTGGGTGCCTTGGAGGTAAATGGGGGGACTCTGGAGTTCGCTGTCCTCACTCTCATTTCCACTGCCTCTGAGAACAGACACTGTTTATATCTCCTTCCATGTGGCTTAAAGTCCAGGGGATTCTCAGTGAGTGTTCACTGAGTGACTGCAGGAGGGCATGGGTGAATGAATGAGTTGCTATTGTAAAAATTAAATAAGATCATGTATTTAGAATGCGTGGAACAGGGACGCCTGTGCGGCTCAGTCGGTTGAGCGTCTGAGTTCGGTTCAGGTCATGATCTCGCTGTCCGTGAGTTGGAGCCCTGCATGGGGCTCTCTGCTGTCACCACAGAGTCCGCTTTGGATCCTCTGTCCCCCTCTCTCTGCCCTCCTCCACTTGTGCACACGCGCTCTCTCCCTCTCTCTCTCAAAAATAAATAAACATTAAAAAAAAAAAAAAGAATAGAAAAGAGGTTGAACGATACCGGAAATGCAGGAGAGCAAGACGCTACGGGGTTCATATGTCAGACAGACCGAGGTTTGAATCCCAGGTCCACCACCCTCTCCCGGTACGTTCTTGGGTGAATGGATTTCCCTCTCAGAGCCTCGGTCTTCCCATCCGTGAAATGGGGAGATGAGCTGTCCCCGTATCACAGGGCATCTCTGAGAAAAATGAGACGGCGCGTGTAAAGAGCTCCCGGTACGTTCTTGGGTGAATGGATTTCCCTCTCAGAGCCTCGGTCTTCCCATCCGTGAAATGGGGAGATGAGCTGTCCCCGTATCACAGGGCATCTCTGAGAAAATGAGACGGCGCGTGTAAAGAGCGTGGCACACGATATGCTTCAAAGTGGCCGTGGTCGTTGCCATTATCTGAAAATGATCTGCAGTATTGTGCGCCAAGCTGAGGCCATGCTCATAAGGGGACTGCTGTCTTCCCTGCCTCATCTCTCTGCATCTGTCTCTTCCTCCGTGTCTCAAGCCCCGCGTGTGCCGAGCCAACCTTGGCAGAGCCGGCTGCTGAGTGAATAAAAAGACATCTTTCCCCCCGCCCCGGAGAGATGGCCCAGTGCCAGTGTGCGCGGGCACAGTGCCTGTGAAGGGGGCCAGGTGGGCGCCCAGGACACTGAGGCGCTCTGTGTGGTCTCTGCTGGGTCAGGGGGCCGACAACGGCCGCTCTGAGGACCGTCCAATCCGCCCCCCCACAGCGCTTCCCCCACCCCCCACCCCCACCATCTGCCCACCGGGCAGGCCTGTGAGTGAAGGGATGTTCTGTGCAGCGCCTGGGCCCCAGGCCCACACACACCCGAGCCACTGTCCTTATTGGCTGCAAGAGCCCGTTAGGCTCTGGGCAGAGGCTGGCCGGGCTCCCAGAGGTGGGCATCAAGGACCAGGAGCTAAAGAATGGAGGAGCCTGAGGCTTGGCATTTCGTGGTGCCAGCCTGCTCCCCAGGGCACACTGAGCTCATCTGCCTGGTGGGGAACCTTGGCCTGCGGAGGCGGAGGGGAGAGAGGATGTGTCGTACGTCTTCGCGTCTTCCCAGTTCGGCACGTGATCCATACCTGATATGACAAGATGGGGTGGGATGAGACACGATGGGCGGGCGGGACGGGCAGGAATAGAATGGTATGGTTTCTTCCACTTGGCGCCCAAGTCCCCCTTGAAGCTGGCGCGGACTGTAGGGGGTATGGACCTGGCGTGGACAAAATCGCCTGAGACAGCAGAGGAGGCAGAAACCATGTCTATCCCTGAGCCCCAGGATTCCCAGCCATGCCCCCCAAAGATCAGTTACCCCCTAGGATCACGTACCCATTGGACATCAGCTCTGGAAGGGACAGGAGAGACTGTCTTGTCCGGTGCGTGACAAATTATGTTCCACGGCCAGCCCCACCCACCAGAGACTAATTGCGTTGCTTTGGACAGGTGACCAAAGGTCTCTGAACTTAAGAGTCCACATCTGTGGGGCGCCTGGGTGGCGCAGTCGGTTGGGCGTCCAACTTCAGCTCAGGTCACGATCTCGCGGTCCGTGAGTTCGAGCCCCGCATTGGACTCTGGGCTGATGGCTCAGAGCCTGGAGCCTGCTTCCGATTCTGTGTCTCCCTCTCTCTCTGCCCCTCCCCCGTTCATGCTCTGTCTCTCTCTGTCCCAGAAAAAATAAATAAAAAAAAAAAAAAAGAGGGGCGCCTGGGTGGCGCAGTCGGTTAAGCGTCCGACTTCAGCCAGGTCACGATCTCGCGGTCCGTGAGTTCGAGCCCCGCGTCAGGCTCTGGGCTGATGGCTCGGAGCCTGGAGCCTGTTTCCGATTCTGTGTCTCCCTCTCTCTCTGCCCCTCCCCCGTTCATGCTCTGTCTCTCTGTCCCAAAAATAAAAAAATAAAAAAATAAAAAAAAAAGTTGAAAAAAAAAAAAAAGAGTCCACATCTGTAAGATGGGGATCATGATATTCCCCACCTCCCAGGGGTGCTGAGATGAGTCAATGAAATAACCCACGTGAAAGCATTCAGTACAGGAGCCGGCATATGGTAAAACCCTATCACCATTAGCCTTCATCACCACCATCCTCCTCAAAGGTGATTCAGGAAAGGGGGCGCCTCAGAGGGAGGCTCTCGGACCCCTGCCCCCAGTCCTGATTCAAACCGTACGGCCCTGTTTGGGACTGCTTACGGGGGGTCAGTGCTCCCTAAGGACCACCAGCACATTCAAGAACTTGCTGGAAGGACTCACGGAACTCAGAAAAGCCATCACACCCAGCCGTCCGGTCTAGTACAGTGAAAGGACCCAGACTAAAATCACCAAAGAGTAGAGGCACCGTAGAGCAGAGTCCGAGAGAGGCCAGGCATAAATGCCCCCCGTCGTCCTCTCCCGATGGACTCAGGTCGACAGCGCAGACTTTGAGCATGAGGGGCTGTGGAATACCCACAGACTATGGTTGACCAGGAAAGCTCACCTAAGATTTGGGGTCAGGGTTTTCACTGGGACTTGATCACACAGGCATAGTTGAACGCCCACGTGGCTGACGTTAGTCTCCAGTTCCCCTGGAAGTCAAACTGAAGCCAAGTCCAAGGTCCCCACCCATAAATCGCGCTGTTAGCATAGACTACCAGGCGGGGCATGACACCTCCATAAATTAAGACCCTCCCATCAGGTGGGATAGTTCCAAGGGTTTTGAAGGTCCCTCCCAGGAGTAGGGACAAGGGTCAAACTTTCTTTCAAACATGCAGGGTGTGGGCAATCCAGACCGGCTGAGTTCATCCTTTTCATTCCACTTAAAGTTTTATTTGAAGAAATTATTCTGTTATACAGAGGATAAAAGTGAGGCCCAGAGATGAGAAGACACTTTGAACCAAAGGGCATAGGGTGAGTCAGTGAGGAACCCTAACCTTCCTAACCCAGAGCTTTTCCCTTTGCACCTCAGGCCTCAGTTTGCCCATCACTAAAATGGGTATGCTAAGCCCGCTCCCTTACCTTTGGGTTCTGCCTTTGGATAAGTTTTTCTCTCACTGTTCCATGCTGTCCACTCCTCAGGAGGAGTACTAGGGCATGGTTAGTGTCCTCCTTTGTCCCTGGGGACCTCATAGCTGGAGCAGATACTGTGCTAGCTTGTTAGCAGGTGACATTTGACATTCACACTGGAGGCAGCCAGGCCAGGATTCGGGGTCCAGCTGGAATAAACATATCGCCACTTCTCGGCCTCACTGGGGTGTGGGTTTGGGGGTCAGACAGCCCGGGCTCAAATCCCAGCTTTGCCATTTACGATCAAAACACTAAATCATTAAAACAAAAAAATAGAGGGGTGCCTGAATGGCTCAGTCGGTTAAGCCTCCGACTTCGGCTCAAGTCACGATCTCGGGGTCTGTGAGTTCGAGCCCCGCGTCGGGCTCTGTGCTGACGGCTCGGAGCCTGGAGCCTGCTTCCGCTTCTGTGACTCCCTCTCTCTCTGCCCCTCCCCCGCTCACACTCTGTCTCTCCCTCTCAAAAATAAAATAATAAAAAAAATAACAAAACAGAAATAGACCCTTCTCAGGAAAAGAAAATTTTTCAATGGCGCAGGTGAAGCCGTGAACATGTTTTATTTGTCCCCAGCAAATAAGGCCACTGTTGTCCAGGTTCTGTCTGAAGAAAGGACTGCTCTCATCTCTTAAAAGAAACAAAATAAGCCTCAAAGTTGTAAAACTGCTTTAAGCATCTTAGAACTCAGTCCTACACACAACTGCCTCCCCCCACCCCAGTCTCCCCAGTTTTTATCGCTTTAAGGTGGACCAGGCAAAGAGCACTGCCCTCACTTCCCGAAGCCGGAAACCAAGGCTCTGAGAGATGGGATTTGCTCGAGGCCACGAAGCCTGGAGGCAAAACCAGGGCCCGAGCCTGGTTGTGCAGGTTTTCCAATCTTCTCCGCCTCTGAGCACGGCTGGGGTGTTGATCTGGTGTCTGTCCTTGTCTGTGAATCTGAGCAAACAGGCGAAGAGACGTGGCAGACTCACTCATGACGTCTTTTAAACTCACTTGTGGACCATCTGGATTCACTCCCAAGTATTACATTTGTCTGTGCAGCTATATAGGTAATTGACTCTAGATAGATTTCCTGCCGTGGGGTTCCTCCCCGAGCTGTCCCGTCTCTCTGTCTCTGTCTCTGTCTCGTGCCTCTGTCTCCCAGCCCTCCTTCAGTGACTCACTGACTTTTTCCTGAACACAAATAAACCCGCCGCCTTATTTCTCTCCCCATCTCGGCTACACTACCACCGGCAAGAAATCACAAAGTTGCACCAGGAGACATGAATGGAGTCCGGGCGGGGGGGGGGGGTGGGGTGGGGTTTGGAGGTGGGAAGGGAAAGAAGCATTTGAATGCCAATCAGCTGGCACGGGTGACAGCCACAGTTAATCAGATTGTTAAAGACACAAAGGCAGGATGGCACCCTCTTCCCACAGCTTTCCGGGCTCATTCACTGGGGAAATGCATGCCCCGCCTGCCCACCCACCAGCTTTGATGAGAGGTAACTGGACAGACCCCAACAGGCCTTGCAGAGGAGGCCCCTTCACGGGGGAGAAACCAGCTCACGGAGGACGATTATCCGGTAATTACCCTAGAATCGGAGACACCGCCAGAGTCTTTTCTTGCCAGCACAAACTCCCCCCTTTGACTGCTGCTGCGAGTCCCCTGGGGCCGGGTCCGCAGCAGACTCCGGGCGTCAGCACTGCATACAGTCTGGGGGGCTCTCCTGGGTGACGCGGCCATTGCGTCGCAATCTCCATCCACGCGACCATGGCCTGCTGGACCGCGCCAGAAGAATAACGGCCACCACGAGCAAACTCACCAGCTGGGCTTCTGCTTGCCCTCCGTTGCCGGAGCAGATCATGGGATTTACGGGGATGGGCCCTGGCGCTCTCTGCACCATGACGGGGTTGTGTTCTGTCATGAGAGCAGCTAGGTGTATATGTTCACCGAGAAGCATCTCTCCAGACATGAGGTCATAAACCAGAGCACATTTATCTAGGATTCAACGTACCACGCATTCACTTTTATGATGGCCAGTAATACAGTCTCCCAGTCTGCAGTCTCTCTCTCTTTTTTATTTTTATTTTTATTTTTGTATGTTTATTTTTGAGAGAGAGAGAGAGAGGGAGATGCAGAATGCGAAGCAGGCTCCGGGCTCCGAGCCGTCAGCACAGAGCCCGACGCGGGGCTCAAACTCACGGACCTCGAGATCATGACCTGAGCTGAAGTCGGACACTTAACCCACTGAGCCGCCCAGGCGCCCCTACGGCCCCTCTTAAGTGCACTTCTCTAACACACTGAGTCTGTTCTCAATCAGTCCTGCAGGTGTATTCGTGGTTCATGAAACAGTTATTCGGGAGAGGTCTACTGCGTGTTAGGTCCATGACCATGGGATAGGTCCTAAGAAGGCAGCGATGAATCGGGCAGACGTGATCGCTCTCCTCGGGAAGCTTACTCCTGGTGGGGAAGACCAGACAGAAAGCAGACAAGTATGACAGTGTGATTAACGCTGCAACTTACCTCTTCGGTGGTGCTATGAGTCCAGGGACGATGAATAAACGCAGGAGAGGGCCGCTGGAAGGGGGGTGGTTTGGAAAGATCCCTCTGGCCAGGACAGATGGAATTGGCTGCCGTTAAGAAGCGAAGTCTGAGAGAGAAGCAGGATTTTCATAACCACGGCTTTGGGAATAAAAGGATATCTAAAAATGTCTTTTCAAGATACAAGTTGCCGTCTTTGCTTCCCTCGTGGTGGGACTGGGGTTCTTTGATGCATTGTAAAAATGAAAAACTGAGCTCATCCAACTCCCCATTCAACCCTGGTGCCTCCATTGCCGGGGGCGTCTGGCTGGCCTTGGACGTTTCCCGAGCTCTGTCTGTGAGGACGCGACACCCCTGTATATAACCGCTTTTGATGATTTCTTTTCAGAGTGATGGATGTCTGAGCCTCATGGAGACGCTCCCTAGATGGTCTCCTGGTTTTGGCCGATCTCATATTGAGGGGATTCTCCCTCCTCCCTTCCCATGGGGGGTGAAAAGCCAGGGGGAGAATGCAGTGAGGCTTTGCTTGGGGGCCTCAATTTCCCTTCCTGCCACGGTCTGCTGGGAGACCTGGGCTTCCCCTGTGCCCTCACAGATGGTCAGTCAGTGATCTCACCCTCTTCCCTGCCACCCGTTTCACTGCCTGTTAACTCGTGTGCAGGAGGAGGACAGGAATAGAAATCTGTCCATATTTCCCCTGAGGAGGAAATTGGGTGGAAAAGGAGGAAGTTGAGACCACTGATCCATAAGAAGGTCTGAGGACCAGACCAGAGTCGCCTTCACTAAGATGAAACCTGGGTACTTGATCTTCTGTTAATAATGTCTACGCCCTGCTCCCTACCACCCATGCACAGAATTCTAGAATTCTAGAATTTATGGATTTGAAGGAAACTTCATCAGCTCATAAGCACTTGCTAAATCCCCCCAAGGCATCCTTTCTCTTGTTCCCCAGCCCCCAATATTCACTGGCCACCTTGTGGGCGCTGAAGAAATCCAAAAATGAAGGAGGCACTGCCTGTCCCAACCTGGTTCATTCCTGCTGCCTGGGTGTGGATCTTGTAGAGACAATGAACAAGGAAACATCATCTGGAGTCATTCAGTTTGCAGGGAGCACACTCCAAAGGGAATGAGATAGAAAGCGATAATGGCAGGGTGGGGGGCAGGTCTTGGAGAAGATGAGCTGAAACCTGAATGACCAGAGGGAGCCAGCCAAGTAAAGATACCACACAAGAGAATTTGAAGCAGAGGGAATAAGCATGTGCAAAGGCCCTGAGGCACAGAATGAATTTGGGAGGTTTAAGGAACAGAAAGAAAAAAGTAGGGTGTGGTCATACTGTACTTTGCGGGGAAGCAGGGCGGGGCGGGGTGGGGGGATGGTAACAGGTGGTGTTGGAGAAGGAGGTCCAAGGCCAGAATCCAAAAGGCTTTGTAGCTCATTGAAAGGAGTTTTGATAGTATTCTCAGCATGCTGGGAAACTATTGGTGGGTTTTAGGCAGAGATTGTATGATCTGATTTCTACGTCTTAAAAATACGAGGGGCACCTGGGTGGCTCAGTCAATTGAGCGTCCGACTTCGGCTCAGGTCATGGTCTCACAGCTCGTGGGTTCCAGCCCCTCGTTGGGCTCTGTGCTGACAGTGCAGAGCCTGGAGCCTGCTTCAGTTTCTGCCTCTCTCTCTCTCTCTCTCTCTCTCTCTCTCTCTCTCTCTCTTTCTCCCCTCCCCCATTCACACTCTTTCTCTCTCTCTCTCTCAAAAACAAATAAGCATGAAAAAAATTTTTAAAAATGTACTACCCATCCATCCCAAATGATTTTCTACCAACTTAAAACATAAACTCTGATTGAGGCGCCTGGGTGGCTCAGTCGGTTAAGCGTCCGACTTCAGCTCAGGTCATGATCTCACAGTCCGTGAGTTCGAGCCCCGCGTCGGGCTCTGTGCCAACAGCTCGGAGCCCGGAGCCTGCTTCGGATTCTGTGCCTCCCTCTCTCTCTGCCCCTCCTCCGCCTGTGCTGTGTGTGTGTGTGTGTGTGTGTCAAAAATAAATAAACGTTAAAACAATTTTTTTAAATAAATGGTAATTCTGAAGGCCAAGTTCACAACAGTAGCCACCCCCAGGAGGCGGAGAAGAAGAAGGAGAATGTGGTCAGAAGGCACACAGGGGCTTTGACATACTGGCCGAATACTGTTTCTTCAGCTGAAGGTGTATATACATGGGCACGTGTTGCCTTCGTCTTTAACTCTTCTTGCATGACTGGAATATTTCAAAATGCATTTCCTAGTAAGTGACAGAGCAAATATATACAATGTAATAACTCGGAGGACGTTCAGATAGAAAGTGACAGCGGGGCTCCGGAGGCCTGTCGGGCTGCTCAGTGAGCTCTGGGCTTCATACCCTGAGATCTCATCTCGCGCTCTTAACACCGCTAAGAGAGAAGTCTGGTACAATCCCACTTTGCAGCCGAGAACAGTGAGGGCCAGAGAAGGGAAGTGACTGTCCGGGGTCTCATGGGCAGCGAGCACTGGGCTGAACGTGGCAATTCGGACTCCGACCCCACATCCCCCAATGTGCTAACGCAGCATTCAGGGGAAAAAATACTGTCTGGTTTTTACATCAGTACATTTCGTTGGGAGACTAAACAAAATCCTACCAATGCCGGTTCTCCTTAGAAGGCAGGATTGGTGGCCAAGGTCGGGGAGGAGCGGTGCTTACACGTTTGATTTCATACCTTCCGGGTGTTCTTGCATTTTTAAAAATTATTTTATAGGGAAAAACTATTTGAGGGTATGGGGAAAAGGGACGAGCACAGGAAACAGTGCAAGAAAGTAGCTAACTTATCCCAGTTTGCTCCACGATGTTAGACAGGTCACTTCCTCTCTCTGAGCCTTGATTTAAAGAAAAATTTTTTAACATTTATTCATTTTTGAGAGACAGAGCATGAGCAGGGGAGGGGCAGAGAGAGGGAGACACAGAATCCGAAGCAGGTTCCAGGCTCTGAGCCGTCAGCACGGAGCCCTACACAGGGCTCAAACTCACGGATCGCGAGATCCTGACCTGAGCCGAAGTCAGATGCTTAACTGACTGACCACCCAGGCACCCTGACTTCCTTTCTTAATCTGTAAAATGGGACGAAGAGAATGCCAATCTGACCGAATGGTTTACAGGCGGAATGAGATCACAGCTTTGTAGAGTGTCAATCACCATTTGAATGTCAGAGTTGTCTCGTGGCCACACAGTTACAGGGTTGCCACCGAGGCGACAGATGGAACCCCAGTGCCCGCAAGCCCACCTCTGCCCTTTCCGTCCCGGAAAGTCTACTCAAATCCAGGCGGGATCTGCACCGTGAATCTAGCTGAGGGTCCTCGTTCCTGCGGGACTCAGTGAGCCGGCTGAGCTGGGTCCTCCCTGGCTGTAAGGAATGGGGTATGTTCGGCAGCTTAGCTATTTGCTATTCAAGGTGGACCTCTGGCCCAGTGCTGGCCCATACGAGGTGCCCACCGAATGTACGAATGTATGAATGAACGAATGAATGAATGAACGAATGAATGAATGAGCACATGTGAGTAGAGAAGGAAACTCAGCCCTCACTCAATTCAATTTCTTTACCTGTAAAATGGGGATTCAGCTAAGACCTTCTCTACCCTAAAAGTCAATGATACAAGTAAAACACAGCTGAGCAGCCCCAGGAATGGGAGGTGAGATCTTCTCAGTTGTGAGGCCGGTGTCAGTGGTCATGAATCACAGGCAATTTTGTCCCCACTGGTAGGACTTTTGGCAGTGTCTGAAATCATTTTTTTATTATTAATTTATTTTGCTTTATTTTTAGAGACAGAGCGTGTGAGTGGGGGAGAGGAGCAGAGGGGGGGAGAGAAAGAGAGAGAGAGAATCTGAAGCAGTCTCTATGCTCAGAGAGGAGCCCAGCTCGGGGCTCAACCCCACGACCCTAGGATCATGACCTGATCCAAAGTCAAGAGTCAAATGCTCAACCGAAGAAGCCCCCCAGAACCCCTAGAATCATTTTTGATCGTCACAACTCGGGGAGCTACTGGTTTATTGGGTGGGTGCAAGCCAGGGATGCTGTTCAATATCTTACCACACGCAGGGCAACTCCTTGTCCCCCCAACAAAGAAAGACGCAGCAGGTAAAGGACTAGCCAGTATTCTTCCCGGCAGCCCAGATGTTCCTGGTTTTGTTTTCCATTTTGTTTGATGTGTTTGGGTGTGGTTTTTCAAGCCTCTAGTAGCCTTGTCTTCCTACTGCTATTGACATGCTGTGTGACCCTGGGCAGGGACCTCAGTCCCTTCTCTGGGCAGTTTGTAAGCATGAATTCTAGGAGCCTTTGGGTGTCTAAGATGCGATATTTGGGTATTTAATTTTTTAATTTTGTCCCTTTTGGGCAATATCTTTTTCTTTTCTTTTCTGTGCTTTTCTTTTCTTTTCCTCCCTCCCTCCCTCCCTCCCTCCCTGCCTCTCTCCCTCCCTCCTTCCTTTCTTTTGAGAGAGAGAGAGGGGGAAACTGGGAGGGGCAGAAGGAGAAGGAAAGAGAGAATCCCAAGCAGGCTGCCAGCACAGAGCCTGACGCAGAACTTGAACTCACAAACCGTGAGATCAAGACCTGAGCCGAAATTAAGAGTCAGACACTTAGCCAAGTGAGCCACATAGGCACCCCTGCTGGGCGATTTCTTATTGAGGAATGTGAAGGCACGAGAAACCACCACTGAATAGGGTCTTATTAATGATGCTTAGAATAGGGACCCGTGTTTTTGTAATACTCTTTACCAGAAACGTATCAACTGATGCACCGGCCAGCCCTGCCTCCTAAAAGTCCTCACTGTGAAACAGTCCAGCGAGAGAAGAATTACCATCATCCCCCCCCCCCGGGGGACCCAAAGGGGTTTGAATACTCAGGGAATGAGGCGCTTCTGTGATAACACATGTGTGTCTGCTCTTCCGCGGCCTCTCCACCACTGGGTGCTAAAACAATTAATTTAAAAACTAAAAACGGTGAAGTCTGGTAGGGTTTAAAGTAAAACAAAACAAAGCAAAAAAAAAACAAAAAAAACAAAAACAAAAACCAGCTCCGCATTGCAGTTTGTTGTCGCTGGTCGTTCCGGCTGTTTCCACACACGCCATTGAATTTTACGTCTTGCTCTTTTCCCCGCACATTAGAGCAGACGCGCTCCCCAGCTGTGGTTTCCTGTACCTCCCGCTCCATCACTTGGTGCCCACGCGTGGCCATAGGCTGTCGCTAGTCATTCCCGGGCGTCTAGCCTCCAAACCTTCAGCTGCAGAGCGCGCTGTGCGTTTTCGGCTTTAATGGGACGCTTCGTAGTCTAATCTTCCCTTCTCCCCATCAAAGTTGGAGAGAGAGAGAGGGAGGGGGGCGCTCCCTCCCCATCTTCGGCGGAGGAACAAATGCTTCCTCGTCTTCGGCGACCTTGGCTCTGTCTGGAGACAGGAGAGCGGCATCAGTATGCATTTAATTACAGCTCTGTCTCTTCTGTCGGACATCCGTCCTCGGTTGCCCGTGTGTGTCTGTCTTCCTTGATTGTGGGGACCATACCCTAGAGCGCCGACTCTCTCGTCCGATCAGCCAGCAGAGAAAGTTGGCACCAGTGCTGTGGCTCATTAACCGATGGGCAGCATGGCAGTGGGGCATCGAATGCCCACGGTAGAGTAAGAATCCGCCCGATGTGACTCGGCTGAGTGAAGATCGTAAGTGCTCAGAGAAAGAAGAGTCGGTTTAATCCGGGGGTCATGGGGCGCCCGGGGAAAGCCAGCCTAGTGGACCGCAAGTGAGGAAGCCTCTGGATCTCCAAGGCCCCGGAACCCCATTTTGACTCGCTCCTGGTGGGACCTGTTTTCACGTGTAACTCCCTGGCCAGTGTCTCGGCCGAGAACAAGGCCTTCAGGCTGCATCCGTGGCAGACCACAGATACACAGTCATCGGTCTTGAACGTGGCCTTGAGTTTAGAGCCGGCCAGCAAGATCCCACCGTGTGAACTCTGGGAAGGAGGCAACAGTGGGGAGGGAAGGGGGTGAATTTACCTGGTGGAGACGCAGCTCCCCTTGGCAGTGAGATTTTCGGTGGGAAAGAGCTGACTCGGCCCGGCCAGACTTACTTCCTAAAATGCCTACTTGTTGCCGTGGTTAGCTCAGGTGCAGGGGCTGTGGGGAGGAAGCCAATTATGGACGTTCTCTTGTGTTCCCCTCTTCTCTTGTTGGCTCTGTTGGATCTAGACGGGCTGGGGTGGCCAGGGGAGGGCGCGGGCCTCCGAAAGAGTCACGACCTGCAGCCCAAACCCACACCCCGGGTTCCTGGCAACTGAAACTTCCAGCACCTCGAAGGCAGAACTAACAAGGAAGGTGTAGAAAGTCAGGCGAGATCACAGGTTCCAGAAGGAGCTTTTCTGATACCTCTGATAAGAGTCACGGGAGGGGCTTTTCGATCCTTCACTTTCAAGCCCCACCCCTGGAGATTCAGATGTCATGGGTCTGGCAGGGGAGACTAACAAATGCATACATATATTTTTTTTTAATGTTTATTTTCGACAGAGAGAGAGACAGAGCATGAGCAGAGGAGGGGCAGAGAGAGAGGGAGACACAGAATGGGAAGCAGGCTCCAGGCTCTGAGCTGTCGGCACAGAGCTGGACATGGGGCTTGAACCCACAAACTGTGAGATCATGACCTGAGCCGAAGTTAGATGCTTAACCCACTGAGCTACCCAGGCGCCCCAACAAATGCATATTTTAACACGGAAAACATTGAGCGGTGAAGGCATCATTTGGGAGATTTGAAAAACACTCTAGCCCACCCAGCAGGGAGGCAAAAAACTGAAAGTTGGGGGGTGGTCTTTGGAGGGGGAGGCCACTTCAAGCTGAGGAGAAGAGAATAACAATACCCCATAATTCTACTTTTAAAAATTTTTTAACTTTATTTACTTATTTTGAGAGAGAGAGAGAGAGAGCATAAGGGAGCAGGGCAGAGAGAGGGAGAGAGAGAATCCCAAGCAGAGCTTGAACTCACAAACCGTGAGATCGTGACCTGGACGCTTAACCAACTGAGCCACCCAGGTGCCCCGTCCTACCCCATAATTCCTAAGACAGCTGCTAGCACGGTCTTCGGCATCAGGAAAACCGAGGTTTGAAACCCGGCTTTGCCGTATAACCTTCCAAAGTTAACTTAGTATCCCACAGCTCATCCGTACAAGAGGAATAATTTGTCCCCAATGAGGTCGAGAAAGAATAAAATGAGGTAATGGGTCAAAAGCATGTAGCACATGCCTGGCACATTCAGCACTCAACAAAGCAATCAAAAATAAAATGATATTGGGGCCTGGGGTGGCTCCGTCAGCTAAGGGCCCGAGACTTCAGGGCCTAAGAGACTTCGGCTCAAGTCATGCTCTCATGGTTCATGAGTTTGAGCCCCACATGGGGCTCGCTGCTGTCAGGACAGAGCCCGCTTCAGATCCTCTGTCTCCCTCTCTCTCCACCCCTCCCCCGTTCTCTCTCTCTCTCTTTCAAAAATAAATAAATATTTAAAAATAAATAAATAATAAAATGTTAAATTTTCACTATTATTACGGCCAAGGCACACCGATGGGCTTTGTGTCTTCTGTCACCACCTCTCCTTCTCCTCTCTCACCTCCCTCACTTACAATCGAGGGGACATTTTTTTTGTGTGACGGGACTGGCAGAAACGAATACAGCCACGGGAGCCAAGAAAAGTCACAAGCCAGTGTCAGGATCGAAGCACTCACCCTGCCCTTTGTAGCAAGATTAGCAAAAGGCTCTAAAAATAATTGCCAATTACCTGATCATTCCCCAGATCAACGGAGTCAGGGCTGGACGCCCTGACAAGTCTGACCTGGTCTGGTTGCCCATTTGACACAGACAGAGAAAATGGAAGAGACCACGAAAGCCACACAATTATGCTAGGGAGCAGCAGCCAAGAGAGCAGTGCCCTCTGGACCCCCCCGACCTCGGGATGCAGCCAAGCTCTGCACATGGGGCCACAGTTGGTGCTTGGGAGCCAGGCGTCCTGACCCCCACCTTCCTCTCTTTTTGCCCCTTCACTTTTTTCCCATTGCACGGTCTGCAGAGATGGTCGATACCAGTCCGGTGATAAAAGCGACCGCGAACATGGAAAAGCACAGCTCTTGAGCCGACCCACGTCTGATCTAATCCTATGAGGCAGATGGGGAAGCTCTATCACCCAGAAGAGGCTTGAGTGGATTTGTCCAGGCTCGGGTAGCTAGGGACTGTTGAAGGCAGGATTCGGATCCAGGCCTAACTCGGAAGCCTTGATGCTTCCCACCTTGGACCAGGAAACCTGCCTGGCCCCGAACGACCTTGATCTGCCCTCAGGTCACCCGCGTACCCTGTCCTCCCGTCCCCAGGCCAGTTCCTGCCCCGCGACTGTGAGCCCGGGATGCACGCTGGCTGGTGATCAATGTTACACAACAGGGACATTTGTCGATGAGAGTTGCAAACTGGCAGTCTATACAGATTGAGCCACAGCCGCTGACACCGTGAAAGCAAATGAGCCTTTCCAAAGGCTGTGCGGAAATACATTTAAATGACAATGCTTAAGGGCCCAGAGACTGTGGCTGAGGGAGTGTCCGGACAGCTATCATCCTGGGGCTCCTCTCCCAGGGTGTAATCCCTCTCTATGTTGAGATCGTCATCGGTAATGTTCCGGCTGCTCTGGTTTCCTACCGAAGGGCGCCATCGGAGTGACAGCAGTAAGACAGTGACAGCAGCTGGCACGTGCTAGGAGCTCACCGTGGGCGAGGCACCCATCCGTCCATTCGTGCCTGTGTGCTTTACATGCATCAACCTACTGAACAGTGACGGTCCTGGGGCACAGGAAGCCATCGCCCCATTTTACAGCTGGGGACACTGAGGCCCAGAGAGGTTAGAGCCAGGCGCCAGCTTGCAATGGACAGAAGTGGATCTCGGGTAAATGCAGTGGATTTCAGACATGAATCTGCCAAACGGCTGCCAGGGCCAGCCCCTGTTTAAAATTACTAAGTGGGTTTGCATTCAAGGCAAAAATAAATCACAGAAAGTTATCAGCAGGGTATACACTGCCCACCACAGTCTGGCCCCAGCCACCCCATGTCTCCAGCTTCCTCTCTAGTCACCATCTGCTCCCCATCATAGTCCTCTTTTGTGCCAGGCCTCCACAGTCTTCCTGCTCCGAACCCATCTCATGATTCAAAATCTTCAACTCTTTCTGTGTCCCCCACAAGGTCAGTTTTTAATTATTTAGTGTAAAAAAAAAAAAAAAAAAGTCCCCCCCTGCCTCCTCAATCCAGTACAATATAGCCTTGAACCAGGGCACAGGGCTTGGAGAAAAGAGTGTGGGTTTGTTACAACCCCCACTCATCCTTCATGGCACGTCCTTGTGCAGTGAACAAGCTGCCCAACTGTACATAGTGGTCCTGCCCCACAGACTGAGTTAGAGGCCTGTTCTTTCTGCCCTATTAGCATGCAAAGCTTTATGTCTTTCTAAGCATCTATCGCACCAAATGTGACCATTTCTCCTTTCCTATTACCCCTCCCAGTACATTACACAACTAGTGTGTGAGACTCTTAACGCCCCTGCTTTCTGTAACCCTAATGCTTAGCTCGGGCCTGGCAGGATCAACCCTAAGTCTCCATTGTCAGCCAAAGGAAGAAAAGAAGGGAGCAGGAGAGAGAGGAAAGGAGAGGAAGGGAGAGTCAGGAGACAGGGAAGAAGGCAGCCCCCATATCTGTGGGGGGACTTGGCAAGCTCTGGGCCACCACCTTAGGCCCCCAACTCAGGAGGCGGAGGAGCTAACCCCCATCCCCGGCCCCAAGCTAACAGGCGTCTTTTCTCCTCTTCCCCAGATGTGGCCCAGGAAGGAGACGCTGGCCCTTCCGGTGCTTCCCTTCTGCCCTCGGGAGCACTAGAGAGCAGCAGTCTGAGCAAAGGGAGCCGCGAAGAGAGAGCGACGACGGCCCCTCCGAATCCAGCGCAGTCAGGGGAAGATCTCAGCGAGCCGGGGCTGCAAGGGACAGCCCCCTCCGCCGCTCTGTCCACAGCGCTGCCCGAGGAGGCCGCCACCAAGCGCGCCCTCCCCTCCGGGAAGAGGCTGCCTTCTCTCAAGCAGGTGAACTCGGCCAGGAAGCAGCTGCGGCCCAAGGCCACCTCCGCCGCAGCCGTCCAGAGGGCTCTGTCCCAGCCGGCATCCTCCGGCCCGGGGCTCCTCTCCTCCGCCACGGAGAAGCCCCGCCCACCGGGGGACCCCGAGCCCGCAGCCTCCGAGGAGCCACTGTGGCTGGACCGGAAGGCAGGTGCGGACCCCACGACGCCCGCGCCCCTGCAGATCTCCCCCTTCACCTCGCGGCCCTACGTGGCCCACACGCTCCCCCAGAAGCCAGACCCTGGGGAGCCCTCCGTGCCTGATGACCCCCACGAGGCTCCCCCCGAGGACGCTAGTCCCATGACCTTGGTGGACAAAGGTGAGAGCGAACTGACCGGCTCAGCCTCCGAGGAGAGCCAGGAGACCACGACGTCCACCATCATCACCACCACGGTCATCACGACTGAGCAGGCTCCAGGTAAGCAGCCCCCAGATGCTCCAGCCCTCCTGCGGCAGCCAGGAGGCACCCACTGGGTGCAGAGCAGGGGGGGGTGGGGGAGGGAGGCGGGCCAGGGAGGTCCAGGCCCCACCATCAGTTGCCATCAATGGAGCCCTGACTGTGAGCTTGACCCCGTGGCTCGGAATTAATACCCCCATTTTAAAGACGAGACGACAGGGGCGCCTGGGTGGCTCAGTCGGTTGAGTGTCCAGCTCAGGTCACGATCTCGCGGTCCGTGGGTTCGAGCCCGGCGTCGGGCTCTGTGCTGATGGCTCAGAGCCTGGAGCCTGCTTCCGCTTCTGTGTCTCCCTCTCTCTCTCTGCCCCTCCCCCATTCATGCTCCGCTTCTCTCTGTCTCAAAAATAAACAAACATTGAAAGAAATTAAATTAACTAAAGATGAGACAACTGAGACGCAGAGACATCGAACAACCTGCCTGAGGCCACACCGCCAAAGAGCAGGATTCAAACTGTTGTCAGCGGGAACCGAATCTCTCCGCCTGCCCAGAAGGCCCCGGCCTTTTCAAAGCGCCTTCACTGTTCCACGTACTTCCGGGACCTGGTAAAATGCATTTCCACGTTCCGGTCTCACTTCTGTCCTCTGTTCTGCCTTCAAGCAGAGAAGTGGCAGTCCACATGGATGTTGGACAAGTGCACTGTGGCCTCCCTTTAAAGAAGTGTGAGCTCTGGGTTCGAATCCCGCTCCCTGTGTGAGCTTTGGTGCAGGCGTCTCCAAAACGGGGATGAAGGGCGCCTGGGTGGCTCAGCGGGCTGGGCGGCCGACTCCGGATCTCACGGTTCCTGGGATCGAGCCCCGCATCGGGCTCCGCGCTGACAGCGCGGAACCTGCTTGGGATTCTCTCGCTCGCTCTCCCCCTGCCCTTCCCCCACTCGCATGCACGCTCCCATGCACGCACGGGCGCGCGCTCTCCCTCTCTCTCCCTTTTAAAAATAAATAAAATGGGGGTGAAACATCTGACTCTACAGGGGTGAATGGGGTCGGCCCTGTCCGCTGCTTAGAGGGGCGCCCCGCGGCACGCAGCAAGCAATCATCCTGTGTCAGCCACTGCGGTTTTTTTATCTTGTTGACTCTGGGACTGAAGGAGAATCACCAGCAGTGGGAGGAGTGGGGACGGGGGAATGTGGCTGTCCCAGAGCCCCGCTGTCACCCTGCGGCCACCTGAGCTGCCCTCGGTGTCCTGATTCAAGTCCTTCCTCCAGCTCCCTGCAGTGTGAGCTTCTCCGATCCTGAGGGGTACATCGACTCCAGTGACTACCCGCCACTGCCCCTCAGCAGCTTCCTGGAGTGTACCTACAACGTGATGGTCTACACTGGCTATGGTGTGGAGCTCCAGGTAAGCGCGGAAGGGCGCTCTGCCGTGCCTGCCCTTTCCAGCGGGCAAAGGCTCGGAGGGCCATCTGAGCCAGACTTGCCGGTATCCCCCTAGCCCCCTTGGCCCCCTCTTTGCCCTGACCAGGGCATATTGAACTGGGTTTTGTTGAATGAATAGGAGTCCCCAACGCAGTGCTCAGCTGGAATAGCTTGTCATACACGGAGGAGGGGCACATGTTGACGAATTGTGAGGCATTATACCCAGGAGAGTCCTCCTCTGCCCCTCTCGAGCACCCACACACACACACACACACACACACACACACACACTCACACACACAGGGGAGCCCCGCCTGGGTCATGCGATCGGTAAAACGTTTGCCTAGAAACTAACAATGGAAGAGCAAAGTGACTTAGGGCTCAAACATCTGGGTGTAAGTCCCAGCTCTGCCAATGAAAGCTGTGTGGCTTTGGGCAAGGGACTTTACATCTCTGAGCCTCAGTCTCCCCATTAGTAAAATAGAGATGATAACGCCACCACTTCACAGATTTTCGGGGCGACAGAACTAGGACGGTGCCCGGTGCCCAGTGGGCAGTCAGCCAGAGCCTAGCGCAGCGCACGTTCCCCAAATGACGCCCCCCACCCCATCTCTAGAAGCCCCTTTTAAAAACTGGAACAAGGAGGGGTGCCTGGGAGCGGGAACTGTCCAGTTCACTGCCCCCCAGGAGAGGAGGGGGGTGTGGTTGGGAAAGAAAGCTGGTCCCACGTGGTGGCAGACCCATCCAGGCCAAAGTGGGAGGTCCCGACGTGTGCCTTTTTCTAACGGACAGTAGGGAGCCAGCGAAAGTTTCGGAACTGGGTTGGTTGTGATCTAACCAGAACTTTACTTGAGGGAGGTTTTTCTGACTTGCATGGGAAGGACAGAAAGTAAGCCCCTCAGCAGCAGGACCTGTGGTCTTGGCCCCCAGAGCTTAGCAGAGTGTGTGGCATGCAGTAGGTAATTAATAAATGTTCATGGACTTAAAATAAACTGGACGATGGTTGCCGTCCATCTGAATCTGGTACTCGGCGGACCCTCTCCTTTTATTCTGTGTCTAACGCTGGATTACCAGGCACAGGATGCCTTCACAGAGCACCTACTGTATACCCATCACAGCTGTTTACCCCGAGGGATACGGTGGCATGCAAACAGGTGCAGTACCTGCCCTTAAGGAGTACGTTTTGTGGTTGAGACAGACGCACTTAGAAGACATTAGGATGCCATTTGAAGAGGTCTCTAGTGGGAATTTATAGGGCATGTTGTTGAATCACACTAGAGGGATGGGCCAGGCTCCTTGGCAGTCAGGGAAGGTCTCACAGAGAAGGGCAATTTTAGTGGGGCTTTGGCGAATGAGTAGGAGTTCATCAAAGAGGGAACAAGAATAAGGTGTGTGATCTGAAAGGGACAGGGCTCGTGGGCGAGGCCTGCCCTGCTCAGATGAGGGGCAGAGGGGTTGGGATCCCAGCGTAAAGGAGAGGCACAAAATTCCAGAGCAGGCACTGGGAGCTGACCAAAGACCGCACCTACCCCTACTCCCACTTGTACGATGTCTTTGTGCACAATTAAATTATCCCCCTTCTTTCTCTTCCAAGCCTGGAGAGCGGACTTGGAAAATCAAGTGTGCAGTTCTTTGTGGAAGTTCTGGAGTTAGAGCCATCATTTTATAGCATAGGAGGGCAACCCTGAGAATGCCCTAAAAATGAGCCCCTCCCTCCATCACTTACCAGTTCGTGCAGAAAGGGGAAGAATGAATTCGATCTACATAAGTATTTATCGAACCCCTGCTCTGTGCTATGTTCCAGGCACTGGGGCCACTGAGCAAATGGAAAAAAATGCTTGCCTTTGTGGGGAGCTTACATTCTGGTGGAATGCCTTATTCTGTCTCCCTGGAGATGGGGCTTCAGGCACAAGCTGATCAAGCCCTTGCCCTCCCCCTCCCACCATCTCCAGGAGAACTTCCCTCAGCTGCCAGCCTGCAGCAACCTCTCTCTTGAGACTGATCCATGGACCTTCCAGATCTCTGCAGTGCCTCTGCCCTGCAGCTTGGGTTTACTCTGGTCCCTCAGCCTTTGGGGATATTCGGGGGGCCTAGATGTTTCCAGGGCCCCAAATGTTTCCAGGGCTGGGGCTTGGGGCCTGTCTGTCCCCTTGACTAGGGGCTGGCCGAGGGCTGCGGTGTTGGCATTGGCTGGGGTCTGTTCGGAGTGCTACATTGGTAGTGGGTTTCTCTCTGCCCCTGCCTGTGCCCAGGTGAAGAGTGTGAACCTGTCTGACGGGGAGCTGCTCTCCATCCGCGGGGTGGACGGTCCCACCCTGACTGTCCTAGCCAACCAGACTCTCCTGGTAGAGGGGCAGGTCATTCGAAGCCCCACCAACACCATCTCTGTCTACTTCCGGACCTTCCAGGATGACATCTTCGGGAACTTTCAACTGCACTACCAGGGTAAGCTCACAGCAAGGCCGATGGGGTGTAGCTGTTTGGCTCAGTTTCCCTGTGGAACCAAGAATTCTCATGTGCCCGGGGTCCCTCTGGCAGTTACATAAAACCTCTGGACCCCCACTCAGAAGAAGCACAAAATAAAACAAATAAAAACACAAAATAAAAACAAGTAAAATAAAAAAACAAAAGCACAAAATAAAAGCTGTACAATTAAAAAAAAAAGGACACCAGTCATCTTGAATTACAGTTGTCAAAATATTGTTTTAATCTGTGCTATCATAATCTGCGTGCTTCTTTATTACCACATTAAATAATAATCCCCCTTGGGAGTTCTGATAATTACTGTAATTTCAAAGTACTGAGGCACATAAGAGATATGTCAAGATATCTATTATGATACGAAAATACCTGCGATTTCTCTCGGTGACGAGGTCACAGGTTCCGCAAATACGTCAGTTTGTCGCCGCCATTCGCGGCTGAAGGAAACACCACGGTTCGGTTCAAGGTTAATGAAAACAAGCAAAGCCACTTTGTTTCCCATTTAGGTTCCTGGCTCCTGCATGTATCTGATAAATGAACCCCACGCAAGTCGGTGGGCTTCTGGTAACCAGCCTCAACCCCCGGGAGGGGGTGGGGGCGGGTCCTGCTGTCTCTTTTCTGTGACAATGTTGCTTTCTTTCCTTTTTGCCTGTTTCTGAGACTCCTCTCTTGCTTTCGGTTCACCTTGCTCTTCTCTCCCCCTTCCTGCCTCCTTCCTTCTCTTTCCCTCCCTCTCTTTTGCCTCTTTTATTTGTCTCCCTCCATTCTCCCTTCCTTCTGGCTCTCTCTCTCTCCTTATCCCATTCCCCCACGTCCTGAGCCCTGCCCATGACCTCCGATTACTTCCCTTAGCCAGAAGCTCCCACTGGGTAACTTCCCAGATATCCGCTCAGGAAAGTAGAGTCTGGATACTGGGCACCATCCACGGTGACGTCAGATGGACCAGACAGACATCTGGAGAAACGGTTCACTTTGAACTTTTCCCCTGGATGTTTCTGAAACAGATGGATGAGTGTGCATGACCATGTTCCGGTGTTGAGGCTACGCGCTGTGGTCTTTGTTCATGGCAGAATATGGGGAGAAAAACAGCTGGTGGGGCCCTCGAGTTGGATGTGATCCCCCCAGAGGAGTTCTGGGACTACGGATATCTTATGCAGCAGGGGTGGTCAGACCACAGTCCGGGGAGGGGCTGGGACGGGTTTCACACCCTCTTAGGAAATTCGAGGAGCTCAGCATGGCCACATAGAACCTTCTGCCACTCCCAGCAGACACTGGGTCAAGGAGGCTCTTCCTCAGAGTTTCCTGTTTAATCCGTACGACCACCGTGAGGCAGGGACCGTTGTCAACTCCACTGGAAAGAGGAGGAGAGCCAAGTTCAGGTCACTGTGTCCCTTTCTCCAAGTCACGTAGTGCCTAAGTGATGGAGGAAGAACTTACACTCACACTGGTCTCCTCCAAAGCCCAACCCTGTATGTGGCCAGGACAGTTATTTTCTTTTTTTTTTTTTTTTTTTTAGGACAGTTATTTTCTAAATTTTTTTTTAACATTTATTTATTTTTGGGACAGAGAGAGACAGAGCATGAACCGGGGAGGGGCAGAGAGAGAGGGAGACACAGAATCAGAAGCAGGCTCCAGGCTCTGAGCCATCAGCCCAGAGCCCGACGCGGGGCTTGAACTCACGGACTGTGAGATCATGACCTGAGCTGAAGTCGGACGCTTAACCGACTGAGCCACCCAGATGCCCCGAGGACAGTTATTTTCAAGCTGTCTTACCCTTTGGCATTTCCTGAGGGGGGGGGCTCATTCTAGTTGCGGTCCAAGACTCTGCATGTTTAACAAACGCTGAAGATGTTCATGCTGGCAGGACTACCCTACCTGGCTCATTCTGCCCCTCCTCTGCCCAAGCAGGTGGCCATTCTGTGTCCACGTGGAGAGGGGCTCAGATGACGTGGGAACTCATTTTTCACCCCAAACCTGTGATCTCGGTGGGGCGGGGGGGGGGGGGGGGCAGGGGGCAGGGTGGGGACCTTGCAGCCTAGAAAAAGTGACAGTCTGGCAGTCTCTGCATCCAGGGAGTCACAAAAACACCCCCCCAGGGGCCTCATCTTTTCTCCTCAGCTCAAACTGGCTCCCAGGAGGTGGGTCACATGCATCATCTCTCCCCCTTCTGAGAGTTGACTGTCTGCCTTTGCGTTTCTTCGCAGCCTTCATGCTGAGCTGCAGTTTTCCTCGCCGGCCCGACTATGGGGATGTCACAGTGATGGACCTGCATTCGGGTGGGGTGGCCCACTTCCACTGCCACCTGGGTTACGAGCTCCAGGGGGCCAAGACGCTGACTTGCATTAACGCCTCCAAGCCCCACTGGAGCAGCCAGGAGCCCATCTGTTCAGGTACACTCCAGCCTCGGCAGCCCAGACACCAATAGTCCACTCAGAGGAGAGGCCAAGCCCAGGGCATTAGACCGACCTCAGGGATAGGCGCTCAGCCCCGGGCAAAGAGGCTGCTCCCAGGACAGACGTCCAATGCCATTCACATCTTTAGTTCATAGGGGAGAAAAGACACAGAACCTAAAATTCACCATTAGTGACATTTAGGACATCTACACCATCACGCCACGGTTACCACTGTGTAGTTCCAGATCGCCTTCAACAGCCCCAAAGGAAACCTCGTAGCCATTTGAACTCACTTTCCATTTTCCCCTCCCCCTTCCACCCTTGGCATCCACCATCATGCTTTCTGTTATCTACGGATCTGCTCATTCTGGACATTCTGTGTAAATGGGATCACCCAGCATATGTGGTCTTTGGCAGCTGGCTTCGGGATCATGTTTTCAAGGTTCACCCACACCATAGCCTGGGGAGCACTTGATTCTTTTCTATGGCTGTGTAATATGCCATCGTGTGGCTGGGCTCCCATTTTATGTGTTTATTCCCTGGTGGACACCTGAGTCTTCCCCACTTTTTGGCAGTTATGAATAATGCTTCTGTGAGCATCTGTGTGCAAGTTTCTATGTACAAGTTTCTGTACAAGTTTATTTTCTTTCTTTATTTTAAAAGGTTTCTCTATTTTTTTATGCCCGCATTTCCTTTTATTCTTTTTTTAACTCGTTTTATTTTTTATTTTTTTTAATTTGCATCCAAATTGGTTAGCATATAGTGCAACAATGATTTCAGGAGTAGATTCCTTAGTGCCCCTTACGCATTTACTTTTGAGAGCGAGAGAAAGAGAGAGAGAGCAGAGGAGGGGCAGAGAGAGAGGGAGAGAGAGAATCCCAAGCAGCCTCTGCACGGTCAGCACAGAGCCCGACACAGGGCTTGAACTCATGAACCGCGAGATCATGTCCTGAGTCAGACGCTTAACTGACTGAGCCACCCAGGTGCCCCGGAGGATGTATGTTTTCATTTCTCTTGGGTCGATACCCAGGACTGGCATCACTGGGTCATATGGTAATTCTGTGCTTAACTTTGTAAAGAGTTGTCAAGCTATTTTCCACAGAGGCTGCAGCGTTTGACCTTCCCACCAGCTGTGTAAAGTACCAATTTCTCCACGTCCTCACCAACACTTACTATACACATTTTCTTTTTATGCCTTTAGCCATCCTGGTGCATGTGAAGCTCTCTCGTCATGGTGGTTTTGATCTGCATTTCCCTGATGGCTCATCATATTGAGTAGCTTTTCCAATGTGCTTCTTGGCCATTTGTAGATCTTCTCTTTTTTCAATGTTTATTTATTTATTTATTTATTTATTTATTTATTTATTTATTTTGAGAGAAAAAGAGAGAGAGAATGAGCAGGACTCGATCCCACCACCCTGGGATCATGACCTGAGCCGAAATCAAGAGTCAGAGCTCAAACGACAGAGCCACCCAGGCGCCCCCCGCCCCCCTTTGTAGATCGTCTAAGTGAAGTATCTATTCAGGTCCTTTGCCCGTTGTTTTTTAAAATTTTGTTACTTGTCTTTTTATTGTTGAGTCATAACAGTACTTTGTATATTCTGGATATTAGATCCTTATCGGGTATATGATGTGCAAACATCTTCTCCTGCTCTGTGGGTTGTTTGTCACGTCTTGATAGTGTCCTTTGATGCAGAAAACCTTTTCATTTTGACAAAGTGTCAAAAAAATGATCAATTTTTCTTTTGTCCCTGTGCTTTTGGTGTGCCTGCAGCCACATTTTGAACCCAGTCGATAGATACTGAGAAACTGCCAGGGATGCTGTAAATGTTCACAGCAGTCTTGCATGATGAGAGCCAATACCTTCATTTTATAGATGAGGAAACAGAGGCTCACGGAGGTGAAGTCACTCACCCAAAGCCACCAGACAGAAATTGAAATGAGTCCAGAAGCCTTCCCTCCTGAGCTGTGTTTCTCAAAGTGTGGTCTACAGACCAGCAAGATTATTGCAGATGCACAATCCTGGGCCCCCTATGAGACTACTGGATCATAATCTACATTTTAACATGCCCATAGACTGACAAGCACTGGGCTATGCCACACTGTCCCTGCACCCGTGGTCATAGGCTTGACCATCCTCAACTGTCAAGAGAGCAAAACTCTGTCAGATTCTCAAAAGTGACGACGGTGGTCAGGACAGTATAGGTTGCCCGTAAGAACTGAGCACCCAGAGCACGAACCATGTACAAAGAGAATCCTGGGAATAATAATAAATTATTCCCTCTCTCCAGGCATTCAGAGTCCGTGGAATCCAAAAAGCAAATGAGACCTGATGACAAATTCTGAGCTTTGATTGTTGCAATATTGTTCCCCCAAGGCCCTTCGGAATTTCTCTTCTCTTCTCTTCTTTTTAACAGAGGGGAAAAAATCCAAACCATAGGGCCATTGGCCTCAGTGCATCTCTCGCGTTAATTTTTATCTATGTGTGAAATCAGAGAGGAATTAAGCCTCATTTTGTGCTAAGAAAGATGGATGGGGAGCCACGGCTGGGAAATTGAAGGCAAACAGAGCCATCAGTTGGCTTAATAAGGCAAGGAACGGGAGCAGAGAGGCAGCAGATGAGCGGCAGCTTGGGGAGGACAGATGGCCGGTGCCCCCACCAGGGACAGTGTTCTCCATCTCGCCAGCCCCTGAGCCATAGGACAATAGAACTGGCTACATTTTGAGTACCTACTCTGTGCCAGGCATGGCGCCAAGACCCGTATTATGCATCGGTTCACCGATTTCTCACCCCAGTCCTGGAAGCAGGCTGGAATTCTTATCACCATTTTATAGTGAACTCAAGGTTCAGAACTCTCTAGATCCACAGCAGGTAAGTGGCACAGGCAGGGTTTCAACCTCCGCTTTAGGACAGAAGGACAGGCGAAAGACAGACAGACAGACAGACACACACACACGCGCGCGCGCGTGCACCTCTGTCCGTGGTGCTGAAACAAGGAGGGGCCGCTTCTTGGCAATGTCTTCGCTGTAAATCCGCAGAATCCAGAGCACAGCAGAAAGTGATCTACCTTTTTCTCCCGCTGCAAGCCCTTGTTAGTCATGCAGTCACTCAACAAACCCTTAATGAGACCCAAGTATCTCCTAAAAATAAGACTCAGACTATTTCCTTGCATTCGTGCATCTCCCTCTGGTGCACAAATCACTTTTTAAATATTTCTTTATTAGATTTTTATGATAAAAGTAATATATGTTGTGGTTTAAAAAAAAGTCAAGAAATCCAAGTGTCAAGATAGAAGCAAATCACTTTTATATTTATGGTCTCAATAGATTTTTGCAAATAGTTCATTGAAACAGGTATGGAAGACCATTTGGTAACTTGTTTTTTTCCCCACTGAAAATTTCGAGTGCATTTTTCCATATTCTCAAGCATTCTTTAAGGGTATGATTTTTAATAACGTGTGAATGGGACGCATTTATTTCCCCAAATGGCTGTGAGTGGACATGCATGTTGTTTCCCATTTTTCGCTCTTAGAAACACTTCAACAGTGAACACCTTTATTCATAAATCTTGGGGGAAATCTCTCAATCTCCTTTTTAGCACAAACTCCCAGAACTTTAATGAGTCGGTCAGTTTGGGAACATACTTTCTGAATTTTTCTCCAAATTGCTCTCCTGAAAGGTCGGAGTCATTTGCATCCTAACCAGTGATGAGGGAGAGGGCCCATTTCCCACCACCTGTCCCATCGGTGAGCGATGGCCGCTTTTTATCTTGCCCAATCAGGCAGATGGAAACAGAATATAATCTAGAATTGCCTTTCTTTTATTGTGGGTGAGGCTGCATTTTTAGTGCCTACTAAATACTAAAAGTATATTTCTTCCTTTGTGAATGGCCTGTGTCCTTGTTATCGTCTTCTCAGAAAGAATCAGGGCACAGCCAGTGCCGTGGAGGAACCCTTAAATCACAGTTGGTCCCTGTCATGGAACGCCAAGGGGGTGGTTCCAGTCTTGAAATGAGGTCTCCTATCGAACTGGATGAACCTTGTCCAAGGGGAGAGGACTTTTACAGTGTGTCTCTCTTCCCATCCCATTTCCTCCTGCTAAGGGCTAGGGGTGGGGAGATATCTCTCTCTGTCTCTCTCTCTCTCTCTCTCTCTCTCTCTCTCCTTTACTCTCATGACCACCCACCCCATTCTCTGCCCCCAGCCCCTTGCGGAGGGGCTGTGCACAACGCCACCATTGGCCGCGTCCTCTCCCCAAGTTACCCTGGAAACGCCAACGGGAGCCAGCTCTGCGTGTGGACAATCAAAGCTCCAGAGGGCCAGAAGCTGCATCTGCATTTTGAAAGACTGTCGTTGCATGAGAAGGACAGGTGAGCCTCTGAGGGTTCCCAGCCTCACTCCTTCCCAGAGTGTCAGAATGTGACTAAGGATCTGGAGTCTTGCAATGGCTTCTGGAGGTTGAGAAAGGAAAGCCTGGGGAGGCTGGCAAGGATGTTAGACACCATCGGCTTCAATCTCCTTTCACAGGTCAGGAAACTCGGGCATGGAGAGGGAAAGGGACTCGCCCCAGGTCATACAGCAGGGAAGGGGAAGAGGCAGGAACGGAATCCAGATCCCCCATGCTGCACTGACCCAGTCTGTCTCCTGCATGTCCCTTTTGGCAGTTAACAAAGAGGGAGTATTCACTGAGCACCTGCTCTGTGCCCAGTCACATACTAGGCTCTATGGAGAACAGGAGAGAAGTAGCAAAACTTGGTTTCCGATTGGATAGGAAACTGACGTGGAAAAACTGTGCTTGTACACGTGAAGGAACTTGGGAGAAGTTTCAGGGCAGTATCTAAGCAAGAGCATGTCTGTAGACTCTAAGTGATATGCATAGGATCCAGAATCTTAGAACTTTAATATTCTATGGTTTTATGTTAGAATATTCTTTTTTACTTGAACTTTTTTAACGTTTTTATTTATTATTGAGAGAGAGCATAAGCATGGGAGGGGCAGAAGGAGGGGGAGACACAGAATTCGAAGCAGGCTTCAGGCTCTGAGACATCAGCACAGAGCCTGACGCGGGGCTCAAACCCACAAACCGCGAGATCATGACCGGAGCCGAAGTCAGACGCTTTACCGACTGAGCCACCCAGGCGCCCCTAGAGTATTCTTGAATGTTCCAGAAAACGAGGACCAGAGCTGCTTAGACTTGCTGTCTTAGGTCGTGTTCCCTTGGAAACAGTCATGGAGACAAGGATGTTAGGGAAAGTAGCTCATTTGGGAGCTAATCTTGGAAAGCACTGGTAAAGGCATAGGGCAGCAGGCAGGACAGGAAAAGAGTCGACACGGTGTGTGTTAATGAGCAGGTGCCTCTGCAGGGGCCATGGGGGTTCTATCTGCTGGGGGCCTCTGCAAAATCGTATGGAGCCTGGTCCTTTCGGAAAGGCGAGGGAGCTGAGGTACTGACCCACCACCACCCCCCCAGCTATCACTGCATGAGGGATGCTTCTGGACACTCTAACTCCCCAGCGTTGCCAGCCACCCTTTGAGCTGGTTGAGCTGACAGATTCTCAGAGATCTGGGGCAGGAAGCCAGCCCCCTCCTCATCCCAAACACAGTGGACATGCGGCAAAGTGAGCAAACTGTCGCTTCGACATTCATGCATTTTGGTAACATTAGAAATTCGTCTGGGCGACATAAAGTAAACCTTTTTTATGAGTCACAGTAAAAAAAAAAAAACTCAAAAGATTTAAAATGCCTCTTTATGACTCTATAAAAGAAATTGATCTAATTTGTATACTATTTCCCTCCTTATTTTTGCATAATTTCTTTAAAAATACCAGGACTAGCAAGGAGCCGAGTGTCAAATGACTTTAATAACAGCAAAAATGAATGCCAGCATTTTGCCTAACACGTTTTATTTTTCAGGACACTCAATCCTGTCATATTCTCAATGCCCACCTGTAAGATAGGTGGGAGAGACGTTACGATCCGTCCCTTCCCAACTGTGGAAACTGAGGCCCAAGATGTGCTGAGACTTATGTCAACCCAATCGCTGGGGAGTTGGGAAGTGAGAATCAGGAATTATAAATCAATTGATTTATAATAAAATGCTTATAAATTTGACCCGTGTGCCTGCTTTGTCCTCGGCATGTTATGCACAAGGCCTTTAATCTCCACACTCTGAGGTAGGCTCAGAATGTGAAGTAGGCACCCGTTTTACAGATGAAGAAACAGAGGCTCAGAGCTGTGAAGCGTCCCTGTCCAAAGTCACACAGCTCAGAAGTTACAGAGTTGAGACTCTGGTTGTCTGACTACCGCTCTTTCAGTGCATTAATCTCTACTCCTCAATTAGTCATAATAATTGGTATCAGTTAATTAGTCTGGTTCATAACATCACACACAGCACTTTTCCTATAACCTCAGGATCCACCCGTGAGTCTAGAATAAGCATCCTACAGAAAAGGAAGCAAGTTCCCTAAGGCAGAGCAGCTCGACCGGGCAAGTCAGGGGCAGAGTCGGGATCTGGGTCTGGGAGCGAGGCACATGCCTCCCACTGCTGCTGTGGGTCAGTGATCTTCCTGTCCTTCCCCCTGCTGTCAGGATGATGGTCTACAGTGGCTTGATCAACAAGTCAGCTCTTCTCTATGACTCCCTCCAAACTGAGAGCGTCCCCTTTGAGGGTCTGCTGAGTGAGGGCAACAGCATCCGCATTGAGTTCACGTCCGACCAGGCACGGGCAGCCTCAGCCTTCAACATCCGGTTCGAGGGTGAGAGTCCCCGGGGGGCCTCCCCCATCCCGGGTGATGGTGTGTGAGTGGAGGAAGTGTGGCACAGCTGGGCTGGGTCCTGGGAGCTAGAAATCTGACCTGCTAAGGCCAAGGGTGACCCAGAGGCCAGACTGCCCTTTTGACTTTCAAAGGCAGAGCCTGCAGGGTTGAGAGGGCAGAAGTTTGTATTCCCATTTTAGAGATGAAAATAATGAGGTCGCCAAAAGAGAAGTGAATGCTCCAAGGCAGGTCAGCAGGTCAGCTGGAATCGGAAAGTGGGGTCCAGTGCCCATTTTCCTTGGAGCTTGTCTAAACAGCAGGAGGGGACCCATCTTCTGAGATCCAGCTCTCCGGGGAGCCCCTGCCTCATCTGAGCTGCTGCCCCTCTTTTGTATCCCCACCCCAGCCTTTGAGAAAGGCCACTGTTATGAGCCCTACATTCAGAATGGGAATTTCACCACATCCGACCCGACCTATAACATCGGCACCATAGTGGAGTTCACCTGCGATCCCGGCCACTCGCTGGAGCAGGGTCCGGCCATTATCGAGTGCATCAATGTGCGGGACCCGTACTGGAACGACACAGAGCCCCTATGCAGAGGTGAGTGGCCCCACCGTCCTCCTCCCAGGGTGCCTCAGGGACCTGGACCCCCTCAGATGAAAAGGTCAAGGCCCCGGTTTAGAAGTATGTCACCAATTTACATACCAATTTAGCATTAGAACCCTTTCCGGGGCTCACTGTCCTTTGGGTCAAATTTGCTGCTGGTCCCTGAGAAAATTCCAAGCTTGATAAATTTTTAAAGGTGCCCCTTCCTACAAGCACAGACCCCATAGCACATAGCTCAGTGAAAAGATCTCTGCATGGATTTCAGCTCCTCTGTACCCACTTGCTATGTACTTTTGTGCAGTGCACAACCCACCCAACCACACACGGCAGCCCTGAGTTCAATTAATAATAATGATGCTATTGATAATAGTTGCCAAGGGCTGCATTTTCTCATTTAACCCTCACTACAATCCTGTGAGGCACATAATATTGACCCCATTTACAGCTGAGGAACCCAAAGCCATGAGGAACCAGACCGGTCCTAAGAACAGACTGAGGGTAACTGGTAGGGGTAGAAATGGCACTCGTGTGCTCTGAGCCCCTCTGGACGGTGTTGGCTGGGTCGAACCCTCCTCTCCACGAGCTCCCGGGGCTCTGCCCTGCCTCCTTCCCCACATGCCAGGCCGCGGAGCCAGCTCAAGCCTGGATGCATGTGCAGCATGAGGTGGAAGGAAGAGAGCCCTTGCTCCTGGCAGCCGCCGCCTGGATGGCGGTTGGCGTGAAGTCACAGCTTCGTCGTGGTGAGGGATTGATCCCTGTATTAAATGTGCTGGTTTAACAGAGCGGAATTTATTGGTGCTTTGGCCTCTGCCACGTTGAGAATTTTCCAAAGCGGTAAACAGAGTGGAATTTAAAGAGCCAGGCGCCAGCACGGCCACACCTCTCCTTCCAGTTCAGAACCAGGCTCTTCGGCAGTAACACTGACTAAGAATTATTGAGCTCTCGCCTTGCGCCAGGGGCTGTGCTGCATTCGCCCCCATGAGCCCAATCAGTTAAGCTTCAGGATAGGCTGACGGAGTCAGCGCTGGCCTTACTGCAGCTGTGCGGAGGAAGGGGCCTGAGACTCCAAAACGGCGCATGCCTGGTCACGGAGTCTGTTGCGGGCAGAGATTCGAACCCAGGTCCACCTGAATGGAACGAGGCATCCCTTAGCCGCTACTCACTCTGCACAAGAATAGGGCTGTTGGGGATTCTCCAGAACGGGGAGCTCTGTCCTTGATCCTGAGAGAGCTATAGGGCCCGTAGCCCCTACCCTACCAACCCTCAGCGGAAGGAGGCAGGCAGCCGGCCCCAACTTAATCATCCCGCACACGCGCACAGACCGCCTGAGGCTCAGGCACCTGTTCACGGTGCACAGCGAGCCGTGACTGTCGGGCTCCAGAGCCCATGTGCTTAACCGTTACGATCTTGGCTTCCTTGTGAATCAAGTGTGTCTGTCTCTTGTCTGTCCGTCTCTGTCCCCTACAGCTACGTGTGGCGGGGAGCTCTCTGCCGTGGCCGGGGTGGTGCTGTCCCCGAACTGGCCAGAGCCGTACGTGGAAGGTGAAGATTGTATCTGGAAGATTCACGTGGGGGAAGAGAAACGGATCTTCTTAGATATCCAGTTGTGAGTGTTTTTGATGGGGGACCAACTGCCCCTGCTTTGTTCTTTCAGCCATCGCTAGTGAAGCAGCTACTATGTGTCAGGGGCCGTGCGAAGAACTGGGGTCCCAGTGGCAGGAGAAACAACATCGTAAACACACAGAGTCCCTAGCCTCCAGACACCAGGTCTACTAAGGAAGCAGGCATGAAATGGGGCAATGCACCAATAATCACATCCCGTAACTTTGGTGAGCGATGTTCTAGGTGGGGATTTGACATAAAGGGGGAGGTCAGAAAAGCCTTCCCTGAGGATCTGATCTGATACTAAAGCTCAGAACTAACGGACGAGCCGGAATACATGTATCTGAAAGGAACAGAACATGCAAAGGCCCTGTGGCGAGAAAAAGCCTGTGAACTGCCTGCATAGTCAGGAGGAGGGGGGAGGTTTAACAGGTACTCTGCCTATGGTAGCAGTTCATTTTCTTCACCTGTCTCTCTCAACTAGAACAGAAGGTCCTCGTAGTGAGGGCTTGCTCTCATTTAGCTCTGTCCTGGGGTCTAGCACCAAGCCTGACACATAGTGAGGTGCTCAGGAGATCACTGCTGAGTGAAGAAACACTGTAATGAATGGAGAGTTACCTGGCTGTGCGGTTGTTGGCTGTATTCCGTGGGGGCGCCTAGTAGAGGCTCCATCTAGAACTTGCCCCCTCCTGAACTCCCCAGGGCTGGGGAGAAGCAGACAGAGACAGATGGTGGTGTTTGGAGAAGCAGAAGAAAGGGCTGCCTGGCAGGCCCAGACACCGTGGCTTGGACAGTGGAGAGCAGGGCGGGGTATGCCAAGCTCTGAAGAGCCTTTCTGGAGGCAGCCTGGGCCTCAGGGGGTCAGCGCTCCCCTCAAGCCTGAAGCCAGAACCCAGTCGACTGGGAAGCATGACTCAGGGCCTGCCGTGCCATGCAGAGGAGGCTGGCAAGGGGGAAGTCGTTTGCAAAATTATGAGTGACCGTCTTTTGAAGCTGTCCCTCAGAGGCTGCCCCAGAACCTTCTATCCCAGTTGAATCAAAGAGGCACAGACCTCGCACAGGTGCCCCTTGTGGACTTCGGGCCAGGCCAACCTGGGTCAGAATCCCATCCCCTTCACTCCCCCGCGGTTTGACCTCAGGCTTCTCCCTGGCTCTGGCGCTTCTCGTCCATTACGAGGGCCTTGGAACATCCATGTCCCGCGGCTGCCGGAGGCAGCGTGTGAACATCCCTCGCCCATCCTTGCTGTCTCTCACTCCTGTTCCCACCTCCCTGGCTTCCAGAGTCTGCTGTAAAGTGCTCATTCACGCAATACCTCGTTCTCGAGGGTCTGCCGTGAGCCAGGCCCCGTTGTAGGCTCCAGAAAGGCTCTGACCGTTGCCCCTTGGGCAGTCAAGTTTATATTGGAGAAGAGCAGGTTGGATTGTCTCTATTAACTCTGGGCGGGGGTGGGGACATACGTGCGCGCCTGCCGTGTGCGAGCCGTGGATATTGGGAAGGGGTTGGTTGTGGAGGGGCGCCCGGGTGGCTCAGTCGGTTGAGCGTCTGTCTCTTGATTTCGGCTCAGGTCATGATCTCACGGTTTGTGAGTTCGAGCCCCACGTCGAGCTCTGCGCTGGGAGCCTGCTTGGGATTCTTTCTCTCCGTCTTTCTCTGCCCTTCCCCCGTTTGAGGCCTCTGTCTCTCAAAATTAAAAAAAAAAAAAAGTAAACATTGGGGTGCCTGGGTGGCTCAGTTGGTTGAGCGTCCGACTTCAGCTCAGGTCATAGTCTCGCAGTTCGTGAGTTCAAGCCCCGTGTCAGGCTCTGTGCTAACAAATAGCTCAGAGCCTGGAGCCTGCTTTGGATTCTGTATCTCTCTCTCTCTCTCTCTCCCCCCTCCCCTGCTCATGCTCTGCCTCTCTCTGTCTCTCAAAAATAAATGCTAAAAAATTTTTTTTAAAGTAAACATTAAACATAAAATGAAATAGGTAGGGGTTATGGAAAGAGTTCAAGGGAGGCCTGGAGTCTTCTTAGCTGACGCTTCACATAGAAAACGCCATTCTAAAGCTGTCTCCTGTAGGAAGCCTTCTGTGGCTCCCTACTGCCCTCATGATAAATATGAATGTGTAGTCCTGGCTTGGGAGCACCCCACCGCCAGAAGTTACTGGCAAAGCACCTCGGTCTTCAGCCAGGAGAAGGAGAATCCAACTCCTGATAGCCTGGCTTCTCTTGCAGAAGGTCCCCCCAGCCCCGTACCCCCAGAAATTGTCTGTGCTTCCCGCTTCTGCTGGGCTCAGCGGCCTTCTCCTCACAGTGTGTCCCCAAGACGGGCGGTGTTGCGTCACCAAGAGTGGCCCACATCTCCCCTCAGTGTCACAGGCCTGAATGAGGAAACAGGAAACTGGGAGCCCTTCCTTTCACTCCCTCTAGGCATCAAACATTCAATTAACCTTCAGCCTGACACTAAATGGGGTTTTGTTTCCACTGCAAAGCGCGCATTAGGGCAGCCGATCCAGGGACCTGAGCAGTTAAAGCAGAAATGGTTCCTCAAAGCCAGGCCACTGCTGGCATTAGCATCAGGAAGGGACCCCTCGCCGGGGGCAGACTTTCTGTCTTCCGGTCAGCCTGGTGGCCCCAGATATCACTGTTAGCCGGGAGAGAGGAGCCCCGTCTTCCTCCTCCGTGCCCTGACAGGGCATCCCGAGCAACCCTGGACCCATCACCAAGCCTCTCTGGGCCTCACATTCCTTCTCTGCAAGCCGATGGGTTGCCTCGAGTCAAGAGAATAACGATTCAAACTCCTGCAGGACAGGCGCGTAATTCCTGTTAGTGGGGAGTGGGGTCAGTGTGGGACGATAAGGAGGGGAAGGGTCTGTGATGAAGGGGATATAGTACGTCCCCACCTAAAATCATTTAAATTCTATTTTGTAGAATAATGGCCCTTCCCCACTCCCACCCCCCCCCCAAAAAAAAACAGTATCTGCTGATCAGATCCAGATTTGAGGGGTTCTTTCTCATTGCCGTGATTCTCATCACGGAGCACTTCCTGTTTGTGAGTTTCTTTACAGACGTAAATTTGTGTCCTCCCCAGAGGAATCCTATGGGGGCAAGACAACTATTCTGTTTAATTCCTATTCCTTGCTTTCTGACCTGTTCAAGTTGGGTGTCTAAAAGGCCTCCTGAATGAAGGAGTTTAACCCCAAAGTTAAACTCCTGATCTGATTCCCCTTCCCCAAACCTGTTTCACCCCATCTTCCCATCTCGGGAAGGAATCGTCCATTCTGCCATAAGCTGCTAAGGTCAAAAGGACTGGGAATTTTTCTAGACGAGGAGAATGGGTGCGTGTCCAACGTCTGGCTTTCTTGGCAGTGGGGTGGGGAGAAACACCCTGATTTATGGCATTTGCCAGTTTCCTGGGTGTAACGACTCCCACCATGGCCAATTTCAAGCTGCTTACACATTTGCCAATTTCCTCCGTGTAACTACTCCCACCATGGCCGTTCCAAGCTACCAATACAATGCCAGCAGGCTCGCCAGATGCCCGGATGCTTAACGATTGACTCACGTGGGCCAGTACGAGCTGCCGCTCCAGCATGCACACTGTGAGTCAGATTCTTCTCTCCCTCTCACACCTTGTACCGGAGTCCCCAGTACATCCTGCTGATTCTACTGGAGAATCAGAATATGCCCAGAGTTCAAGCACCTGTGACACACACACCCCCCACCACCATGGTCCATGTTCTCATGCCAGGATTATTCCAGAGGCATCCTCACTGGTCTCCCTGCTCCCGCTTTTGTCCCCTTTGGGGCTATCTGTAACCCGCTACCTTGAGTGATCCTGTTAAAACCTAAGGCAGGTCCCATCACGCTCTGCTCAAAAGTCTACAGTAGCTTTACATTTTATCTAGAATAAAAGCCAAGTCCTTACAAAACATCCCATGTGATCGAGCCCTGGCCACGTCTCCTGCTTCATTTCTTCATTTGGCCACACTGGCTTCCTTGTTCTGGAAACTAACCCCAGGGCCTTTGCACTCTCTCTTCTCCCCCATACCCTCCCCAGGATGCTCTGCCCTGAATAGCCTGCATATAGCTCACGCCCTAGCTTCTTATAGGCCTCTGTTCACAAATCACCTCCTCTGAGATGTCCCCCAACACCTTGATCATCTCTGTCATTATTGACACTCTTACCTTGCTTCACTTTTCTACGTGGGTGGCACTTAGAGCCACCAACGCACCACACATTGTCATATTTGTTGAAGTGTTTCATCCCCTCCATCTAGAATGTCACATCCGTGGGAATAGAGGCATTTTTTTGTTTCTGTTTGATTCCCTGCTGTAACCCCAGTATGTAGATCAATGCCTGGCCCCATAGTAGGTGCTTAATAAATAAGAGTCAATGGAATAAAGACAACTTCTCATGGTCATCCAGCCATGAAGTTTCAGAGCCAGACTTTTAGCCCCAAATTCATGTCCAACAGCCTCTTATGTACAAGAAGGGAGGAAAGTTCAGAACAATATGGAAAGACCATAGAGATATGGCCTCCCTTTGTCAAGAAACCCATATTTATTACGTGACCGGCAATGCTAAGAAATAAAAGTTTGGCTAAAAATGATCACATAAGCATCCGACTCTTGGTTTCAGCTCAGGTCACGATCTCCGGTGTCATGAGTTGGAACCCCGCGTCGGGCTCTGTGTTGACAAGGCAGAGCCTGCTTGGGATTCTCTCCCTCTCCCTCTGTCTGCCCCTCCCCCACTGGGTGCTGTCACTGTCTCTCTCTCTCTCTCTCTCTCAAAAAAATAAATAAATAAATAAACTTTGAAAAATTATCGTGTAAAATAACAGTAAGGGTAAGACCCCCAAAAGAAGGTTATATAGAGTTAGAGTGTCAAAGGATTTGCCATCAGAGACTTTGAAGCAGAATCTAGAGTGAGGACCCCAACCCAGTGATGGCCAGTTCCATCGGTAGAGTTTGAGGCCCGAGCCAGGTGGGGTGGGGGGCGGGGAGGCCATACCGTCCTTCTGGGTAATCCGATGCGGAGGTGAGGGTGATGGTGAGACCACAGGGCGGCCTCCGTGCCCCCACAGAGCACACGGCCAGCATGGTCCCAGAGCCTTAGGGCTTGAGGTACCATCAAAATCAATCCGATCCGGTTTCATGGACGTGAAGGCCCGCTGTGATCGGTGCATTGAGGCTCGGCCCCGGCAGAGAGCGAGAACGGGGCAGCCCTGCCCCGGAGGAGCCCACACCGTGAGCTGACACCGCACAGACAGGAGAAAACTCCAGGGGCCCCCGAGGCCCGGGGTCGGGAGGGTGAGCCTGGTCCACGGTGGGAGGAAAAGGCTGTCCAGAGAAAGCAGCATCTCTCTCGGGAAACAGCGACGTCTGGAGGCGGTTCGGGCCGTGCCGTTCGCGTGGGGGGAGGGGTGCTGCTGGCGTCCGGCGGGGAGGGGTCACGGATACTGCCCGACACCCCGCGGTGCACGGGACAGACCCCGCCACAAGGAAGTAGTGGACCCGAAGCGTCAGTAGGACCGACTCAGGGACACCCTCGCCAAGACGGGCAAAGATGGGGGTGGGGAACCGTGTCTGAGACCAAAGGAACAGCATGCGCTAAGGTCCAGAAGCAGGAGAGCACGCCTCTCTCCTTTTCGGGGCTCGAATATCGAACAGACGCTGGACGCTGCGTGCATCCAGGGCTGTCACATCGCAGGCACCTTCAAAGCAAGCACGTGCACCGGGTTCCATCATCGCCTCCATTTGACAGATGGGTACGCTGAGGTTCCGACAGGGGAAGGGCGACCGTGGCCACACAGCGGGGACCTGAGTGGAATGCACTCCGCTTGCCCTGTCTCCAGAGTCTGGGGGCCTCCCCCGCACCCGCACTTGACAGGAGCCGGAGGAAGCCCTGTGTATCTGGAGCTCAGTGACGCAGGAGGGGCGGCAGTGGAATCAGGCAGAGCCTTGAAGGCCGCTTTAGGGAGTCTGCGCTCGCCCCGACTGGGCAGCCGCGGAAGGGTTTCAGCCGGAGCCGGGATTAACGCGGTGCAGAGGGGAGCCGAGTCCTCCGGTCAGCAGCCCCGGGCTCTCCCCGCGGACTCTGGCGCGCGTCTGGCAGTGTGGCATCTGGGCCTGGCGCCTCCTTCCTCCCACAGAGGGAGTGAAAATAGCATCTCACCCGCGAGGGTTACGCGAGGCCCGAGAGCTGCTGGGTTTAATTTATCTTGCTTGGTTTCCGCTGACAGTTTTAGTAAACCAATTTGGGTTTGATAGTAAAAATAATTCTGTCCTCAGGGCCCCTCACGCCGCCTAAGCGTTGGAAATTGTTATTTATCGCCTCGGTGAGGGGGAGGGCGTTTGCACTGTTGACTGAGCGGGGTAGGTGGCCCGTAGTAGGTGCTGGGCAACGTCTGCTGAGTCACGAGGACGTAAACCGCGCGAGGCAGGCGAGAGGGGGCGTTGTTCCCTGTCACCCACTGGGCGGGTCTGTGGATGCCGCGGGCGTTGGGAGATGACGAGTCACCGTCTCTGCAGGACCTACTATGTGCCCGAACCCGAACTGCATGCTTCACACCCCTGAGCGATAGAGAGCATGCGCGTTATTATGCAGAGATAATAATTGCCTAAATTAGAGCCATGGTGGGGAGAGATAATTACAGAGGGGAAATCACCTACATTAGAGATAATGTATGCACAGCATGTCGCGTGGGGTCTGGCACGTAGCTGGCACTTCATCAACAGACACTATGATTACCAGGACTCCTTAGAAGATATTATTGTCACCATGTCCCGGATTTGCAAATGACAGAGAGCCTGTTAAGTGGCTTTCTCAGGTCACACGGCCAACAAAGGACTGAGCCGACGTTCGCACACACACACACACCTTAGCCTCCGCGTTTATGGGCTTGAACAAGCTTTGGGGGGACCAACCGTATGTCTCTGCGATGCTCCGGGGAGGCTCCCAGGCCTCCAGAATCTCCAAAGCTCAGGAACGGAAGGAGTGCCATAAATAGACAACCTGGTGACACGCAGGCTAAGGGCCGTGGCCGGAGGGGTGAGGGCGGGGAGGTTAGCAGGACGCTGTGTGAATTCTGTGCAGAAAGAGTGAGATGCAAGCAGGATCCTGAAGAGTGTCAATTGGCCAAGCTGGAATGGGGGACGGGCACCCCAGGAGGGGTCCTTGTGAGCATGGGGGGCTCAAGCAGTGAAAGCAGGGACCGTTAGACAGCAAACGGACGCCCCGAATTGCAGCGTTAATTAGAACCATCCGTCTTGCGTTATTGGTGTTAGAGACGGGAAGGAGGGTGTGTTATCTCAAAACGAGTCAGGAACCCCCAGGCTAAACCCCCTTCATACCCCAAATGCCTATTCCCAAACCCATCATGTACCTCTCAGCTCCGTCAGCTTACCTAAAACACAACGGAACATGAGCCCTTTAAAACATTAAGGATTTCTGAAGTCAGTCTCTCTCTCTCTGTGTCTCTCCCTCTCTCCCTCTCCCTCTCCCTCCCCCTCTCCGTAAAGCATAGAAAGGAGAACTAAAAAACTAAGGCATTATTGGTGAAGGCATCATAGAATGGAAGAGCTGTGAGGGGCCCAGAGACGGGAAGTAATTTGCCTAGCATCACACAGCAAGTCAGAGTTAGGACCAGAAAAACAGCCTAAGCTGTAGATGCTGAGCACAGAGGTCACAATCTTGAAAACGCCACATGGTAGGGAGACACAAAAGCTTCTAGAGTCAAAAAGAGCTACGTTTAGGGGCGCCTGGGTGGCTCAGTGGGTTGAATGGCCGACTCTTGATTTCGGTTCAGGTTCATGAACCCAGGGTCATGGGATCAAGCCCTGAGTCAGGCTCCGTGCTGAACGTGGAGACAGCTTAAGATTCTCTCTTTCTCCCTCTGCCCCTTTCCCCCATTTGCACGTCTCTCTCTCTCTCACTCTCTAAAAAAAATAAAAATAAAAAGAGCTACATTTAAATCCTGGCCCTGCCACCCCAGTAGCTCAGTGGCCTCAGGCAGGCCTCACAATGGGTTACTTCGTTCACTTTATCTCCAGTGCCTGGCAGAAAGCAAACGCTCAATAAATATCTGTTGAATAAAAGAGAGAGGTGGTAAGTGTTTGAGTTAATTAAATAACATGTGTATTCTTAGTAAAGTTTCTCACATAGAGTAAGCAAATAACCACAGCTGACATCATTTTCACCCCTTACTATGTGCCAGATTTTATGCTAAATACTTGACATGCCTTATTTCATTGATGACGACACCATCATAAAGGATGTCTTACGTTCATTGAGCACTTGCTGTTTGCCAGTCGCTGAGTGCTTTCCCCAAACTACATCATGTAAGCCTTACCAGGACACCTATGTGATGTCACAGTGGCACTCCCCTTTTACAGATAGGGAAACTGAGGCTGAGAGAGATGAAGTCACTTGAGGACACAGCTGGGGAGGGGCCGAGTCAAGACTCGAACTCAGGCCTCCTGGGCCAAGGCCAATGTTATAACCACACCATAAGTAGTCGTGAGGTGCTCCACAAGGGAGAATTCCCTGACCCCATCTTACAGAGGAAGAAATTCAGGCTCAGAGAGATGTCTCCCCTCCCCACCCCCCTCCGTTTCGTGGCATCTTTTGCAAATGTACATATACCTCTGGAAGGAAACAATTTCAGCCAGGCTCCGGCTTGCCTTCTCTGACTCTGCTCTGGAGCCCAACCCCAAATCCCTCCCTGTTTATGGGGCCTCAACACAGCTCTCTAACCAGGAAATAAAAGGACCTAATAATAAAGCCCAGTAACCATATGATTGATAGCCGTGGAATATTTCTCTTCAGCTACTGCCAACCTGTTCTGTGCTAAGTTAATTCCAGGCCCTAAAAATTAAGTACCTTGTCCAGAGGCACTACAGTTCTTTAAACAGGGATATAGCTGCTTTGGGCTGTAAGAATTCAGTTTGAGGTCCAGGCAACAAGGAAGAGCCAACAGTCAAGGGCAGTATTGATGCCAGGAGCACAGATTTCCAGCGGAAATCATGGAAGAAATAGCCACAGTAGAAATAAAAACCTTCCAATCCATTAGTGGAGGGAGATGGGATTTCCCCGGAGCCGAAAGTTGTAAGGAATCCAAGAAATCACGACAAAATTCAGGGAGCCCAAATCCCATCCTGTTGTGGATGAGGAAACTGGGGGCCCAGAGACGGGAAGAGACTGTCTCAAGATGACTCTGTCAGTCAGCTCCTGCTGCATAACAAATGAGCCCAAACTCAGCAGCATAAAACAGCAAGCTTGTATCATTTCTTTCGAGTCTGCCGGTTGGCAAGGCAGTTCTTCTGGTCTCCGCCAGCTCACATGTGCCCCTCTGGGCAGCTATGTGTTGGGTAGGTAGCTCTGCAGATTGTGACTGGTCTTTTTTTTTTGGGGGGGGGGGTGGCCATCAGACAGTCTGGGCTGGCCTGGCCCAGGATGGCTCTTCTGCCCCGCCTGTCTCTCCTCCTCCAACAGCTAGCTCGAGCTTCTTCCCATCGTGACTCGCCAGGGTTCCAGGACGATGAATTAGAAGTTTGATGCACAGACCGTATATTTATATATATATTTTTCAAATCCACATTTAAATAAATACATAACCATTAGACATTTTCAACTACGTTTGTCTAGCTCAAATCATCCTGCGAACGCCACCGGGGAAAGCCTTTTAAAATCTTTAAAAAAAAAAAAAAAAAAAAAAGATTTCTAAGCGAGGGTCAGCCGTTTGTTTAAAAAGGAATAAAGGAAAGCAAGGTGGCTTGCTCATCATTGCTTTCTACAACCTCTGTGGAATATTAATGGCGGCAGCTCAACAGTTATAAAGCTCACCTACCACCTTCCCCCCACATCCGGGCCCCTGATTGGCTGAGGCAAGAATGGGCACCTGCTGCAGGGGAATGGGAATCGCGACCATGCTTAGGCGCACACCGCCCTCTGCTGGCCGAGAGAATTACCGCTCCAGAGAAAGGTTTGCCAGTCTGTGTCAGAACCAAACTCGTATTCCTCGCCGAAACCTCTCTGGCTCTCTAGGCCCTAATGAAAGCAATAATGGGGGTCCCTTGAGCTGTTTTTATCCTTTCTGAAGAGGTAATACAGCCACATGATTCAAAATCCAAAAGTACAAGAGCCTACTGTGGAAACAGCAAACACCCCCCTCCTCTGAGCCTGTCCCCAGAGGCAATCACGGTAATTGATTTCTTATGCGTCCTCCCCAGACTCTTTCTTAAAGATTCCTTTTTTTCATTTTTTTGACATTTACTCTTTTTTTTTTTTTGAGAGAGTGTGAGCGGGGGAGGGGCAGAGAGAGAGGGAGACACAGAATCCGAAGCGGGTTCCAGGCTCTGAGCTGTTAGCACAGAGCCTGACACGAGACTTGAACCCACGAACTGAGATCATGACCTGAACCGAAGTCAGACACTTAACCAACTGAGCCTACCAAGGTGCCCCAAGATTTTATTTTTAAGTAATCTCTACACCCAACGTGGGGCTTGAACTCACGACCCAAGATCAAGAGACACATGCTCCACCGACTGAGCCAGCCAGGTGCCCAGTGTCTTTTTAAATATGCCCCCCCCAAAAAAACCTTAACAGAAATCTCCTATCTACCAAAATGAAGCCCCCCAGACTAAGTAGTCAGTTTAATGCTGGTTTATTACATACCCGATTATACACCATCAATAATGGCAACAAAATGAAGCAGATTTCATTGTTATCAAGAAATGCAAAATGCTTAGGAGATGGTCTTTTAAAACAAGGAGTTAGAGAGAAGAAATATTACCTTGGTAGGAAAAAAAAAGTTGAAATGATGGGTCTAATCAAATGACCTTTAGCAATGATGTCATAAGGACATAGGGCTCAGCAAGATGCCAGGGGCAGTGCGACGGGGCTTTTCCTCACCCTGCAGATCTTGTTTGTAATGTTCTATTCACAAATTTCCTGATGCCAGACTGAAGCTAGTCACACTTTTTGGAGACACGTATATGTGGCTTTCATGGGACATCGTATAACATATGGTTCACATCTCGGGCTTTGGCATCCAACAGACCCAGGTTAGGGCCCCGGGTCTGACTCTTACCGTGAGCCTCAGTTTCCTCATCTGTTAAAACAGGGATGGTCCTAGGTGTTAGCGTGTGGAGTTCTCGTTTGAGTGCTTGAGCGTTGTTTGAAAGCTAAATGAGTGTCTTGGGAGACCTTTACTCAGATATCTGGCCCATGAGGTAGCCCAAAAGGTAGTTTTGTTGGCTGAGTAGAGACTGGAACTGGATGCCAAAAGTGGGGGCACTGGATAGCGTGCCCCCAGATGACTGCTCCGACCCCGGAAGGGGCTACAGGATGTGCCTGGAGCAGGGTCAAGCTGGAGAGGAGAGGAAGCTACAACCCAGCAGGTCACGGCCACGGGCTGGCTTTGGAGTGTCTCATCGGGCAGTGCAGGGTGGTGCAGGGTTTGATTCTGGCAACCAGCATATCAAAGAAGAATGGGGGGTGTTGGCAACTTCTACAGCTCAGTGGCATTGGGTACCTTCACACTGTCGTGCAACCAACCCCTGCGTCTAATTTTAAAGCACTTTTCATCCTCCCCAAACGGACTGTGTACCTGTTCACCCAGCCGTCTCCATTTGTCCCCGACCCTTCCTCCCAGCCTCCCTTCCTCCCTTCCTCCCTTCCTCCCAGCAGCTTGACCCCCAAGCTGCTTTCTGTGTCTACAGCTTTACCTATTCTGGGTATTTCTTATCAAAGGCATCATATGCTGTGTGGCCTCTCGAGACTGGATTCTTTGACTCTGCAGAAAGTCTTTAAGGTTCATCCATGATGGAGCATGCGTCCATGCTTTATTCCTACTTATGGCTGGATGGCATTCCATTGTAGGGATACACTGCGTTTTGCTTCTCCATTCATCCGTTCAGTGAAGGAGCCAGATTTATGTTTCAGAAGGATTCATCTGGCTGCCGAGGAGAGAGACTGGGGCCAGGCAAGGAGGTGCTTCCCTACAGTCCAACTGAAGGGGGATGGAGAAAAATTAAAGACAGGGGCAGAAAGAGACACAGGAGCGGGGGTCTCCTGGTTGGAACTCCACGAGAGCCTGGCCCTTTGGCCCCAGAGAGGGACTGGAGGAGACGGGGACTGTCCCTGTGGCATCCTCCCTGCAGAGGACCTGCCTACACCCAATTCCAGTCCCCTCAAACCCACCTGCCTGCCAGCATCTATCCATCCCATGTCTGTTCTAGAGTCAAACTGACATCCTGATTTCTCAGCACCTCCCTGGATTGTTATCTGGCCGATGTCTCACTGGAGTCCTCGGTGGAAGGCCCCTGCTGTGCCCCATGGCCAGTCTCTTGGCTGTTAATTCTGCATTTTTGTCTCGGTTGCTGAGGACAGTCCAGTGGTGGGGACCTTGGATGCCCTCCGTGTATTAAATATAGCCGGACGGGCAAGCGAAACGCAGGCTTGTCTTCTGAGGTGGGTGGGGGAGAAATTCCTGGCATTTGCATATCCGTGGAACCAGCCTATGAAGAAGGTGGATCCAGAAGGATAAGGCAGAGAGTAACCTTACTCTTTCACTGCCCCATCATTCATGGTCTGTTTTCTTTTTTTTTTTTCTTTTTTTGCACTTCTTGGGGGGAAAGCTTAGTTTTTACAGGTCTTCTGGTCATAACAAGTGTGGCTCAGTCTACTAACCATAAAGCCCTAAACATCATTCATTTCCAAACTCCCTGCGCCCTCCACAGGGCTCCTTAGGCTGGGAATTCTGCAGTAGGGAGGGCCTGGGGGAACTGCTTCCTACTCCCAAAAAAGCCTGATCGGACAGCACGGTCACATCACGGAAGATACAGAATGCTGGGCTTTTTCTCTGTCATGGGGAACTTGATGGGGGCAACGTCTCTTGAGTCTGGCTGCTCTTGGCTTTCCCTTTGGATGGATCCCATCCCCTTTCAGGATGGGGGACACTTTTAAGGAGACCCACAGTGGCTCCTATCTTCAGGGTCCACATCTGGACCCAGGAAGTATGATTCCTCTCCCTACTTCATTAGTGATGGGGAGCTCACTCCCAACACCTCCTTTCCCCTCTTGTCTCTCTCTGCCCCCAAGGCAGGCAGGCAGCTCCAGTCTGACTGAGAGTCCTTACTCTCCTCTTGATGAGCATCAACTGCAGTCACTGGTCCCCAAGCCCCAAAGGCACCTGCCAAGCCACCACGTGTCCTTGAAGCCCTCCTCACCAGGCTTAAGGTGGAGATGAAACACTTTCTCCCCTCCCCTAGTCCCCCCTCCCGAGTGACACTCGCTGAGTAGGTCCTTCTTGCAAGCCTCTTTAGCAGCCCAATAAATGCTTCGCCTTCTATAAGCTAGAGAGGGGGAAGGGCGCAGATCGGAAGGGATGCATTGATGGCAGTAGCAGGTGCCATGGATACCCTGTCTGAGTCCTACAGCACTTGCCACGGTGTACCTACCATAGCTCCCTACTGCAAGCCCCTCATGGGCAGGCCAGAAGTGCTGGGGGTTGGTACACTTAAGAGCAACCCTCAGCCAATGAGGGATCAGGGCTGGAGGATGAATTCCCAGTCCCCTCTCCCCCGAGGTATGTTCTACACCATTGTTGACTGTTCCTGCGGGACTGAGCCCAAGGCCCACAGTGGAACTCCCCCGTCGATGACTATATATTAGCTCCTCCGCTTCCTCCCGCCTCACCACCTCACCAGTGCTGCCTGGGGTGGCCTCCCAGACCAGCCTGACTCCAGGAGACATTCGTCTTTGCTCAGCTCTGCTTCCGGAGGACCCAGTTTCAGTCAATAGCGCTTTCAAAAGTAGGAGTACTCGGAACCTATTTGCTTATTCTTAGCTCAGGGGACTTCTGCTGGAATCCCAGGACAATAGAAGTTGCAGTCAATAGCCTGTTGCACACTGTTTACAGCATGCGTTCACATAAGTCAGTGTTTCTCTGCCTTAGCGCTGTTGACATTTTGAACCAAATTGTTCTGTGTTGTGGAAGGCTGTCTTGTGCAGTGTAGGATGTTTAGCGGTATCCCTGTCATTGACTCCCCAGTGACACCCCCTAGTTGGGACAACCAGGTCTCTAAACATTGCTAACTGCCTCCTGGGGAACAAAACTACCGATAGTTGAGAACCACTGATGGAAGTCATCTGCTGTAAACAGCAATCTAAAGAGAGCATGATCATGATCATGGTGACAATGATGGTGGTGATGATAATGGCAATGGCGGTGATGATGATGGTGGTAATGATGGTGATGATGGTGATGATGATGGTGGTGGTGATGATGGGATGATGATGGTGGTGGTGATGGTGGTGGTGATGATGATGATGATGGTGGTGATGCTGGTGGTGATGATGGTGGTGATGATGATGATGATGGTGATGATGATGATGGTGGTGGTGATGATGGTGGTGATGATAATGGCAATGGTAATGGTGATGGTGGTGATGGTGGTGATGGTGGTGGTGATGATGTTGGTGAGGTTGATGGTGGTGATGATGGTGGCGGTGGTGATGATGATGATGGTGGTGATGATGATGGTGGTAATGATGGTGATGATGATGATGGTGGTGAGGGTGATGGTGATGATGGTGGTGATGGTGGTGATGGTGGTGGTGATGATGGTGGTGAGGTTGATGGCGGTGATGTTCATAATGACAGAACATTCAAATGACTTGACCAGACTTGCTCAGGTGCTGTCAGTGGATTTAGAATTTGATCCCAGATTTTCAGCATGCCTTATCTCACTCCAAAAGCCCATGACATAGACCAGAAATATTAAGCCCAGTTCACAGACAAGGAACATCAGAAAAACCACATGCCCTCCGTGCAAGTATCAGAGCCAGGAATCAAACCAAAGCCTTCTGATTTCCAAGGCAGCGTGCTCTTTCCAGCGCACCACCGCTTCCTGCTTTACAAAGGACAAAGAGCGATGCTAGGATTTTCAAATGAAAGCTATTTGCATCCTTGGAGATGCTTCCACTGCATTTAGATCATTGAAATGAATGATAGAGTAAAGGCAAGTTGCAGACTCTGGAACTCACTGTTACCAGCAGACCGGCTGCGAAGTCAGCTTTCGGAATAAATATTGGCGATCCACCATGTTTCACACCAGCCTAATCCAGCCCCTTTCATGAATGATTGATGTTTTCATGGTTCTTAGAGTTAAGAGGCTCTTCCCTATCACAGGTCAAGAGCTGACATCAACCTCACTATTTCTGCTGTAAGATAGACTTTCTGGCAGGCTCTTTCATACCATAGCATATATTGAGCACCTACGATATGTGCAAGAGAAGGCGGCAACTCCGGAATTTCAGTACAATAGGGGTTGGAGGCTGGATAGCCTTAGCTGGAAACTGGCAGAGGGTATGATGAGTCTATGGCTCTGTCTTGAAGCCACACATGCAAAGCAAGTGGACAGCTTTTATTAGGAAAGTGGTGCCACGGAAGCCGATGGAGGTTATGGGGACAGTTAAAAACGTCCCTAAATCAGCCCTTGGGCAAGTTTGCCTGAGAAATGTGAGAGATGCCGGGGAATAAAATACACCCCCTGCCCTCTGTGAACACCACTTCCACAGTGTTCCTTGTGCTTCTGTCGTTTTTGTTCCTTCTCCTGGAAGCACTACCATGGGTGGTTTCCACCCTCCTCCACCCTCCCTGACCACCCCTGCCCATGGGCACTGGATGAAGCTGTCACAAGGGATGGCTATTGTCACTCCTGCATGAGTTCCAGGAACTTTGCTCAGGGCCACTTCCTGGAATGCATCTCCTCAGGCAGTGTGTAGCTGCTTTTATCCCAAGCAAGATGACATCCAGACACATAAACTTGGCTCCTTAAGCCCTTCAGGGTCTGGATCCTACAGCCCTCCAGCCTTCTGTGTCCTTATAGCCCTCCAGTCTTTCTTGAGCATCCACAGGAAGCATCACCTCTTCCAGGGAGGCCGCCATGATGCCCCCAGTTTCCTCTCTCTGCACGTGCGTTTATTGTAACTGCTACCACAAGGCCTGGTTTCCTTCCTAGTCTAAATATACCACCCCTCTGTGGTTCTTGTGAGCACAGCTTGGCATCTAGTAGGTGTTCAAAAATATTAGAGAGAGAGACACAAGAAGAGGGTAAAGATGTAAAAGGGAAGGGAAGAAGGAGAATAGAAGGGAAGAGGCATAAGTTAATAGCTGTCTCCAGCCAACACTGAATTATCTGGCATTCTTTCAATCAGAGATCAATTTTATCTGGCACACCTAACATAACACATGTTTCTCTGGCACATTGAAGTGCTTTCTGGATTATTAACTGTCCATTGCAGTCCTGATATTTAGTGTCAAGGTGCTTTCTTTCATTCATGTCTTTGACAATGTGTCATCCTTTCCTGTTATGAATATTGACAGCAGGTTTGAGTACATTTCATGAGTAAGGTGCCCCCATCCCACCCTCTGCCCCATCCCCTACACATAATAGATACCTGGCTTTGATTTTGAGGACTTTGCCACATGATGAATGGAAGGATCATTTCACCTGACATGAAAATGCAGGTTCTAATTAGCAAGCAGGCAGCTTGCTCTGCATCAAAGGATGAAAGGCCCGTGTCGCACCCCCAGCATGTAGCCCAGTGCCCAGCACTTAGCGTCACCAGCATTGGAGGCAATTTTACCGACAATGCAGTGTGCGACTGTGCAAAGACCTCTTTGCAGGAAAGACCATCTCCTGCGTGAGTCTTCAAAAGCCCAGTCCCTCCCCAAACCCAGGCACCGTGTGTGCTCGTGGGAAGGATCAGCGTGCCCCAGTCACATCTGTAATCCATGCCTCCCTCCCCCCAGGTTCCTAGCCCGGCACCTGCTACCTAGGATGCCTCGGGAACATGTGTGTCGCCTGAAAAACTAAATCAAAGGCTTGTCGTATGCCCGTGATTGTGTTTCACAAGACCTGTCCTCTTCTCTTTGTCCCGCCCCCAAGCCTGAACCTGAGCAACAGCGACATCCTGACTATCTATGACGGCGATGAGGTCATGCCTCACATCTTGGGGCAGTACCTTGGGAACAGTGGCCCCCAGAAGCTGTACTCGTCCACGCCAGACCTAACCATCCAGTTCCACTCAGACCCTGCCGGCGTCATCTTTGGGAAGGGCCAGGGATTCATCATGAACTACATAGGTAAGTGTCTCCTCCCGTCAATTTGTGTATGTGCGTGCGTGTGTGTGTGTGTGTGTGTGTGTGTGTTTAGATGATTTCTTCTAGATGAGTCTTTGTGGGGGGTTTGTGCTATGTTGGCACAGTAAATGTATGTAGTTTTTAAGCATTTGGACTCTCTGGTTGGAAGGACCAGGTTTTGAGTTTTAGTGCTGCTATCAGTGGCTGTGGGATCTTGGGCAAGTCGCTTGGCCTCTCTGAGCCTTTTTGTCATCTGTAAAATGGAAAAACTGATAGCTGCTCCAGAGGCTTCATACCAGGACTCAGTAGATAATGCCTCATGACTTTCAGAGTCACAGTGTTCCCCTGGTAGTCAGCTGGGATTTTATATCATCAGCAAACTCTCCTGTGTTTGTGACTTCTCAAAGCCCTGTCTCCATCAGCTTGCCTGACCTGAAGCTTGGCTCTTCCTAAGGTCTCTTCTTCCCCTGCAGCCCCACTGAATGCAGAAGGCACTTGCCCTCCACCTCCAGTCCCACGGGACATAAGAGAGGCAAGAGGAGTCTTCCTTGATCTTCAATGCGGCTTCCAAACCATTTCTGTCCCCTTCGTGTCCAAACAAACAAACAAAATCCAAAAAACACCTGCTGTGAAGTTCAGGCTAAGTTCACGCTTGACCATCCGACACTCTCTTCTTACTGTTTCTTCCATCCACAGCCTTCCCTCCTCATCCCCCACTTATGAACCCCACTTCTTCATTGCTGGCAGTCACCCTTCTCTGCTCAGCCTCTGAATGCTGGAGGGTCCCAACTCCATCCTGAGTCCTGTCCTCTGTCTAGTCTCACCCATGTGCCCTGTCGTCCAGTCCCATGGTTGCAAGCAATACTTCTCTGTGTTCCATTGGCCCCTAATTCATACCGCCAACCTTGACCTCTCCCGTGAACTATCTACTCAACTCCCTGCTAACTACCCTTCTGCATGTGTAACCGGCATCTCAGATTTAACATGACCCATACAGAACTCTTTCCATCCATACCTCCACCCCTACCACCACCCAGGAGTTTCCGCTGCTGCTCCTGTCCCTCTGCCCATCCCAGGAGATGGAACCACAGCTGTCCCAGTGTCTCGCACACCTGAGGCTCACCCACAGGCTTCCTGAATCCCCACTCTTAGTGTTTCTCTGCACCTGATCTTCTTGGCAATAGCAGAGAACTTGGGAGACACCAGGGGGTACTCAAGACCTAACCTCTTTGGCATCCAAGATGGTGGGTGGTTGTGCCCTGAGGATTTCAATGGGCAAGATGCAGCCAGCGATCGGAAAACTCACTTGTGTCACCTAGGAGCTAGGTGGACACCTCGATTTCCCATATGGAAAAGGGGGATAAAAGGAGCTCTCATTCTTCCAGTCTCCGCACTACCATGCCCACCACCAAAGACCCTCTAGCTTGATCCAGATTCCGTGTCTTTGGTTCCCTCTTCCCCTTGGCTCGAAGATTTGCCCGTCCATCCTAATATAAAGCGTCTGCTGTGTACCACCTCTTGCCTCTAAAATACAAGCCCCTTCCTTGACCATTGGCTGCCTCAAAGAGCCGCATGCATGTGAAAACAAGTCCCTGGCTTTTTTGGTTTCTTCGTTTCTGGCTGGTAGACATTTCTCATCCTTTCCCGCTCTGCTACTCTCAGAGAGGCAGACACAAGTGTTGATCTTCTCTTTTATCTTCCTCTGGGGCCTTTTCTTCCCTTGATTGCACTGCTAAGTATTTTCAGAGTGTTACTGCTGCCACTTTCCATGGGATCTCCATTTTTTTACTGGGGCGAGGGGGAAGCTGGGCATAGCAGAACAGCTCTTGCTGGCTATCTAGGCGAGGTGCCCTCCAGAGTCAGCTGCCTTTGGAAGGAGAGTTTCTGGTGGCTTGGCTTCAGTCTCTCTCCTTAGCCCTCTCTTCTCCTCCTGCCCACCCCTCCGCCTCCCAGTTGGAAGATGAGGTCATGGTTTTGCTCATTTGTCCCCTCTGGTGCCTGAGTCAGCCTTCCAAAACTGCATTCAGCCTGGTGGCGGAAATCTGACCCTGTGCAAGGCTGCTCAAGGTTAACCCGGAAGTCTGGCCAATGTTCACTTTGGCACTATCTTGAAGAGGAGGTGTTCCTATTTATTGAAGCTGAAACTTTAGATTTGCGTGACGACTTGCACTTGGCAGGCACTCTTACATACATTATTTTATTTCATTATCTCCATTTTCCAGAGAGTTTGGTTCCCAAGAGTCTCTCCATATGTGCCAGGCCCTGCACTAGGCTCCAGGACCCAAGGATGCATAGACAGCTCTCCCTGCCTTTCTTTCTCTGGCTGGCAAAAGTGGGGGAGGCGGTCCCGTTAACAATGTCAGGATCACATGCTGCCCCCGTGGGAGAGGCCAGTGGGGTTTTAGGGACACAGAGCCTGGCTAATGTGGGTAACACAAAAAGAGAACAGTTGTGTTCTTCTTTCTGTTAAAGAAACACACGCTCGATTTCACAGGGAAGGCAGGTGGGCTTCTGCATTTAATCCTGATGCTGTCAATTGCTTGTGACTATCTGTGTTGAAGATCATGTTGAAAAGAACTCCAAGGAGGCCATGCCTGAAGTCAGTGGGAGAAGAATGACATGATCGCCCACTGCCGTCTGCTATGGCATGGGGGAGGTCGTTGCTATCCTGGGTTTAACTAGGCATAGATGCAATTCTCATTGCACTGAAAGGTCACATGGAAGGGTCAGGGGTTTCCACGGTCATCTAGAGATTTCTGAAGCCCCTAGACTGATCTCTAGGCCAATACCCACCTCTGCAATGCGGCCAAGGCTAATCTGCTAAGACTGCTGGCAGAACCTTCTACAGAAACACACGGGGCTTACATGATTCTGATCTCCCATAATTCAGCTTTGCCCAGACAGAAGCAAAGAACCATTCTCCTCACTGTTTCTTGTGCTTTGCTGGTGTCTGTGGCCAAAGTGCATGGAGGCAAGGGAATAAAAAAGCAGAGATGGGTGAGTTTTTCAGAAAGATATTAGTCACTTGTATGTTTATTCCTCCAATCCTAGGGCAATAAATATGCTCCATATTGTAGGTCAACTCCAATCAAATGACAGTAATTCCTGGGAGTCTGTGTTGAGGATTGGAGGTTTTGGTCTGACTCAAAGAAAGAGATTGTGATGATCGATTAGTGATGTCTGCCATGAGCATAAGACTGGTTAATGGAGGCATGTACTCAGTGCATTTGAGTATTTTCTTTTGCCCAAAACTTGGACCATGATGCTGCTCTTGACCATGAGCTTAGGACCATGACTTCAGATCCTCATATTCCTAGTGCCTGGCATATAGTAAGTGCTCACAAAATCTTAGTCAAACAAATCAATAAAACCATACAAAATTCATCTTAGTGAGGTGCTGGGGTGGCTCAGTCAGTTAAGCATCTGACTCTTGATTTCCACTCAGGTCATGACCCCTTGGTTGTGGAATTGAACCCCACATTGGGCTCCATGCTGAGCATGGAACCTGCTTAAGATTCTCTCTTACTCTCTCTCCCTCTGCCCTTCTCTCCCACTCGTGCGCTCTCTAAAATTAAAAAAAAAAAAATTTAAACTCATCTTAGTGTCATATCCTGCACATTATTTAGTTTTCACATTGCCTTAAATGATAGACAAGGTCATAATTCTTTTTTCAAGTTCATTCATTTTGAGTATGAGAGAAAGAGAGAGAGAGAGCGTGTATGCAAATGTGAGCAGGAGAGGGAGAGAGAAACAGGGAAAGAGAATCCCAAGCAGAATCCACTTAACCAACTGAGCCACCCAGGCACCCCCAGGGTCATAATTCTTGATCTCAACTCTATGATTGAGGACAGTGAGGTTCAGAGATGTTTATCAACATAACTGGAATCACACAGCTTCTAAAAGAAGGACAGACCCGAAGGGAGGTCCTCCAACTCCTAGGCCAGCTTTCTCATTCTTTTTTATTTTTTTTAAAATTTTTTTTAACCTTTATTTATTTTTGAGACAAAGAGAGACAGAGCATGAATGGGGGAGGGGCAGAGAGAGAGGGAGACACAGAATCGGAAGCAGGCTCCAGGCTCTGAGCCATCAGCTCAGAGCCCAACGCGGGGCTCGAACTCACGGACCGCGAGATCCTGACCTGAGCCAAAGTCGGTCGCTTAACCGACTGAGCCACCCAGGCGCCCCCAGCTTTCTCATTCTTAACAAAGTTAAGGGCCCATAAGGCTGGAACCTCCATCTGGGGTGCTGGGTAAATGTGCAAATTCTTGAATCAGGGTCTCCGGGGGTGGAGTCTAGTAACCAAAGAACAGGAAGGCTATGTGACTTAGCCAAGGCCAGCTAATTAGTGAACGTTGGGGCCAAGATCTGAGTCATGGCGGCTCCAACTTGATAATCAAGAATGTGAGCACTGCAAAGGAGACGGTGGGTCTCACAGGAGCATGTAGCCATGCTGGCCCGGACTGAAAAGTCAGACAAGCAAAACCTTTCTCCGCCTCCGAGCACTTGGCACAGGCAAACCATATATCCAGTATCTGCCCCCGTTTCTCCCCTTTCATCCATAGCTTGAACATTTGCAGCTGTGTCCTAAATCCCGGGCTTGGCTGATTTTTCAAAGGCCTAAATATAGAGGCTCCTGTTCCCCACGAAGCAACTCCAGGAGCCATTTCCCTCTCCCCTTCTTCTAGCAGACACCCGTGAGATCTCTGTTCCCCAAATAAAGTCATGATGAAATCCCAGGAAAAGCCATCGCTTTTTTCTCAGAATGACTTTCCTACGGACAGCGAAGGTACACTCTGCTTTCCGCAAAAGCACATGAGAGCTGCGGATTCATTGCACAGCATCATTAGCTCGCTTCTCAAAAACCTGTGCAGTGGGCACTTGGAAGCAAGGTCAGGCTTTGGGCTGCTGGCTCAGTAACGAGGATTTGCCGAAGGAAAGCGGGATTATTCCAAGGGAAGACTCTATGGTAATGAGCTGGGGGTAGCATATTTTGGGAGTGCACTTAACGTTCGCTGATGGTTTGCAACATGATTGGAAGAATGCACCAATAATTATTTTTATTTCCACAGCTGAGTGTTTCTCTTAATCCAGATTGCAAAAATATATATCACAAATCCATCAGACCCATGTACTTACAGACCGTCTTAGGATGAGGCTGGGAGCGTTAGCTACCATTGCTGTGTAACAAATTATCCCCACCCCCTAAAATTAGCAGTGCACGTTTATGATCTCACAGTTTCTGTGGGTCCGGAATTCAGGAGTTCGTGCTGGGTGGTCCTGACTTGGGATTTCTCATGGGTTTGTACTCACGGTGTCAGCTGGGGTTGCACTCATTTGAACGCTGGATTGGGGCTGGGAGTGCCATTTCCAATATGGCTGACTCATGCGGTTAGCAAGTCAATGCCCATTGTTGGCAGGAAGCCTTAGATTCTCTCCACATGGATCTCTAGAGAGGGCTGCCCCAGCATCCTCACCACGTGGCAGTTGCTTTCTCCAAAGAGCAAGAGGAGAGCCTGTCAACATCTTTGATGATCTAGGTGCCGGAGTCACACATTATCACTTCTACAATAGTCCATTGGCTGTGCACATCAGCCTTGTTCAGTGTTGCGGGGAGTACAGGAGAGTGTGAATTCCTGGAGGTGAGAATAATGGAGTGAGGGAAGGGCATCATGGAAGGGAAGGACCTGAGACCCAGAGAGAAGTGGCTGTCCCCCAAATCACGTTGCTAGTCAGTGTCAGAGCTAGGATTCTGTCTCGTTCTAAATCTTACACTGACTTTGTCAAACCAAAAGAATGCTTGATAGGCTCAGTGGCCCATGGGGAAAAGCTCATCGTAAAGATCCCGCTGGAGCAGAGTTCTTGCAATTTAAGGGATTTTTTTGAAGTGGGTTACTTCTTTCTGGAGACCTTTTCTTCTGTCTGCGCCTTTCCTCTGACGTTGTGAAGGGAACCCCACGTAGGAAGGCCCACCTCCTCATCCAAGAACGATGTTTTTGTTTTAAAGAGGTGTCAAGGAATGACTCCTGCTCAGACTTGCCCGAGATCCAGAATGGCTGGAAAACCACCTCTCACACGGAGCTCGTGAGAGGAGCCCGAATCACCTACCAGTGTGACCCCGGCTATGACATCGTGGGGAGTGACACCCTCACCTGCCAGTGGGACCTCAGCTGGAGCAGCGACCCCCCATTTTGCGAGAAAAGTAAGAGCCCTCCGGTTTTCTTCTTCTAGGTCGGGGGGTGGTGAGTCCCTCCCGTGGAGTAGTTTTCACGTAGATGCCGCAGAATCACTTACTGTCAGATCTGGCCTCCCTCTTACCCCACCAACTCACTGGTACTGCTCCCAGCTGTCATCTTGTGGCTCTAAGGGCAGGGCTGTCAGACCCAGGTGCCTCCGGAAGCCTGGCAGATGATGGAAATGAGTGAAATAGACTGAGTGTGAGACAGTAAGGAGTGGTGTAGAGTGCGGTACGTGGGAATGTAAGCCCGTGTTAAAATGTCATTCAGATTGGTCGCTAAAATGCCTGCTGCAGCAAAGCAAGACCAATGCACCCAGGAGGCTGGAATGGTGGCTACCTGGATGAAGCCAGCTACCTGCGATAGGAGTTTCGAACTGGGGCTCCCAGGTCCCATTTGGATTGGTCTTGCTTGGCTGCAAGATGACATCAGGAGTGAGGGCCAGGCGTGGCCGGTGACAGCTGCGTCTGGTGTCTCGAGAAGCCAGCGAAGAAAGTGCTTCTGGTTTCTACACCGAAGCCTTAGTTGTTGGGAGGTGGGGGAGGTAAATTTGAGGGTGGTCTCTTCCCACTAACCATTGGTTTCCTACCTCCTCCTACACAAGCCTCCAATCTGCAGCCATTTGCTGGGAACCCTTGGGGAGACTTCGGGAGACCCGCTCAGCCTGCCTGGAGTGACGATACAAAATATTTAGTGTCGGCAGAGAAAGAGGGTATCGGGGAAGGGTTGGGGGGGAGGGGAGGGCTACAGGCAATCCCTGTCAGAAATATTCCAGTGGCAAGGAAAGTTAATTATAATGGGGAGAAACAGGAGAGAGCTTGCTAGAAATCCACAGAATGGGCTGCATAAACACCTGTTCCACGACACTACGTAGTGTCTGTGTTCACGTGTGTGAATCGTGATAGAAAATGAAAAGCCCACAGGGAGGACAGCACGTGTGGTGAGACATATCACAGGCACATTAACATGATCTATGTCGTCGTGATTTTTAAAATGTTTTCGGGGTCTCCTGGGTGGCTCAGTCCGTTGAGCGTCCGACCTCAGCTCCGGTCATGATCTCATGGGTTTGTGAGTTCGAGCCCCGCACCAGGCTCTCTGCTGTCAGTGCAGAGCCAGCCTCGCATCCTCTGTCTCCTTCTCTCTCTGCCCCTCCCTGGCTCATGCTCTCTCTCTTTCTCAAAAATAAACATGAAAAAAATAAATCAATAGGAAGCCTGGGTGGCACAGTCAGTTAAGTGTTCGACTTCTGCTCGGGTCAGGATCTCACAATCCATGGGTTCGAGCCCCGCGTCAGGCTCTGTGCTGACAGCTCGGAGCCCAAAGCCGGCTTCGGATTCTGTGTCTCCCTCTCTCTCTGCCCCTCCCCCACTTGTGCGTGCTCTCTCTCCCTTTCTCTCAAAACTCTACATTTTTAAAAATTAAATAAAAATGTAAGTAAACATTAAAAACTTTTTAACTAAAAAATAGTGTTTAAATATACATGTCTTAATGATTTTTAATTTTCTTAGTAACAATGATTTGTCAAATTCTTGAACAATAATGACTTTTAACTTTTTGAAACATAATGATTTTTAAGTATTTTGAATAATGATTTTTACAGTTTTTGAATAATCATGATTTTTAAATTTTTTCAGGAATGATTTTTAAATTTTTTGAATAATAATAATTTTTAATTTTTAATAATAATGATTTTTAGATGTTTTAAATAATAATGATGATACACATTGTGTTAATGAGGGGTTTTTTTAACGTTTATTTATTTTTGAGAGACAGAGAAAGACAGAGTATGAGTAGGAGAGGGGCAGAGAGAGAGAGAGAGGGGGAGACACAGAATCTGAAACAGGCTCCAGGCTCTGAGCTGTCAGCACAGAGCCCGACGTGGGGCTCGAACCCACGGACCACGAGATCATGACCTGAGCCGGAGTCGGATGCTCAACCGACTGAGCCACCCAGGCGCCCCACGTTAATGAGTTTTAAAGGCTTGGAGGAGACTAAGCTAGCTATCTGTGGGAAACTCTCAACTGTCTCAATTTTTACCAGAAAAAGGCGCAAATTAAAGCCAGTGAATCTGCTCTGGGCCCCTTCTGGGTATGAGCGTTTATATTCCCACACTGGTTGCCTGTCAGGGCTCCACATCTAAGACCGAGCGAGATCCACCAACCCACCTCGGTGGCTTCTCTTTTGTGAAATGAGAACAGAGAACTTCCTCAGAACAGTGAGGTCTCCCCTGAGAAGTCCTGAATGTGGTTTGGTGCCTGCCTTTCATTCGTTCATCGCTTAAACTACACTCTTGACATTAAAAGATGTGCGTAACCGAATCTTAACATCATGCAAGCAGCAAGTGCTTCCTTACGGTACTCAACTAGTAGCAACATTTCGGGGTACAAAGTGAAAATCCCTCATGATCTCACTCTCGAGAAATGATGCCGCTCTTAAAAGTTTATTCTGTGTTGTTCCAGTCACAGTGTGTGTTACACAGATACACGTATGTGCATGTGTCCCGTGCAAACATAGACAGAGAGATAGCCCTACAGAAACGGCTGGAGAGACCGATATTTTGCCACAACAGGGATCACTGTATACAAAGTGCCTTGTGCCTGCCGTTTTGCAGCTCAGAAATCCAGACCCTTTTTCATGTCACACGTCCTCCGTCCTCCGTCATTCTTTTTTAATTGGTTTACTGTCTTCCTTTTATGTCTATTGATTTTTTAATTGAAGAGTAATGGGTGCTTGTTTTGCTAGATTCAAGCACCACAAAGAAAGCAGTGAAGGGCTCCTCACTCTGTTCTCTTCGGTGGTTGCTCAGGATTCTATAGAAAGGCTGTTCCGTATTTAACTCTTCCCCTGTCAAAGGATCTACACTGTTTCTCTCTCTCTCTCTCTCTCTTTCTCTCTCTCTCTCTCTTTTGTACCATTACAAATCACGGTGCAATGATGTACAACCCCGTACGTAGGTCTTTGGGCCCTGATGCAAATATTTCTTTGGGCTGCTTCCTGTAAGTGGAATTAAATGCAAATCTGTTTCATCCTGGCCTGTTCTCCAGCCACCTTTGATGGGCTCAGGTGCATGATCTTCCAAACAGGAAAAGAACCGAGTTAGGAAACTGTCCACGTCATCCCGCAGCTCTCAGCAAACCTGTGATCATCCAGAGCCCTAACGCCCTCCCGGTCTGATTTCACCCTAGTCATGTATTGCACCGACCCCGGGGAAGTGGACCACTCAACCCGCTTAATCTCGGATCCCGTACTCCTGGTGGGCACCACCATCCAATACACCTGCAACCCGGGCTTTGTGCTGGAAGGGAGCTCTCTTCTGACGTGCTACAGCCGCGAGACCGGCACGCCCATCTGGACCTCGCGCCTGCCCCACTGCGTTTGTGAGTCCTGTGTGTTGACTTGATGCCTGAGTGGGTCCGCTTCCTCGTATTCGTGGTGGAGGGCTGGGCTGCTAGGAGGATGCATTCCAGCCTTCGGGAGGGTTTATTATTATTACTATCCCACGCCGTAGCTGGCAGATTGAAGGCATTGGATATCATGTCGTTTACAGTAAAATTTGTGGATTCACCTCCCTTCGCCTCAGGGAGCCTCGTGAGCATTGTACTGTTGTCTCCATTTCAAAAGAGGAATACTAAGGTTCAGAGAAGTCAAGTCATTGCCCCGTGAAACACAGCCAGTTAATTAGTGGAGGCCAGGGTCAAACCCAGACCTGCCTGCCTCTGCTGAAAATCAGGTCGTCCACAGGACACGAAACAGGCCGACTTAAACTCTCTTTGGCCTTATCTGTGTGAAACCCCTAACACAAATGTTGGGTTAGGAAAAGACTTTTGGGCTTTCTTAATCATAAAAAAATAAAAAACAAAAAGGCTTCCGAAGTCACTCTGACAAGGGAGGAATTCTTTTCTTGCCAAGCTGGGGAGGTGGAGGGCAGTGGTCCAGGGGTCTCAGGCTGACCGCACGAGGAATCACCCGAGAAGTTTTAAAACTCACTGGAGAGTCTGATGCTCCCGGCCTGGGGCGTAGTGCGAGCACTGGGGTTTTTCAAAGCTCCCCCGGGGTTTCGATGTGTAGCCAGGGGTCAGAACCATCGCTTAGAGAAATCAAGAGGCTACACAGAAGGAAGAAAGCCTCACACAATAAATATGTGGACCTGAGAACCCGTCAGCCACGCTGATATTTTTTTTAATGTTTATTTATTTATTTTTCAGAGAGGGAGAGTGAGAGTGAGCACGTGTGCACGTGTGCGAGCAGGGGAGGGGCAAAGAGTGAGAGAGGGAGAGAGAGAGACTCCCAGGCAGGCTCCAAGCTGCCAGTACGGCTACATCAACATTAAAGGTTTCTGCACAGAAAAGGGAGACTTTATTGTTCGGTGTTCCCACAGAACAAAGAATCTTGGACCACACACCTTGGGTCCCCATCTGCCTCTTTAGTCCAAGTCCTAGAATTTCAGAGCTAAGGGCATCTTGGAGGTAAAATGCTATATACAGCTGATGGGTAATTCAGACACAAGACACGTTGGCTCCCTTTTACAGACAATAATGGTCATTATTTATCGATTGTGTAAGACATTGTGCTAACCACATGATATGCATTTGTGAACGTGCATATATATGATGTGTGTGTGTGTGTGTGTGTGCAAATATACTAAAGAAACCAGGCCTCAGATGGGAAAATAGGTAACAACAGTTTTTGTTGACTGAATGTATGAAACACATTGCTAAACAGATTATATACGCGTGTGAACGTATAGGTGTGTAAATTCACATACTGTGTACATATCTGTAAATGTGTGGATGCATGTATGTGTGCCTAGAAGGGAAACTGAGACCCACAGGGACATGTGATCAAGGTCACAGGTCTGTTCCATGAGCAGAGCTGGGACCGGCCTTGGAGTCCAGGGTGCCTACCAGGAGCTTTACCCTCACCCTTATTTCGCTGCAGGTGGCAGGGCACAAACCCGTGCAGGGATGTCCCAGCGGAGTTATAGCCCATGGCCCTAAGCCCTCACCCGCAAGCACATCCCCTTCCAGTCCCCAGACCTTTGGGCCAGGTGGACACCACGTTATGGGGAGAATTGTGTCTCCTGGAAGGAAGTGTTGGCTAGCCCCGACGCAGTAACTTGGACCTTTTTTGGAACTAGGGTCTTTGCAGAGGTAGTCAAGTGAAGATGAGGTCCCACAGGATTGGGATGGGCACCAGTCCAGTGCCTGGTGTCCTCAGAAGAAGAGGGAAATTGAACATGGAGACCCAGGGAGAGCGTGATTCCAGGCTTACCAGTCGAGGAACACCAAGAATTGCCCAAGCTACCATTGGAAGCCAGGTGGGGATACGGGAGGATCCTTCCCCCCAGGTTTCAGAAGGAGCGTGACCCCGTGGCCACCTTGACCTCAGACTTTTACCCTCCAGAGCTGTGAGACAATACATTTCTGTTGTTCAAAGCCCCCCCCCCGCCCCCGACCCCTGGTCAAGTGCACTTTGCTACAGCAGCCCAGGAAACCAAATGCGTTTCCCATTTCCTCCTGGTGACTGTAAGGGTGATCAGAACACTTTGAACCAGTCAAGCTGCAGAGACCCAGAGATGAGAAGCGAAAAATAAAAGCTTATTTAAAAGTCCTGAAAGGTGGAGATAGCATTGAAAGAAAGAAAGAAAGAAAGAAAGAAAGAAAGAAAGAGGCAAGAAAGAAAGAAAGAAAGAAAGAAAGAAAGAAAAGGAAGGAAGAAAAGAAAGAAAGAAAGAGGCAAGAAAGAAAGAGAAAGAAATAGGAAAGGAGGGAAGGAAGGAAGGAAGGAAGGAAGGAAGGAAGGAAAAAAGAAAGAAAAAGAAAAGGAAGGAAGGAAGAAAAAAAGAAAGAAAAGGAAGGAAGGAAGGAAGGAAGAAAAGAAAGAAAGAGAAAGAAGGAAGAAAAAAGAAAGAAAGAAAGAAAGAAAGAAAAAGAAAAGGAAGGAAGAAAAAAAGAAAGAAAGAAAAAGAAAAGGAAGGAAGGAAGGAACGAAGAAAAGGAAGGAAGAAAGAAAGAGAAAGGAAAGGAAGGGAGGAAGGAAGGTAGAAAGAAAGAGAAAGAAAGAAAAAGAAAAGGAAGGGAGGAAGAAAGAGAAAAAAAGAAAGGAAAGGAAGGGAGGAAGGAAGGAAGAAAAAAAAGAAAGAAAAAGAAAAGGAAGAGAGAAGAAAGAAAGAAAGAAAGAAAGAAAGAAAGGGAAGAAAGGAAGGAAGGAAGGAAGGTAGGAAGGAAGGTAGGAAGGAAGCAAGTAAGGAAGAAAAGGCACTTCACTAATGAGGCACAGCCTCCAAAGACCCTCTGAGCTACACCGGCTGCTGGGTTTCTGAGAGGCGCACACCTCCGTCCCTTCGGGACTGTCTCACCCCAGAATCTCCATTGTGACAGCTTCCCTGACACCCGTGCTAATGAGTCACAAGCCAAGCTGGGTGTCGGGAGATATGCGAGGCTCCCGGAAGCCCAGAGAGGAACCCGTTACAGGCAAGCGAGCCCGGCAGGAGATTCGAGGCAGAGGATGGTCAGGTTCTGGCATCGGGGGCCCAGGGTGAGAGAGGGAGGTTGTATTAGGTTCTGAGGGTGTTTGTACGGATGCGTGTGTTAGGCGTGCACAGTTTGGGAGTATTTCCTCTACGGAACAGGGGGGACCAGCCCCACTGGATGGGCTCCTTTGCCCTGCAAGCCCTTCTCCGGCATTCAGACGGTTGGAACACACGTATGGGTGGTAGGTGGGTTCACTTAAAAGCAGGCAAAGGAGGCCCAGAGAGAATGAGCAGCTCTCCCGAAGTCACACAGCAGGGGAGGAGGGAGCCCAGGATTCCAACCCAAGCCTAAGCCCAGAAGCATCGTTTCCCACCCTGATCGTTCTGCAGAGTCCCAGCTTCCGAGCAAAGTTGTAGCGCTCTGCTTTTGACAAAGGTCCTCCACCAACAAGCTCACAAAGCAGACAGAGCCCTGGCTGTCTCCGGTTCCTGTTCAGGGTGGCTTGCTCAAGGCCATAGCTGGGTCCAGCGGGGACTCAAAACCATGTCTTTTCGTGCCTTTAAGGACAGACAGGTCAAACAAAAGTAGAACTATGTGGAATTCACAGCCAGGCCCATACCCCCAGCTCTGCTGGGTGACCTCGGGCGAGTAGCTTGCCCTCTCTGGGCCTCCAAGCCCTCAGCTGCAAAAAAAAAAAGGGGGGGGTATGATACTCCCTCCCAGGCGGGGCGGTTGGAAGCAGTCCATTTGGTTATTCAAATGCGGGCACAGGCACGTCCAAACCCTCGCAATTCACAGTACCCTTTGCCATCTCAGGAATTTTTTGGGGTAAATACCCTGGGCCAGAATACCTCACGGTTCCATTCATTAAGTCGTCTGGTCCAAACAGCTTCGTCAGTAGCCTATATACTCACAACTCCGTAGTCATTTGAAAAAGTGACACACATATGAAAAGATTGGATCTTAATTGCATTCTTATATAACTAGAGTCACAGCTACAGGGATGTGGGTGCCTCTTGGGCTCCAGCAAATTTCTCATATTTTGGTGACAGGCTGCACTCTGCCCCTTTCGTTCCATTCCGTACTGATTTTATCATAGTTTTTGCTTTTCCGCGTAGTCACCGCAGAAAACCCAGCTTTGCAAAGACGGGGCATCGTCAGAAAGAATGTAGCTCTATCCAATGTTGGAACAGCTCCCATGGGTCTGTTTTTAAAAATTTTTTAAACAATCTCAGACGGTGGCACCCCCAGGGGTGCTTCCGTGCACCGTGTGGGGACATATAAACAGACATGATCCACATTCTCGTGGAGCCTGAGGTCTGTTGTAAAGGGAAGAAGGAAGGATAGGTCTGTGGAGGAAATAATAAACCCCAGCATCACCGCCTCCAGAAAGGCCTCCTTGACTGCCTAGGCTAGGTCATGTTTCTCTTCCTGTGATCTCCCATGGCTCCTACAGTTTCGCCGATCACAGCACTGGTGGCAGCGTATTGAAATGATCTCTTTATGTGTTCGTAGAATCGAATACGTGACTCAGTAGGATCGTATCCTGTGGGATTTTGCATCCCTCAGGCCCAGCCCACTCAACCAACGACAGCACTTGCTACTATTACGGTCGTCGTTGTTGTTGGCAGTACTAATGTGGTCTTTATTGCACCTGGAGGCTTTTGTTGCGACTTCCCTCCTTTGCCGGTGACATGGTACATGGCTTCTGAGGCTCCTGTCCGGAAGACACGAACCACACCACCCAACGTAGTGGGTCCGACACATTCGGCCAGGGTTGTATGGGTGGCACCCCAGGGAGGCATTTAGGGATTCCCCGGGAGGCCCTGGCTCTTCACAGCCCTGCCCTCAGAACACTGCGGGTGGAAGGCAGGGAGATTGCCTGCCCGGGGCAGAGCCCCCCATGGCCACACTGTGGCCGTAGTAAAAGTTTCCACCGCCGGGCCATCCCCAGCGGCCTCACCTTGGCTCCCATATGCCGGGCTCCAGCTGGGTGGCCCATGTTCATTTAGAAATTCCTGTCTCTGAGAAGGCAGTAGCTCGGAGGAATTCATGATAGCCCACAAGAAGAGCCCTCCACTGCAGCAGAACCACTAAATGCACAGGACTTAAAACCCCGCGGGTCCGTGTTTGCGTCCCAGCCCTGCCACTTGCCAGCTGTGTGACTCTGAACAAACTGGCGTCCTCATCAGAAAGAATGATCATGCCAACCATAATACGGAAGCTCGTGGCAATGAGTCTGCCGAACAGCAGGCGCCCAAGTAACATTGGTTGCTAATTACCACACGGTTTCAGTGCTTTCTTGCTTGGTATATTACAAACCATTCCATAGCAATAACTTAGGGAATCTGAGGGGCGCCTGGGTGGCCCCGTTGTTCAAGCATCTAACTCTTGGTTTCGGCTCAGGTCACGACCCCACGGTTTGTGAGTTCGAACCCCACGTCAGGCTATGTGTGGACGGTGTGGAGCCCGCTTGGGATTCTCTCCCTCCCTCTCTCTCTGCTCCTCCCCTCCCTCTCTCTCTCAAAATAAATAAATAAACTTAAAAAAAAAAAAAAAACAACTGTGTGTGGGGGGCGCCTGGGTGGCTCAGGTTGAGCGTCCGACTTCAACTCAGGTCATGATCTCACGGTTCACGACTTCGAGCCCCACATCGGGCTCTGTGCTGACAGCTCGGAGCCTGGAGCCGGCTTCGGATTCTGTGTCTCCCTCTCTCTCTGCCCGCCCCTCCCCCACGTGCGCTCTGGCTCTCTCTCAAAAATAAATAAATACTAAAAACAATTCTACGGTTAAGGAGAGGGGAGAAATGCAGAGAAAAATAGAAATGAGAGTAGGTTTGTGATTATGTTTAATACCGTCAGTCCAACTCAGCTGTATCCCTGAGAAAGAACAGGGAAGTTCACACGGATTGCAACCAGAATTGTTTAAAAGCTTAGATCAGTGATTCTCAACCAGAGATGAGTTGGCTCCTCCCCCGGAGACATTTGTCAGTGGCAGTTCCTGGAGACAATTTTGGTTGTTACAACAAGGGTGCTCCCCATAGCTAATGAGTAGAGGTCAGGGACGTTGCTCAACAGCCGAAAAGGCCAGGATGGCTCCACCACAAAGAATTACCCAGCCCCAAACGTCAGTAGCATCTACGTTGAGAAAACCTGCCTTAGATGATCTTATTTCAAAGTGTGGGTATATCCTCGGAGTGGGAATGTCATTGCCCAGCTAAGGGTGGGGTGTTGTCCAAGTCCATTTATGTCACGGGCAGAAAAAATGGAGTCCAGAGCCTGGGATTGGTTAAACTAGGAATGGGTTCAACTCTCCCCAAGAAGTCATAAGCTGCCAGGCGTCATTTATGATGCTCCTACTGTATACGAGCAGACCCTGAGCTTCAAGCATGCCTTGACGAGCTCCTCCCCAGGGAGGGAAACAGATACTAAATAATTAAATACACTCAGCGTGTTCACTGCTGGGTGGAGGAAGAACTGAAAGATCAGTGACTCTATTTGGAGTAGAGGGCACCAGGGAAGGCTTCTTGGAGGAGGAGAAATGGGGACTGAGTAGTGAAAGGCAAGACTTACCCGGGCGGGGTGGGCAGGTAGGGTATAAGGCACGAGAAGAGTATTTCATAATGTAACAACACTGCCATCCGTCCATCATTTACCGAGCACCTGTGACCTGCCAAGAACGTGCTGTAAACACTTCATACTCATTGTCTTATTTAATCTTCCACATCCCTATGAGATAGATACTACCATTCTTTCCATTTGACTGATGAGGAAAACTGAGGCTCAGAGAGGGTGTGGCCCTTGCTGGCGGTCACACAGCTCGTGCATAGTAGAACCCAGATTTTAACCCAGATTCCGCAGCCCAGGCCATCTGCTCGTGCCCGTGTGCCACATGTGCCCGGAGGTGGGAGGTGGGGCGATGGATCTGAGGAATGGGAACCAGTTGGATGTGAGGGGAATGCAGGGAGATGGTAACGGAGAGGCCGGCCAAAGCCAGATCAGACAAGCTGCGAGTGGGCGTCCCCACAGATTTGCATCGTCTCATCAGAGCTGCTTTGGGCTTGCATTTCAGCGGAGGAGTCGCTGGCATGTGATAACCCTGGCTTGCCTGAAAACGGGTACCAAATCCTGTACAAGAGGCTCTACCTGCCGGGAGAGTCCCTCACCTTCATGTGCTACGAAGGCTTTGAGCTCATGGGCGAAGTGACCATTCGATGCCTCCTGGGACAGCCATCCCACTGGAACGGGCCACTGCCCGTGTGTAAAGGTAAAGAAACCTACTCTCGACCCTGGGATGGAGGGCCCCGCAGATGTCAGGTCCGGCTTCTTAGGATTCTCAGCCTGGCCTGAAGAAAAGCCGAGTCACTGTATTTCATTAAATCTAAGATACCGCCATTATTTTCCGCACCACTGAGAAAGGGGGAAAAAAAATTGCTGTCAATTAAACTATGGCGCACTCTGCCTTCTCCTGGCTTAGCATTTTTATTTTTACTTACTGAAGGTGCTATTTATTTATTTATTTATTTATTTTTATAACTTTTTTTTAAATATGAAATTTATTGTCAAATTGGTTTCCATACAACGCCCAGTGCTCATCCCAAAAGGCGCCCTCCTCAATACCCATCACCCACCCTCCCCTCCCTCCCACCCCCCATCAACCCTCAGTTTGTTCTCGGTTTTTAAGAGTCTCTTATGCTTTGGCTCCCTCCCTGTCTAACTTTTTTTTTTTTTTTTATCCTGAAGGCGCTCTTTAAAACTTAGATTTTCATCATAAAGAAAAGCCATTCTGCTTTTGACTCCTCTTTGGTCACGTGGCTTAAACATTTCCCACCTCCTGCACCCCGTTTTCCCAACCATTTGGTTGCCAAGGGTTACAACTGCTGCGCTGTTGCCTCTGGGGTGGTCTCCCAAGCTGCTCGCACCCAATCTCCAAAGGCTGTGGTGGGTGCACGGTGGGGGCGGGGGTGGGGACGGTGCACGGGCATCGTGGGCGCCACCTGCTGGCCGTGGAGTGACTAACATGCCATTGGTTGTAAGACACGCCCCATCCCAGAGATGGTCAAGAGCGAAATGTATTTTAGAATCCGTGAAACCCTCATCATTGAAATTAAGAATTGGAATACCCAGTGAGACTTGGATCCATTTATCTGGGTCTTTAAGATGTGCGATTAATAACAATATCTTAAAGCCGTTCAATGCTTTAGGCCAGTAGATCTTAACCTTTTATGGAGTCAAAACCCCCTTGAGAATCAGGCAGAATACTCTGAATTCTCTCCCCAGCAAGAAGGGAAGCATGGAGTTTTACATTTCTATTTGGGAACCCATCGCCTCAGTGGATGCACACATGCCTTATTCATGAACTTCAGCACTGAGTCTTAAAAATGTTTTCCAACCAGCATTTCTGCTCCTAGGTATATGCACAAAATAATTGCCAATAGGTATTCAAACCAGCACTTGTAAACGAATATTCATAGAGGCATCGTTCACAAAATATGGAAACAACCCCAATGTCCATCAACTGATGAGTGGATAAGCAAAATGTGGCGTATCCATATGGTGGAATATTATTCAGCCATGAAAAGGAGCAAAGTGCTGCTGTGTCCATAGCCCGGATGGACATTGAAAACCTTATGCTAAGAGAAAGAAGCCAGACACAAAAGATCACATATCCTATGATTACGTTTATATGAAATATCCAAAATCGGTAAATTGGTAGAGACAGGAAGCAGACTGGTGGCTGCCGGGGGCTGGGTGGAGAGAAAGGAGTAACTGCTTCGTTGGTACAAAGTTTCCTTTCAGGGGTGATGCGAATGTTCTGGAAAGAGATAGAGGCGGTGGCTACCCAACATTGCGAGTGTGCTAAATGCCACAAAATTGCACACTTTACAATGGTTAATTTTATGTTATGTGAAATTTACCTCAAATTTTTTAAATGGTTTTTTTTCCCCTGAATTACCTCATTTAAAGCCTTAGGACCACTCTCTAAGATAAATGAAGGATTGTACCCATTTTACAAAAAGAGAGGCTCAGAGAAGTTAAGTGACTGTCTCAAAGCCACACAGCTGTTACGAGACAAATCTGGGACTTGAACCCATATCTCCTGATTGTCAATATCCTGCCTCTTCTCCAGCGGGCTGGGTCAGGGTGGGCTTCACAGCTGTTAGGCTGATAGCCTCCAACCAGCCAGTGACTTCAGCATTAGAATTACCCAGACTGTTTATTAGGAACACATTCTGGAGCGCCTGGGTGGCTCAGTCGGTTAAGCGTCCGACTTCGGCTCAGATCGTGATCTCACAGTTCGTGAGTTTGAGCCCCGCGTCGGGCTCTGTGCTGACAGCTCGGAGCCTGGAGCCTGCTTTGTATTCTGTGTCTCCCTCTCTCTCTCTCTGCATTTCTCTCTCTCTCTCTCTCTCTCTCTCTCTCTCTCAATAAATAAACATTAAAAAACAAGAAATAAATTCTGGAATCTACCCCAGATCTACAAAATTAGAACCGGAGGGGTAAGACCCTAAAATAAGCATTGTAACAAGCTCTGGGTTGCTCAAATACACTTCGAATTTGAGAACCATTTAAGGCAGTGATTTCCAAACACAGAGTGCAAGTATAAACAGATTTCTGGGTCCCTGCAGGGGAGATGCTAATTTCACTGGGTCTAGAGCAGGACCCAGGGAGCCAGGGTAACTAGCATCCGCGGTGAGTCTTACCATCTGGCAAATGTGGGAAACACGGGCCTAGAGCAGGATGTTCTCACCTGGAGTCAAGCAGGGGTTTATCCTGCAAGAGCAAAGTCTTTATACAAGCAGTTCTTAATAAGAGGGCAAGAGATCGTGTTGAAATGCAAAGAAAAATAAGGAATCAGCAACCGGGATTTATGACAACTATCTTCCTGGGGTGCTTGGGTGGCTCAGTCAGTTAAGCGTCTAGTCTCTTTGTTTCGGCTCAGGTCCTGATCTCACAGCTTCACGAGTTCAAGCCCAGCGCTGGGCTCTGTGCTGACAGTGCAGAGCCTGCTTGGGATTCTCTCTACCCCTCCCCTACTTGCGCTGTCTCTGTCTCTGTCTCTGTCTCAAAATAAATAAACTTAAAAAAAAAAAAAAAAGATGACTATCTTCCTCCTCTTAAATTCCTTAAACTGCCTTCCTCCTCCCAAATTCCTCCCCTAGTCTTGACTAAATCCAGCCCTGTGTGCGAATTTATTTTCGATAGCACAGGAGATCTGCTTTGTAGAGTTAAAACACGGGGATGTCTTCCCCCGGTTAAGATTTCCTGTAAACCTTCTAAGTGCTACATGGACGGTAACAGAAATTAATCTGGTGTTGCGAGTAAGAGTCCTGCGTGGAGGAAAATTAATAGGTTTTTTTTTATAAGAAATCTAAGTTTAAGATAGATTAAAAGGCCGTTTTTGATCTGCCCCAGGACTGTTTATATTCTTTTTGGATTAGCTACAAAAGTATCTCGTGCAAGAGGTAGAAGAAATCAGAGCCGCAAGGAAAGCGTTAGCAGCTCTTCTCTTCTGTTCTCCAGCCCTTCCTTTCCTCCCCGGAAGCCAGTACTAATCACCCCCCAGTGTCCCATCTCCCAGTTCCTTGGACTCACACAAATAGATACATTGCACGGGGAAGGGGGTGGGGCAGGGGATGTTGGTTTCCAAGTAAAAACACTTCGAAGGATACTTACCTTGTGTTTTGCTTTTCCCCACTTATCACACATCTCCGTCAAGTTGGAAAAAAAGGAAAAATGTGGCTTCTGCCCTATCTTTTTCATTGCCGCCCATCATTCCACGCTGGGATGTATCATGATGTGTCCAGTCCTTCCTCTGTGGACGGATCTCCCGGTTCTTTTCCGGGTTCTTGTTTTTTTGGTCTCGTGTTGCCCAGAAACACCCTTGCCCATGAATCTTCGGGTGCTGACTTTTCTCGTCAAATAGGACACATTCCTCAAATTGGGATCAGTGGTGTGGGCAAAGATCCGTGGATGCTGAGTTTTTGTGGATTTTGCCAGATCCTTTTCCATAACCATAGTGATTCGTGCCCCCCCTCTAATAATGGGTGATAATGTCCCTTTCCGCACGTCCTTGCCAGCATTGGATGCTATCATTTTTTTTTGATGTTGCCAATCTTAAGGGAAAATGAAACTGCCATCCGAAAATACACACGTGATCAAAAACATACGAAAAGATAGAAGTTGCTCAATCCCTGAACCCTCTATGTTCTAAGATAGGTGAGCCCTTGAAGCCCCAGCAGGTGAGTGGCCCCCTGCCCCCCCCCCCACTTTCTTTCTCAGGCACAGCAGAGTTTCTGGCAGGAAAGGATCTTGGGGGATCCTTACATCCTTCTCTCCCCTCCATTTCTACCCCTGAGACCCCATGACTCTGTAAGGCAATGAGAAGTCACTTCCCCTTCCAAAAAAATGTGGGCTGCACGGACATTTTGTGATCTGGAGTTAGCAAGGTGACTGAGCGCCAATGTAAAGCCACCTGACTGGGACTCAGGGGCGGGGCTTCTGCCTGACTCTGCTGTGGACCAGCTGCATGCCCTTGAGCCAGCCACCCTCCCTCTCCGACCTTGGTTCCTCTTTGTGTGAAATAAAAGGAAAAGGCAGGGCCCAGGAGGCTGCATTTTAGCATGTGCCCCAGGAGCCACTGACCACACTCCAAGGGACACAAGTTCAAGGCTTCCTTCTGGCTTCGAGGTTCAGTAGGAGTCCCTGCACTCCCACACACGCACCCAATGTCCAGCCCGTATCTTGGGCAGGAAGCATCTGTCCCCATCCCTCCATTGTCCTGTTGCCCTAATTCCAGAGACACCTGCAGTCAGTTAGTTAGTAAGCTGGCTGATTCAGTTGGCATCACATGGTAATGACTAAAGTCAAAGAGTGACTTTGACCAAGGCACAGATTAGGAAGTCTGAGTATTAGGACATGAGTACAGCTGGGCCTCTGGTGACCATCCCCTGTCACTCCTTTATAATGCAATCTTTTTATCTAAGCCCTTCGCCCTGGGGTTTTGCATCTTTGAAACACATCCGTGTGGGTATATTTCTGTGCTCGGCTACCATGAGGTCTTTGGGGCCAAAACCTGGGAATGTCAGTCTTTATCGTCTTGAACTTCCAGAGAACTTGTATAAGGAATACAGGGAAATGAGTGAATTCCAGAGAGTTCTAGTCTGTGACAGTGAATGAAAATCGCTTTACATAGAATATAAATAATAGCCAAATAAATATGGAATAGAAGGCAAACCAGAAAGGTTCGTATAAACATGTATTTCAAAGCAGGAAAACAGTTTCGCCTCTGGCTGGATTCTGGATTTGGGGCTCTGTCTCGAGCCTCACCGTTGGTCAATCTTTGTCTTACATAAGGAACAATAAAAGGGCAGAACTGGGGCGCCTGGGTGGCGCAGTCGGTTAAGCGTCCGACTTCAGCCAGGTCACGATCTCGCGGTCCGTGAGTTCGAGCCCCGCGTCAGGCTCTGGGCTGATGGCTCGGAGCCTGGAGCCTGTTTCCGATTCTGTGTCTCCCTCTCTCTCTGCCCCTCCCCCGTTCATGCTGTGTCTCTCTCTGTCCAAAAATAAATTTAAAAAAACGTTGAAAAAAAAAATTAAAAAAAAAAAAAAAGGGCAGAACTATGTGATTAAAAGCAGAGGGTGGGGAAGGTCGAGTGGTCTTGAGCGTAAAGCCTGCCTCCATCCGCACAGAAGCTGTGTGAGGTCAGAAAAGTTGCTTTACTTCTCTGAGCCTCGGTTTGTTCATCTGCAAAATGGGGATGATGATGGCATCTGCCTAACGAGATTGTTGTAAGGGTTAAATGAGCACATACATGTATAAAGCTGTTAGCACAATGTCTGACATGCAGTGAGTGTTCAGTAATTGTTCACTATTACCACCGTCATCCTTGTCTTTTTCGTATCTATCTCACGATCTCTCAGGACCCTGGGAAGGGAATGTGTCCAGGCATTTCCACTAATTCCAGCAGCCCAAGATAAAGAAAAGCCTAGTACTAACTTCAGCAAAGCATGGCGTGGGCTTTTGCCCCTAATGTTTTGCCGTCACTCCATGCAGAGTGAATTCACTTGACATTAACCAATGCTTCCAATTTCCCTTTCAGTTAATCAAGACAGCTTTGAACACGCATTAGAAGGTGAGTTCCATAATGAAAAAAAAAATCCAATAAATCAAGCTAATAGCAGAAAACAAGGGCAGGTCCTTGCATATTCTTCTCCAAGTGCTTAAAAAAAAAAAAACAAGCAGAAATCCCATCTTCACACTGCTGAAAATAATTTCAAAATAAAACATATTGTAAAAGAACCAGGCCATCATATTTGCAACCTAGGGTCCTAACTATGACCTGAAAGGGATTTACTACAAGTTATGAACATGGGGTCAGAATATCAGAGGGTCCTGAGAAAGGCACAACCCTGTTGTACAACTTTTCACCCACGTGGTGCTGTTTGGGGGAATTAAATCCAGTGATGCCCCACCTCCCATGCTGAGAACCCCCCTGGCTTTGGGAGGGAAAGGTCTGCCTGGCAGATGCCCTGTGGTCTGTGTTCCCTTTGGTCTTTGTCTTCCCCAAATTACCTGTCCCTGTGTCCTCCTGGTTTTAGATTCTCCTCCTGTTAGGAATTCCCAAGTGAGATTTATTCATGGGGAACGGATGGTAAAAGCTAGCCAGGATTTTGTTTTGGCTTTTATTCTATGTTTCCTTCCCTTGCCACCCCTCCCATACGTAAAACATTCTGCATGCTGCATCATTTCCATTCACTTTGGTACAAAGCCACTCACCAGGGATGTGGTGTCAGAAAAAAACCATATATATATATATATATATATATATATATATATATTCATGTTTTAAGTTGTAACCAGTTAAGCAGTCTTTATTATTATTTTTGGAGCCACTTAGCTTTCTGACAATAAGTAATTCAGTCAGAATGTGGGGCTGTGTGAATTACGTGTCATTAGCTGCTCTCCCTTGCAACAGATGACATTGTAATCCAAACAGGCAGGGCCGGGGCTCAGGTGTAAGTGCAGAAGAGGACCATATATTAGTCACCCTGCAGGGAAAAGAGAGGGCACTTTGTGGTGTTAGTGTCTTCTCAAGCCATCTCTTTGCTGCCTTTCAGCAACCAATGAACCATGGGAATGTCTCAAAGGCCTGGGTGACTCAGACATGATGAGTGCCATCGTAATGTTTTGGGCTCATGCAGTTGTCATGGGTGTTAGGATCGATTTTTCAGACTCTGGAGAGTGGCAGTTAATGGATTATAGATTGGTGTGCACAGCTGAGCTCTATTGGCCGTGGCCGTGGAGAAATGGCAGACAGAACCTGGAGCACGAGCATCTAGAAGAGACTTAGGGTCTCCCATCAAGCTATCCTGGGAAAATGCCCCTGGCCCCCTACATCAGCTACAACAGTTTCCACAACCCAGGGGGAGGTGGTGAGAGGCTCCCGGAGAGGCAGAGAGGGTGCGGCCACGGCCTCTGAGTGTCCCCAGTTGGGGTGTCATCGCAAGGTGCATACTGAGAATGGACCCGGCTGCCCAGCGCCCTCTCCTGGAGGGTCTGGGGGACACCTGTCAGTCTGGGTGCAGCAAAGCACCCCGTTTTCCATGGGATGCTGAGCAAATCTGCCTTCCCAGTTAGCACACATGAGATGTTCTCCAAGTCTCTCCTTGAGGGATTTTAGCCAGATTTCAACTGCACCCAGCCACCCGCCCCCCCCCCCAAAATGGGCATGGTATGACCGAGGTTTGAAAGAGTGTAATTCTCCGTAGCCCCGTGGGCTCCATTGCAAAGAACCAGCCCCATTCCCTCTAGCGTCCGCCTCTTCTCCCCTCTGGGGATGGTTCTCCGGTGGCCAAGGCTCTGCGATGCCCTGGGAGGGCAGGTGCTCCCCTGGGAGCCAGGTACCCACATGGGCCAAGGGCGTGAGACACGAGGGCTTCACCGGCTTGTGTGTTTAGTAGCAGAAGCGGCAGCAGAGACATCGCTGGAAGGGGGAAACATGGCGCTGGCAATCTTCATCCCTGTTCTCATCATCTCCTTACTGCTGGGAGGAGCCTACATTTACATCACCAGGTAGGGGGCTTCGGGGCAGGGGGTGGGGGGCTGTGGTCCACTCAATGACCAGAGCACTGGGGGGCTGCGTCACCACCTGTAGCTTGGGGGCAGGTGTACTTGTGTGCTTGTAGATGACATGACTCAACTCGGCTCCGGGGGAGACACTTCTATTGCGCACCTCCCAGCCCCACCCCCCACGGTAGGAGGCATGATCCCTGACCTCAGGGAGCTGTGGTTTAATGAGAGAGACACATCTTTCACACTGCCAGGCACACTGACATCTACCCCATCATTCACTCATTCATTCATTCGCTTTTTCGACACACGTGACAAATCCAACACGCGCCAGACGTTGTCCCGGGTGTTGGGGTTGTGGAGCTTGCCTGCAGTGAGGAAGGAAGATACTCAGCCATCGCCAGGATATTCACTCAGTCATTCAAATTCACAATTATTGGGCACCTACTGTGTGCCGGGCAGTTTTGGGGGGCGGGGGGATTCTAGGAACATCCTTGTGAACAAAACAGAAGGAGATCTTTGATATGTGGGGCCCAGGTTCTAATGGGAGAGAGACAGACAAGCAGAGTGTAAAAGAGAATACAGGTGACTCTTGAAACAAATGAGGGTTAGGGGCGCCGACACCCAGTGATCAAAACTTTGCACATAACTTTTGACTCCCTGAACGCTAAACTGCCGTTGACCGGAAACCTTACAGGTTAAACAGTCAAGTAACACATATTTTGTATGTTATATGTATTATATACTGTATGCTTACAATAGAGGCAGCTAGAGAAAAGAAAGTGTTATTAAGGAAATCATAAGAGAAGATACTTAAAGGTACCATACTGTATTTATCCAAAAAGAAAAATCCACATATAAGTGGACCTGCGCAGTTCAAACCTGTGTTGTTCAAAAGCCGACTGTGTACATTAGGAGGTGATGAATGCAGGGAGAAAAGAAAGCTGAGAAGGGAGCAAAAGGGACCTGGGCTAGAGGAGGTGGTTGAACTTTAAAAGAAGAGTCCCCACTGAGAAATGACATTTGAGAAAGGACTTGAAAGCAATAATGAGTCGCCTGTGCAAATATCTGGAAAAGGAGGATTCCAGGCAGATAAACAGTATGTGCAAAGGCCCTGAGGCAGGCCTCTGCCCAATATAAATTTTTTCTGCCCTTGTGGAGCCCACAGTGTAGTAGGGGGAGAGGAGAAACACACAAATTATAACACACCATGAGGAACACAATGAAGGAAAGAGATAAGGTGTGGTAATGGAAGGACCACCTTTTTTTCAGTTTATTTATTTTGACAGTGGGGAGAGGTGCAAGGGAGGGGCAGAGAGAGGGAGAGAGAGAATCCCAAGCAGGTTCCACTCTGTCAGCACGTATCCCAATGCGGGGCTCGATCTCACACACCACGAGCTCATGGCCTGAGCCGAAACCTAGAGTGGGACACTTAACCGACTGAGCCACTCAGGTACCCCAAAGAACCACCTTTTAAATAGGTAGTCAGAGAAGGGTGCTCTGAGGCAACACAGTACATAGTAGGTGCTCAAAAAATGCTCATTATTGCTTTTTTCTCTCTGCATTAAACAGGCGCTTGAACCACCTTACGGGTAAAAACCAGTTGAGCTTTACCCCTCCCCAGTAAGGGGAGGTACTAAGGCTTTAGTTATCAGTGACCGGGTTGAAGTTGAGAACAATTGGACAAGTAATTTCTCTCTCTTCCATTGTCTCTTCTCCAGATGCCGCTATTACTCCAGCCTCCGCCTGCCCCTGATGTACTCCCACCCCTACAGCCAGATCACCGTGGAAACCGAGTTTGACAACCCCATTTATGAGACAGGGGTAAGTTGGTCTGTCTTCTCCACCCTCCACGCCCGTGCCTCCCTCCTTGTCTGCTTCGAATGCACCGACATCAAAACAGAAGGTTTCATTTCCTTTGGCTCACAATGCTACTGCCAGAAAAGCATGGCCAGTGGTCCTGCCCCAGCCCCACTGTGACCACTATGGGGATAACTGCTGGGAGAACCCAGCTCTCTTTGCGTGCCGATGACAAGCCTGGAAGGCTTGCTCTGGGCAGTAACAGTCACAGAAAGAAATCACAGTCTTTTGGCTGCACCAAAGAAAGACCCATGGAGACACAGCTGAGATGGGTCAGAACCCACCAGAGGCAATGGGCCGCACCCCACATCTGGCTGAACTCCACTCCGTATTGAATGACAATGTGCAATGTTCCAACCCGTTTGGGTGGCAGACATTTGTGTGGGGTACTAGGGACACAGTCGTGAACCAAATAGACACGGTCCAGCCATTAATGAGCTTATGGTCTTGCAAAGGAGACAGAGATCAACAGTAAGATCAATAATAATAATAATAATAGGTACCAGGAGCCAGGCACCTTAAATACACAATCCCTGAAACTCTTTGTAATATATTCTGCAGTTATCTCTGAGTGACTGATGAGGATACGGAGAGGTCAGAGAGACGAGAAAACGATAAGCACAGCCTAGAGCCAGGATACAAATTCAAAGTGATGCCGTTAACCACTATATTATCTCGCTTCCCGTTGAACCTCAAACAATCAAATACACCAGTGGATATCTTGATTACAACAAATCATCATTTTTAGGGACCATGAAAAAAATTGGTCGAGGTGCTATGAGACCTGGCCAAGACATGCTAGCACCTTTGCTGTGTTCTATTCATGGGAAGCCAATCACAGGTCCTGCCCACACATAAGGAAAGGGCATCATGCAAGAATGTCACCTCCAAGAGGTGGGGAGCATGGGAGCCACCTTAGTGTCTTCCCACCCCACTCCCATCTACCATGAAGCACAGACATGATTGCTTATCTGTGTCGACCCAGCAGGAACCATAGACCTCCGTTAAAGCACGGGACAATGACCTCTTCTGGGGCCATGTCTATGACTTCCTATATCTCCCTGTTCCTCTGTCCTGGAGGCCTGGAATATATTACACACGCTCTATGAATATTGGAGAAATTGAATTGGTTGCTATCCACATGTTTTAGACATTTTAGATATGGCGCCAGTAAGAAGAGGTCATATGTTATTTCACATTCCATGTACTTTGTTTCCAAATCCTAAAAGAAGGTCAGGCTGATTTTTAAAAATTAGCATTTTAGACACTAGATCTTATTAATGCTTATTAGTGTAGTGTATCAGTCACCCAGCACTATAATAATGCTGAGTAACAAATAATCCCAAAACTCAGTCACTCAAAGCAACAAATGCCAATTTGCTCACCAGTCTGCAAGATGGTGCTTTCAGCTCGCTGTGGCTGAGTGATAGTCCTGGTTCAGCCCTGCTCACTGTCACATCCGGGACCGGCAGGTTGTTGGCTGGGGTGACTCAACTTTGCTACCCACATTATTCACCTCCTTGCTGGGTCGAAAGGCTATTGAGGCACGCTCTGCCCGTGGCTCTACCACACAAGGGTTTACTCGATCTGTTGCTTCTGTCTCTTGCAGGAAACCAGGGAGTATGAGGTGTCCATTTAAGGAGAGCTACGCGTGAGAAGGGAACTCACAGATAGGAACTCAACTACACCTCCTCGAGAGATTCATCCAGAGACCACGCGGCATTTGATTGAAACCCCCAGAATGTTTTGTCCGTCTTTTCTTTAGAGTCTTTATGGAAGATTTCCTGGGTTTTTTTTTCTTTGCTGTATTTATTATATTTAAAATTGAAATAGGGGTGGTTGGAGGTGTTGGAACTGCAGCCAGGTTCATGAGACAGCCTCGACTCTGAGGGCAGAGGACCAACAAAATGACTCACGTGGCGGCAGAGGGGAAAAAAGACACAAGCAGACGCTGGGTTTCTCCATCAGCAACGCCAGGCAATGGCGGCATCACATCAACCTCACGCATCTTTGGGGTCCACGCCCACGGTGCTTTTAGGACAAATCCAAGGCCAAGATTAGGTTGGAAAGGGTGTGTGTTGGTGGATTAACTCGGGTCGGACTGGAGCTTGAACAGGTCTGCTCCCAAACAAATCCTGGGGTCGCTCTTCTGATACTCTCCTCTTCTCCAAGGTCTTGCCACGGCCCCTCCCCCGGTCCTCCTGAAGACGGCAGAGGGGTTAGCGTGAACATTCTCGCTTGCCACCCTGGCCTCGCCAGGGGCTGGCAGAATCAGAAAATGTTTCAGAGTAAATGAGAGACCTGAAAAAGCTGGTGAAGCGTGGGGGTGACGGGGAACGTTGAGGGGACCCAGTTGATACAATGTTCTTTCCTGTGACGACTCCTTCAGTGGCGAAAGGGAAGGTTATTTATGCTGCAAGTGCCAGAGTCCATCACCTTGTTCTGCAAAGGCCACCCTCAAGCTGGGACAGTAGATCTGCGGGCTTTGGAGGCACAGGGAGCTTCGCCCGCATGGTTACAAGGGTTTGTGCTGCAGGGGGAGGGACCACGTCCTGAAATCCTTAGGGAGGAGCTCTGTCTGTTTTCCTGGAATACTACAATGCCGGAGCCTGCAAAATAAGGGAGACTCGCGTGCCCTGTTTCTCTAAAAAGTGTCAGAAGAAACACCTGCAATCAAGGATTTCAGAAGGGAGGGTCCTATGAGAAGAAACTGCTTTTCTGTTCTCCGAGGCTCTGCCCAGATGTTGGACCGTGGTGTGAATGCTGGCCGCGGAGGGGCAGGAAAACGGGAGCAGGGGATTTAAACCCACAATGGGATCTTGGTCATACAATTCGATCCCCACGGAGGACAGAAGGAGGAGTTTCAGGCGGGAAGGGAAACCTGAACGCCTCATTAATCACCTGCACATCCTCAGATTTTATCTGCGTCCTTTTGCTCCAACCCAGTGGGACTGGTGAGCGTGTGGCTCTCAGGAGACTTCTTCTCCAAATACGGAATAAAGAAAAGGCAATGGGTGAGGCTACGTGGAAGGAATAGTACGGGCAAGGTAGATTTGCCTCCCTGGACCGTCTCCTCCCTAGTGACGGCCGGTGGCTCAGAGAAAGACAGCCCCCGTGCTTTCGGAGCCCACGTTGGCACCCTCCCACACTCTCCAGAATCGTTTTATGTCAGCTGGTTTTCAAACAAGAAGAGAGCTCTCGGCTGCCATGCCATTGAGAGAATGGCTGGAGTCCGTATGTTGGTTAGCTTGTCTAGACAGCTCTGGACCAGGCTAGGGCAGTTGACTTTGACATAGCCTTCTCCCGGCGAGACACCTGGGGTTCCATCTTGGGGGAATCAGAGGCCCAATACTTTCTCCTTCTGCCAAAAAAGAATCCTGCTTATATGCTCCTTAAGGCATGCATCCTGATGCACAGCAAGAGATCATTAAAGGCTGCCTTCCAGCCACCCAAAACCCACCCCACTTTATGCAAAACAAAAACCCAGAGGAGAGTCATTCCAGATCATCAGTAGGTAACCATCATGTTTGGAGATGGCCCAACAATGCAAACAAGGCGACCTTTTTTTTTTTTAAAGGGCAGAATCCAATCTTATGCTTTTGTTTCTGTTTGATGCTTATTCTAACCCTAACTCTGGGTCCTCTGGAAGGAAGAACTCGATTAATGATATTTAATTTTAGAGCATACTATGGTTACATGGAAACTAAACATTTGCCTTTCATCAAGACTGACAAAATATGAAATCCTTCTTGGCTGTTGAGGGATAGAAAGGTGTTGGTTTTTGTTGTTTTTTTTTTTTTTCAGGATACCAGTGTCTTAGTTCTGTCTTAGTGGTACAGCACATAGAACCATGTTTTAAACATTTATTTTCATCTAAAGATGGATCATGTGAGCTTGGCAATGTACAGTGTGACTGAAAAGGCAGGTTGGTGTCTGTTTTTCTTTTTAGAATACCTGAATGTGTGTTTGTAAAGGTAAAAAGATAAAAATAGTGCCAAAAATGTACCATGCGTCTCATTTAGGCTCATACACGTCTGTTTTTATAAGGTCGATGTTAAAACCCATCGGGATTCAATATTTTTGAATGGGATACAATCTTGAGCAACCGAGCACCAACCCACAGGACCTTTCCTACAAGCCCCTCTTTGTTTTCAAAACAGTGGGGAAATCGTTTACAGAGATTTCAAGGTTCAAAGAATGCATGTGATGGTGTGTATTACATGCTAATTCATATAAGCTGTATCTGTCAGCTACCGCCCTGTGCTTTACAAACACACACACTCAATCCTCTTTGGCTTGGAGCTCATCTTTTTGCTTTTTGGGGAGGGGGGGATGGGGAGGAGTAGAATTATTTAGCCAACAGAAGTACTCTGGTTGCTACGTGAGGGCCGTCCTTACTTGGTTCCACAGACATGCTTTAAATAAGATCTTTTGCAGCCAGCTCCTTGGAAAGCCTACAGAGCCTCAGGCTGATAGCTTTGGCAACTGCCAAACTGCCCAGCAGGAAGCAAGTGGCCGCATCATCAGGATGGTTGTATAAGCAGAAGTGACTTGGTAAATGTATGGGTAGATTTAGGCTGAATGTGAGCCTCGGGCAAAAAATGACCTTTCTTTGGAGTAAATCCAAAGGGTATGACTTTCCTATGCCCTTGAGTCGTCATGGGGGGGGGGGGGGGGGCTTCGAGGTCAGAGATTACGGAATGTTGTCCAGCACCCTCAATGGTAGGCTTTCACCTGGGACGTTTTCATTTTCATTTTATCCCCAAACAGAAGAAAAAGCAAAACAAACTTTCTAAGCTAGAATAATGAAGTCAAGTCATTTTCCACTTTGTATATATTGATGCTAATAAAACAAATGAAAAAGAGGCAAATCTATGGGGTTTTTGTTACGAAAACACTCCAGGATGGCCTCAAGAGGGTCGGGGGTCGGGGAGGGTTCTGGTGTCTGGGGATTGGGTTGGGGTCACACCTGCTGCCACTTTGATTGACAGGACAGGCTGACGACTTGGGAATGCTTCCAGAATATTGGGGGAATGTTCGGAACAAGACAGGACAGCAGCTGTCATCAGACATACTCAACGCGGGCTGCCATGACAAAGAGACAGGAGGCTTAGACAACACGGGGTTACGTCTTACAGCTCTGGGGGCTGGAAGTCCAAGATCATGGTGCTGACTGATTCAGTTCCTGGTGAGAGCTCTCCTCCTTGCCTGCAGATAACCTTCTCTCTCTGTCCTCTTCTTATACAGCAACACTCCTCTGGGATTAGGGCTCCACTCTTATGACTTCATTTACCCTTCATAACCACCTAAAAGGCCCTGTCTCCAAATACAGTCACATTGGGGATTAAGACTTAAACATATTTATTGGGGGTGGGACACAATTCAGCCCATCGTTTCACCCCTGGCCCCCCAAAATTCACATCCTTCTCTTAGGCAAAATATATCCATTCCATCCCAACACCCCCAAAGTCTTAACCCGTTCCAGCATCTGCTGTAAAATCTTAAAGCCCAAAGTCTCATCTAAATATCGAAATCAGGTATGGGTCACCCTGGGGCAAATTCCCCTCGAGCTGTGAAGCTATGGAACTCAACAAATTATGTCTTTCCATACAATGGTGGGACAGGCATAAGATAGACATTGCCATTCCAGAAAGGGCAATTCACTTCCTCTCTCTGCCCCTTTCCCGCTCATGCTGTCTCTCTCTCTCTCTCTCAAAAATGAACTTTAAAAAAAATTTTTAAACAAAAAAAGAAGTCAGAAGGAAGAAAGGGATGACTGATGGATCCCAAGTAAATCCAAAACTTAGCAAGACAAATGCCATTAGATTTTAAGGCTCAAGAATAATCTTCTTTGGTCCAGTGTTCTGCCTAACAGGCCCACTGGGGTGGTAGCATCATCCCCAAGGCTCTGGGGGGTAGGGGACAGCCCCATCCACTCAGCTCTCTACAGGGGTGGTCTCACTCCTGAGGCCCTGAGTGGAGTCATTCTGGCAGAAAGCAGAGACACGGCCCCGCCCTATGAAACCAACGGGGAAACAGATTTGCCTCCTGGACCAGTGGTGAGAGTGACAGTGTGTGGACCCCTGAATCATCTCCAGGGTCCTTCTTTGCTTCCCTTGAGGAACAGCACACTCTAACAGCTGGGTACCTGTACGGTCAGACCCTGTGGAACCCAAGAAATATCACAGCCCTTCCTTCATTCCGTCCGATTGGCTCTCACCCCTTTGTGGTTCAAATGGGCAGTGTCTACACATATCATGCCATCATCTGCATTCCTGGCTTCTGCAGAGATGACTGGTTAAACTGAGCCTCGCCCATGATCTCTTCAACTAATGGTTGTTCAGCCACACCTTTACCGTTCTCTTCCGGCCAAGCGTTCTCATTTTTCTGCAACATGGACAGGCTGAGAATCCTGCACCCTTTATCCGTCGTTCACGCCTTCCCTCTCCTTTTGCGTTTTACTGTAAGACGTCAAGAGGAATCCAGCTGTTCCTCCAACACTTTGCCCTGAAATCTTTGCAGCTGAATCTCAACCTCATTGCTTCCAAGTTCTACCTTCCTAGGAAACGCTAGAACACAGTCCAGCCGAGTTCTGTGCCACTTTATCCCAAGGATTACCTTTCTTCCAGTTTCCGAGAACACGGTCCTCATTTCTCCCTGAGACCTCAGGAGAATGGCATTGGCCGTCCATTTTTTTTACTAACATTTATTCACGGTGGTGTAGGCTTTCTCTAGCTTGCATCTCAAAACCCTTCCAGCCTCTACCCATGACTGAGTTCCAAAGCTGCTTGCACATTCGTTTTCCATTGTTACTCATGAAGTGGAAAGATCCTGGCGGGAAATAAACTAACGGAGCCCAAAGAAGACAATTTGACCCAAATGTGACTCCAAAATTGCTTTCCCTGAATCCTTCAAGTTCAATTTGCTCTCCAGCGACTGAGCAGAGGATCAAGAGGTGAGGAATAAGGGAAGGATGGAAGATGATTCTATCCACCGACAGTCTTTCCTCTGACCCAAAATGCCACAAAATACTGAGCACCAAAAAAAAAAAAAAGAGAGAGAGTGGAAAAGTCAACTGTTTTGTAACTGTATTGGTTGTGAAACAGAGATCAGGAAAAACACATTCAAATGTCCCTCGAGAGCCTGGTGATCGCAAACTCCCATGAGTGGGTCAGAATCCTGCTTATTTATTTAAAAACTCGGCTCTTGGGGTGCCTGGGTGGCTCAGTCAGTTAAGCGTTTGACTTCGGCTCAGGTCGTGATCTCACAGCTCGTGGGTTCAAGCCCCATGTCGGGCTCTGCGCTGACAGCTCAGCATCTGGAGCCTGCTTCAGATTCTGTCTCTGTCTTTCTGCCCCTCTCCTGCGCTCTCTCTCTCTCTCTCTCTGTCTCAAATATAAAATAAAACATTTAAAAACAATCAGCTCTTGGAGAGGTGCCAGAGTGGCTCACTGAGCTCATTGAGTTCATTGAGCTCATTGAGCATCTAACTCTTGATTTCAGCTCAGGTCATGATCCCAGGATCTTGGGATCGATCTCCGTGTCAGGCTCTGCACTGAGCACACAGCCTGCTTAAGATTCTCTCTCTCTTGGGGCACCTGGGTGGCTCAGTCGATTAAGCGTCCAACTTCAGCTCAGGTCACAATCTCGCGGTCCGTGAGTTCGAACCCCACATCGGGCTCTGGGCTGATGACTCGGAGCCTGGAGCCTGCTTCTGATTCTGTGTCTCCCTCTCTCTCTGCCCCTCCCTCATTCATGCTCTGTCTCTCTCTGTCTCAAAAATAAATAAACATTAAAAAAAAATTAAAAAAAAAGATTCTCTCTCTCTCTCTCTCTCTCTCTGTCACTCTGCTCCTCTCCCCTACTTGCACTCTCTCTCTCTCTCTAAAATAAAAAAACAATCAGCTATTGGAATGTTCACCTCGAGTTAGAAGGTGAAGGGGTAAGATATCATTGCTACCAGCCTAACGGGGAGGACAAGCCTGGCTGAGCTGAAATAAACATAGCTTTAAAAAAATCATCAGAGGGGCACCTGGGTGGCTCAGTCGGTGGAGCGTCCGACTTCATCTCAGGTCATGATCTCACTGTCCGTGAGTTCGAGCCCCATGTCGGGCTCTGTGCTGACAGCTCGGAGCCTGGAGCCTGTTTCAGATTCTGTGTCTCCCTCTCTCTGACCCTCCCCCGTTCATGCTCTGTCTCTCTCTCTCTCTGTCAATAATAAATAAACATTAAAAATTAAAAAAAATCATCAGAAATATGAGATACAAAAGTACCCAAATGAATGAAATTTTGGAAGGAGGTGAGCCCTTCCTAGAACAGAAGAGTTTCATGTCTATTCATGTCTCTGAGAGCACAGTGAAAATGGGAGCAAAGCCACCATGGCAAGCGTGAAGAGACAAAGAGCTGCTTTGAAAAAAAAATTCAGGGGCACCTGGGTGGTTGAACATCTACCTGACTCTTGATTTTGGCTCAGGTCGTGATGCCGGGGTCATGGGATAGAGCCCTGCATCGGGCTCTGCGCTGAGTGTGGAGCTGGCTCGGGATGCTTTCTCTCTCTCTCTTCCTCTGTCCCTCGCCCCTGCTCGATCTCAATCTGTCTCTCTCTCTCTCTCTCTCTCTCTCTCTCTCTCAATAAAGAATAAAAAAATAAAAATAAATAAAAACAAAATTTACTGGCTGCATGTGGCATGGGTGACACATAAGAACCCCAAAAACATCGGGGCACCTGGCGTCTCAGTCGGCTGAGCGTCCGACTTCAGCTCAGGTCATGATCTCTTGGTTCGTGGGTTTAAAGTGCGAGTCGGGGCGCCTGGGTGGCTTGGTCGGTTGAGCGTCTGACTTCGGCTCAGGTCATGATCTCACGGTCCGTGAGTTCGAGCCCCGCGTCGGGCTCTGTGCTGACAGCTCAGAGCCTGGAGCCTGTTTCAGATTCTGTGTCTCCCTCTCTCTCTGCCCTCCCCTCTTCATGCTCTGTCTCTCTCTGTCTCAAAAATAAATAAACGTTAAAAAAAAAAATTAAAGTGCGAGTCGGGCTCTGTGCCGACAGCTCGGAGTCTGGAGCCTGCTTCGGATTCTGTGTCTCCCTCTCTCTCTCTGCCCCTCCCCTGCTCAAGCTCTGTCTCTGTCTCTCAACAATAAGTAAATGTTTAAAACAAAAGATTTAAAAAAATAAATAAAGGGGCGCCTGGGTGGCGCAGTCGGTTAAGCGTCCGACTTCAGCCAGGTCACGATCTCGCGGTCCGTGAGTTCGAGCCCCGCGTCAGGCTCTGGGCTGACGGCTCGGAGCCTGGAGCCTGTTTCCGATTCTGTGTCTCCCTCTCTCTCTGCCCCTCCCCCGTTCATGCTCTGTCTCTCTCTGTCCCCAAAATAAACAAAAAACGTTGAAAAAAAAAAATTTAAAAAAAAATAAATAAAAATAAAGCATAAAACAGGGGTGCCTGGGTGGCTCAGTCGGTTGAGTCCGACTCCGGCCCAGGTCACGATCTCACAGTTCGTGGGTTCGAGCCCCACGTCGGGCTCTGTGCTGACTGCTTGCTCGGAGCCTGGAGCCTGCTTTGGATTCTGTGTCTCCTTCTCTCTCTGCCCCTCCCCCACTCACGCTTTGTCTCACTCTGTTTCTCAAAAATAAATAAATGTAAAAAAATAATAATAAAATAAAATTTAAAAACATAAAAAGAATCCCAAGAAGCGCCAGCCACAAAGCCAGTCGGTGCCCAGCCCCCAGCTCTATCCCCTAGGACCTTCCTGGTGGAACTCATGGCTCGTGGCAAAGGCTGGGGGCAGGGCAGGAGAGCAGGGGTGGGGGGATATCCCTCTGTGCCCACGAAGGCAGTCACTGCAGGACGAATTGAAATCCGTGCCATCCCACGTGGCCTTCAGAAGAACTTCCTCCTAAAGATCCCAACCAGTCAGAGATGCTCCTGTCACTCTTCTCAAGTCGCCTCTTCTGTCGTGCATTCAGTCGGAGTGCTGATGCCTCCCAGGCTGTGGGTTTGTTCAAACGGAAACTCAAGAGGAGCATAATGCACTGGGGTCATATTTAACAAGTAGGGAAGACTCATATGTCCGAATCCGATGAAAACACTGCTCCCACCTTACCGCATCCTCACGGTACAAGTGTCACATTTTGATTTGCTTCACCAACCAACCGTGTTGCATGCGCCAGGGACGTCTTTGAAACGTATAGGGTCGTTGACAAAGTAGCCAGAAGTTTACCATGTACGCACCGTGGATGATGAGGGAGGGAGGGAGAGCGCCCCGTCCACGAGAGGCAGTGCAGTCTGACGGTCAAGTACCCCTGTTCCGGCTTTCCAGCTGTGTGACCTTGAGCAAGGGACTTAGCCCCCGACTGCGTCTGTCCCCCCATCCATGAAACGAGAACAACGGGTTGCTGTGTTGGGAGCCCAACGAGTTAATACAGACGAAGGGCTCGGGTCAGTGCCCTCACAGGTTGGTGCCTGTCCCGGCCGATGAGCTCATGCTTCGTCTTTGCTGTGGCCAGTCCTGGGCCAGGGGCTGGGGCTACGGTGGAGGCCATGACAGGGTCCTCGCCCGCTTGGACCTTCACATCTCGATGGAAGACAGGCCCGAATCAACGAACTGCACAAAGTAATACGTGAACACGAGCCAAGAAGGAAAAGGGCAGGGATGCGCCAGGCGGCATCGTGACTGGGGCCGAGCCGGCAAGCGGGGGATTTTTTAACGGGGGTCCAGGGGGTGAATAGAGTGGTGCGGGGATGTTGGGGAAAGCATCGGGGCAAGAGGGAGCACGTGGAGGGAGGACGACGGGAGCCTGGCACCTCTGATGGACGGCTCTTGTGGCCGCAGCTGGGCAGCTGCAGGGAGGAGGGGGGCTGGGGCCGATCTCCAAGGCAAGCCTCAGAGAGACCCAACTGGACGTCTGTGTGCAGTGCTCCCTCGGGTGGCCACCTGGAGAATCCAATCCAAGGTCTGGGTGTTTCTCAAGGACTGGGGGGCCATTTATCTCAGGGACAACACAGCGCCAACGGAGAAAGGGTTATCGTTTTCCATTATAAAAAACAGAAGGGTGGGCTTCTGGAAGGTCCCCTGGGGAGAAGCTTCTTGGGGATGGGGGAGGGGGGGGACAGGGCTGGAAGGACCATGGTGGGGCTGTCACTCAATCAGTTCTAGAATGGAGAGTCCCAGGAAGGAAAGGCAAGGTGATAAAAGGTCAGAGTGCATCCAGGGTGACTGGAGAACCAAGGTTCTGCTTCCCAGGCCTGGCTGCCCTGTAGGTTGAGAACCATAGTGGGGACACAGAGCCTCCCTTGAGATCAGAACCCACCCTCACCAGCAGAGATGCTTCAGACACACGGCGGGATGGACTGCCCCGGGGCCAGGAGGCAGAGCCATAAAGAACCGACCAAGGGAATCCCCGCCGGGATAATACAGTAATCATAATTAATACTAATAGTAAGTGGCAATAATAGTAGCTGGCCTTTGCTGGCTGCTCCCTGGTTCCTGTCGTTTTGTTTTCTACATTTTAAATACACTTTTCTCTTTAGAATAGTTGAGGGATGGCCGAGGTACTCGGTGCACTGTGATATCCCACTCATTCCTGAGAGTAAGGACACTGTGATCACTATCCTCTCACAGATGTGGTGCCCGAGGCTCAGAGAGGCCGTCCCTCGCCCGAGTCCGCACCTCTGGTACACGAGGCCCGGGGGCCCCGGAGGTGTAGCCCCTGCTTGAGGTCCAGGGTAGGAAAGATGGAAAGCCAGCCTCCACCCAGGGCACCCAGGACCAAAGAGGGCTCCCTTAGCCCGTGGACACCCTGAGAGCAGGGACTCAGGAGGAGTGTGTCTGCATTTGGCAGCTGCTAAGGGCTGAACCTCTGCGTTTGGATTTTGGTTCAATCTGTGATTAACAGCTTGTCAGGATAAGGAGCCCAGATGGACGGGAGAATCGCTACATCACTGTGGAGCGCCCCAGGATGGGGCCTCTACGTCCTAAAAGGGGGAGGAGACGTTGCTGACTGTCCTACATGAGATAGAATGTTGGGGCAGACACTAACAAGGACCCATCCCATATCTATTCCCCTGTTCTTTGCTAACAGAACCCCAGTTTTGTTCAGAGCAGCGATGAACCCGTCCTCAAACAATGGGGCGTGGCTGGTTTCAATTAAGATCATTCTGTTACCCATTTTCCCATCCTTACTTGGCTGCTAGGGTCGCTCCTCTGACCCTTTTGGAGCCATGAGCCTTGGCAGAGGTTGGCTTGGCGTGTCCGTGTGTGTGTTTGTGTGTGTGCGCGCGCGTGTGTGCATGTGTGGCCGGGAAGGCTGCAAGACACCGTTTTCGTGGTAAAAGGGGACAGACACACCGGCTAGGGCACCAGCTCCCCTGTTCCTCACACCTCGAACCCAGTCATGATGCCAGTGGCCATTTTGCAACGGAAGTGCCCAGCAGGGGAAGGAGAGCGACACAGTAAAGATGGGGGGCTGGGGGTAGAAAACCCCAGGCCTCTGACGGATGGTGCCAACATCATCCTACCTGACCCCCATAATTCATGAAATCAGCCCCACAAATTGTGAAATGCCAGCGGTGGCTCTTCACGTCCTGCAACAGCATACACAGAGAAGACAGCTCCTCGAAGGGGAACCCGAGAACAAAGATAAGGCATGAATGCCAGTTTCTGGAAAGTTCTACCAACTCTTCAGATCTTGTGCCCTACCAATCTCCCATCCCAAGTTTCTCGCCCTTCCTCGCCCCCCCTCCTCCTCTCTCTCTCTCCCCGTGTTACGACTCTGTCCAAGATTTACTAATCCTTTGCACTAAAAAACAGCATAGGATAGAAACACTGGTTTCAACACGAATTGCATGGCTTAAAAGTTTTAAAGACCTACTTTTCGTTTCCTTTGCATTTATAGTAGTACACGTTTCTATTTGCACTCAACTGAGACATTCGCATTCCGCAATGATGCCGTTCCCACTGCTTGCAATAGTGGTGTGGGGCACGCGGGAGGCGCCCAGGGCTTGCTTGAAGGAACGACCGTCACTCCACACAGCAGCTCAGGGTATGGCCAGTGGGCCAGGCGTGCCGGGTCTCTTTCCGCCACCAGATGGCAGCCTCAGCATGGCTTTCCCGAAGGCCTCTGGCGTCCTAAAGATAGTCCCCCTTCACTTCCTCAAAAGGTTTATTTTCTTTGGACAGAATCCTCTGGTGAAATGGATTGGTTCCCATACGATGGAATTCCATGTTGAAAGTGAGCGGGCCGCCCTTCATCCCGGCCAGAGAAACAGAAACTAGCATCACTGTTCACCTTGTCCTTGACCATGAAAGACAAAACAAAACAAAACAAAACAAAACAAAACAAACCAAACAGCCAAGTATGTTACAGGCTTGCCTTGGACCCAGGGCTCATAGAGCGTCTCCCTCAACTCAGCACCACGGCCAAGCCCACAGAAGATTTTATTTCGAGTGGGGAGGGGCAGAGGGAGCGGGGGAGAGAATCCCAAGCAGATAACGGTGGATGGAGCCCAGCGCAGGGCTCAAATTCACGAGATCGTGACCTGAGGCAAAAATCAAGAGTCGGACGCTTAATCGACTTGAGCCCCCCAGATGCCCCCAGAAGATTTTTAAAAGAATCTACATGGTACTAATATTCTCTCCAGGGGACTGAATGGGAGGCGTACCACAAGGCATGGCACTCAGGGAAACTTCTTTAAAACCCTCTGTGCCCATTTCTGTCCCAAGGGTCCCACATTGCCAGGGATGAGTTCCGTCTCTGCTCCCTCCCTAAACTTCAGGGCGTTCCCAGTACCAGAGCTGTGGCCTCCTGTTAACTATCCACACCCCCTATCCTGATATATTCCTTCCTTCCACACAGGGTTACTGCACTTAGAACATAAAAGGCAGGGCACCCAGTTACATTTGAAAATCAGAGGTAAAAAACACACACACAGGGGCGCCTGGGTGGCTCAGGCGGTTAAGCGTCCGACTTGGGCTCAGGTCATGATCTCACGTTTTGTGGGTTCGAGCCCCGCATCAGGGTCTGTGCTGACAGCTCAGAGCCTGGAGCCTATGTCAGACTCTGTGTTTCCCTCTCTCTCTTCCCCTCCCCTCTTCACACTGTCTCTTTCTCTCTCAAAAATAAAGATTAAAAAAAAATTTATGCACACACACACACACACACACACACACAAATCTCTGCTATAATTATGTGCTGAGTCTATGGGCACCTTATCATTGGCCCAGAGATTCCATGATTAGTTCAAAGATGATCCCATGACCCAAGCTGGACCACTGGGAAAGTACAATATTTGGGACATACTTATGCTAAAATGTATTCCTCCTGGGGCGCCTAGGTGGCTCAGTGCCTTGGTTTCGGCTCAGGTCATGATCTCACATTTGTGGGTTTGAGCTCCGCATCTGGCTCTGTGCTGACAGCACGGAGCCTGCTTGGGATTCTCTCTCTCTCCTTCTCATTTTGTCTCTCTCTGTCTCTCTCTCTCTCAAAAATAAATAAATAAATAAATAAATAAATAAATAAACTTTAAAAAATAAAATAAAAACACAATGTGTTCCTTCTTTGTGTAAAATCCAAATTTAACTGTTTTATCAATGAACTCTACCTCCTTCTTATATGAAAGCCATGTGTGCCTTTTCACTCCCCTATTCCCCAGCCTGCAGGATCTTCCTCGGTCCTCAACCTTTCTAGAAGACAGGGTTAGAGGGAAGTGTAGAGTTTAGCCTTCTAGGTGGCTCACAAATGCAACATATTCATTTCCCTTGTAACCTTGTTGCTTCATTGCCTGCGAGGTGTTGCGCATGAATAAAATCGCACTTGCAGATTGTAACGACTCACACCCCACACTGGGCCGGTAAGCAAGTCAATAACCTTTCTCAAGCCCTCTGAGGTCCACAGCCTTGAAACATTCATGTTTACTGTTTAGCGGGTAGCCTTCCACACCATATCCTTTGCTCTTAAAAACACACAGGAGAGGTTTTGTGTTCCTCAAAAGAAATCATTATCTACCTGGCTTCCCGCCTCCTTTCCCCCCCCCCCCCGCCCAACTTAATATATCTATCTGCATTTCAACCTCCCTCCCTATATTTGTGTCTCTATCTCTGCATCTATGTACATCTATCTCCATATATCTCGATCTCTATTTATATCTCTATACCTAGAGAGAGAGGGAGAGGGGACCTATCTCTTCCAGACATCTCGCAGGTCATTACACAAAGCTCCAACTCATCTTTCCTGACGCTGAATAGCCCACCGTGTGCTGCGTCACACTTTAAGCCATTTATCCCACAGAAATACAAGGCACCACGGGAAGGATTTCTGTGCCAGGTTGTTTACCGCGGCCGAGTTTGTTGTGACAAAAAGCTAAAAAGAATATAGGACACTCAGTAGGAAACCTTCATGCTTGTTTATCTCAGAAGGCTTTGCCACGGGCTCTGGAATCCCTCTCCTCTTAGCAGCCAAGTTCTAACCTGGGGTACTCCAGCACCCCCGCCCCCCACCCAGGGAGGGAGACATCTTCCACCTGCACGTCTTCACAATGGATATTTAAAGCCTCACTCTGCCTCCCCCACCCCCCCCCCCCCCCCGCCCATTCCACCCCTCTCCCTCCTACGGTCCTCCTTCCTTTCAATTACTTTCTACTGGAAAATTCTTGGAGAGGTTTATATAATTACAGTGATTTCACCGGGGGCACCTGGCTGGCTGAGTCCGTGGAGCGCACGACTCTTGGCCTCAGGGTTGTGAGTTCAAGCCCCACGCTAGGGTGTGGAGCCTACTTAAATAAGTAAATAAAAATAAAACGATTTCCCCCAAGTAAGGATAAGAGCTGAGCTTTTATACTGATATCACAGCCAAGCAATTGTATGCCTCTTGAGGAAGACTCTGGTCCATTCTGGCTTACGCCCCAACATTTTCCAAAAGGAGGGACCGTTGCTCATGTCAGACATTCCACATGCGGGTTGTAATGGAAATCCGGGCTCTCTTCTCCTGGCGACGGCTTCCCAGTTTTCTTTTGAGAAACCAGCAAGAGAGGGGCTCTCTCTCAGTCCATGTGCTTGGATGGAGGGCCCTGCTTTCGGACACTCTGAGTACCTGACCACAGTCTGGCCAGTCAGATTCCATGATTAGCTCAGAGATGGTCACATACGCCAAGCTGGGCCAACGGGAAGATGGCCCACTCTGTGGAGTCACCAGGCAAGTGTGCCTGGACCTGCCCAGCAGCCACCTCTCTGTCCCCTGGGTTGAGTATGAGAATATAAAGGAGAAAAAGGAGCACGTAAACCCAGGGGCACCTGGCTGGCTCAGTCAGTACAGCATTCGAGACTCTTGATCTCTGTATTATAAGCTCCAGCCCCATGTTGGATGTACAGGTTACTCAACAAGAAAATCTTTTAAAAAAAGAAAAGAAAAGAAAACCAGAGCCCTGAAATGGGTAAAGACAGATTCTTGTGACATTGTTGGGGATCTGGATCCAACTGGGTCGAAATGAGACCTACTACCTCTTACTTTTGCAATCACATAAACCCAACCTTCTCTTTGGGATGAAGCCAACTGAGTTGGGTTTCTGTTCCTCGAAACTGAG